>NC_034185.2:25019181-25619181 GCF_002021735.2 Oncorhynchus kisutch | reverse complement strand
ACCTGTATGCTCTCGTTGGTTGGCCCTCGCTTCATATTCGTCGCCAAACCCACTGGCTCCAGGTCATGTATAAGTCTTTGCTAGGTAAAGCCCCGCCTTATCTCAGCTCACTGGTCAACATAGTAACATCCACCTGTAGCACACGCTCCAGCAGGTATATATTTCACTGGTCATCCCCAAAACCAACACCTTCTTTGGCCTCCTTTTCTTCCAGTTCTCTGCTGCCAATGACTGGAACGAATTGCAAAAATCACTGAAGCTGGAGACGTATATCTCCCTCACTAAGTTTAAGCATCAGTTGTCAGAGCAGCTTACCGATCACTACACCTGTACACAGCCCATCTGTAAATAGCCCACCCAACTACCTCATCCCCATATTGTTATTTTTTTTGCTCTTTTGCACCCCAGTATCCCTACTTGCACATCATCATCTGCACATCTTTCACTCCAGTGTTAATGCGAAATTGTAATTTATTTATGGCCTATTTATTGCCTTACCTCCCTAATCTTATTACATTTAGACACACTGTATATACATTTTCCCAACTTGTTATTGACTGTACGTTTGTTTATCCCATTTGTAACTCTGTGTTGTTGTTTTTGTCTAACTGCTTTGCTTTATCTTGGCCAGGTCACAGTTGTAAATGAGAACTTGTTCTCAACTAGCCTACCTGGTTAAATAAAGGTGAAAAAAATATATATATATATGTTTTTTTAAAGGTAGTCACCTGGAATGCATTTAAGTTAATTTGTGGAATTCCTTTCCTTCTTAATGCGTTTGAGCCAATCAGTATTGTGACAAGATAGGGGTGGTATACAGAAGATAACCCTATTTGGTAAAATACCAAATCCATATTATGGCACGGACAGCTCAAATAAGCAAAGAGAAACAACAGGCCATCATTACTCTAAGACATGAAGGTCAGTCAATGTGGAAAATGTCAAGAACTTTGAAAGTTTCTTCAAGTGCAGTCACAAAACCATCAAGCGCTATTAAACTGGCTCTCAATGAGGACCGCCACAGGACAGGAAGACCCAGAGTTACCTCTGCTGCAGAGGATTAGTTCATTAGCGTTAACTGCACCTGTCAGCGATTGGGTGCAGAGTTATAGCGGAGTCAGAAGCAGGACACAGGTATTGAGTAACATAACGGAGTTACCCAAAATATCAAGCAAAATTCCAAATATGAACATACAAAAAACACTAGCACATAACACAACCACTAACGACATAAACAATCACGGACAGAACAGGAATGTATGCCAGAGGGTTAAATAAGGAACGTGATATGAAATAGAAACTAGGTGTGTGTGTAATACATACAAAACAAAACGAAACTGAAACATGGATCGATGGAGAAGGGCCGACTTCGGCGGACGTCGTGACAGCACCTCAGAAATTGCAGCCCAAATAAATGCTTCACAGAGTTCATGTATCAGACTTGTCTCAACATCAACTGTTCAGAGGAGACTGCGTAAATCAGGCCTTCATGGACAAATTGCTGCAAAGAAACCACTACTAAAGGACACCAGTAAGAAGAGACTTGCTTGGGCCAAGAAACACAAGCAATGGACATTAGACCGGTGGAATCTGTCCTTTGGTCTGATTAGTCCAAATTTCTGATTTTTGATTCTAACCGCCGTGTCTTTGTGAGATGCAGAGTAGGTGAATGGATGATCTCCATATGTGTGGTTCCCACTGTGAAGCATGGAGGAGGCGATGTGGGGGTGCTTTGTTGGTGGCTCTGTCAGTTATTTATTCAAGTCACACTTTTTTTAGCTGCTTTTTGTTCTATGTTGCTATGTCTGTATGCCACGTCTTGCTTGTCCTATGTTGCTATGTCTGTATGCTATGTCTTGCTTGTCCTATGTTGCTATTGTCTATATTGTAATTGTTTTTAATAACCTGCCCAGGGACTGCGGTTGAAAATTAGCCGGCTGGCTAAAATCGGCACTTTTACTGAAACGTTGATTAATGTGCACTGTCCCTGTAAAAAAAAAAAAAAAAACTCAACTCAACCAGCATGACTACCAGAGCATTTTGCAGCGATACGCCATCCCCTCTTGTTTGCGCTTAGTGGGGCTATCATTTGTTTTTCAACAGGACAATGACCTAAAACACACCTTCAGGCTGTGTAAGGACTATTTGACCAAAAAATAGTGCTGTGCTGCATTAGATGACCTGGCCTCCACAATCACCCGACTTCAACCCAATTGAGATGGTTTGGGATGAGTTGGACAGCAGAGTGAAGGAAAAGCAGCCAACAAGTGCTCAGCATATGTGGGAACTCCTTCAAGACTGTTGGAAAATCATTTCCCCTGAAGCTGATAGAGAAAGCCAAGAGTGTGCAAAGCTGTCATCAAGGCAAAGGGTGGCTACTTTGAAGAATCTACCATATATTTTGATTTGTTTACCACTTTTTGGGTTACTACGTGATTCCATATGTGTTATTACATAGTTTTGATGTCTTCACTATAAAAAAATAGTAACCCTTGAATGAGTAGGTGTGTCCAAACTTTTGACTGGTACTGTATGTTGATTGATTAATTATCCTATGCTACTCAAATATAAATAACATACATTTTGCTTTGCTATTCCAATCTGTTACTTGGACGTTTTGCACCCATTACTGAAATGGTTGTTCCAGTTTAGATGTTTTAAAGGGGCAATCAGCAGCTGCTATCCCTATTGTTGGACTTATAAATGAATGACATGGACTCAATGAATCTTGAAGAATATAACTTATAAATGCCTCATGAGTTTAGTTGTCGTACCCATTCGGAACCCAAAATATAAGCTTGTTTTGTGGGTTTGTAAGCAAAGTAAACGTGAACAAACACTATATAGCCTCAAAACATGCGTCAGTCCTTGCATGCATAGCTTTGTATTTGAGAGAGGTTACATTTCTCCAGCCCCATCCCCCAGCTTCTTACCAAAATAGGGGGGATACTTTGTTACCGTTGCAACTACTGATTGCTGCTTTATGGCAGTCATTCTGAATGCAGGATACAGGTGAATAAAAATTAAAAATGTTGGATATCACCTCTCTGTCTGGATTCCAATAGCAATTACACATTTACACAAGCCAGCATAATGTGACTTGCAGGCCTGACGTGGGCTGTAAACTGAGTTTCAGAACACTATATTAGAGTCAAACTAGGCCCTCAAAAGAAGGCCTTACAAAATATGTATTGTCTAAATGAATAATATTTTAATGACAACATGTTCACTTATGATCTCACATGGTTAAGGCCACAGGTTGGAAAATTAATGACTGCAACAACCATGTCTCTGTCACTAGCAAACAAAGTCATGAGTGGTACTGGTAATTCAAAAATGTACTCGAAAGGCATCCTGGGAAATATGCAAATAAGGCTATTCAATTCCAGTCCTGGAGAACCAAAACATTTCTGGTTTTGTATTTTTCTTTGGTTCTTTTAAGAACCATCCAATTTATGGTTTTCAGAGACCCATAGGGGTGTCAAAGTCATTCCATGCAGGGCCTAGAGTCTGCTGGTTTTTGATTTCTCCTTTCAATTAAGACCTAAACAACCAGATGAGGGGAGTTCCTTACTAATCAGTGACTTTAATTCCTAAATCAAGAACAAAGGAGGAGAGAACTCGCAGACACTCGCACTCTGTGGAATGAGTTTTCCCTATGGCATCACTCTCAAGAACCGCACTGCGAAGTTCCGCTATCTCCAATTTTATTGCATCGCTCTGTTCTCTGAACTTATCTTGCTGTGATCTTCTTTCCTTACGTCATTTTGTCGGTGCTCATCAATTTTAGCGGACACTGCCTGTAAAGACTTAACAAGGGATTCCCGCAGGCTAGTTAGATGTCTTTATTGTAGCTGAGGCTTCTAGCACAATTTAAGTTAGCCTACAACACTGCCGTTTAGGGTCTAATGAGGGCATAACACAGCAGCTCACTGTAACCAGTAGCTTAACTGAGGTGACATCACCAGAGGAGAGTGTCGTCATGGCTTTCTGTCCCACTGTCTCTCATGCTGGGACTGATATTGAAGCATCACTGCAACAGATTCCAGGCAATTCAGTAATCTGACCAAATTCCTTTGACAGTTACTTTCTTCCATGTTTAGATGGGTATAAATAAAAGTAATTGACAATGGCAACAGTAACTTGTGCCTGTTATTACATTCAGCATACGTTGCTAGGCTTCTCATATCCATTGTTAAGAGTTGACATATATTTTGTTTCCTAAACCTGTCATTCTTGTAGTGATGCACAAAGGTTGTGTCTGAAAACAATAAGCCTACTAGCTATCAGTTTGCGCTGGTCGTGGCGCTGTCCATTGTCCTAAATAATTGTGCGCAGGGATATAGTTTGCGCTGATCGTGGCGCTGTCCATGGTCCTGAATAATTGTGCACTGGTATATAGTTTGCGCTGATCGTGGCGCTGTCCGTGTTGCTGAATGTTTGCGCGCCCATAGAATGTTTGCCCCGATATCTACTGTAGTTTGTGCTGCTGTGGCGCTGGCATGGTGCTGAATGTTTGTGCACCAGTCGAACAGTTATGGTCCCCAATTGGTCAATCACACCGCGATATCACCAGGACTTTGCTAAAAGTTCCACTATCTCCAACTTTTTGCATCCCTCTGTTCTCTGAACTTATTTGGCCGTGCTCATTTGAGCCAGATCTGCTTTCCTTCCATTGAAAATGAATGGGCTCTGTCATTTTGTCGGTGCCCATCAATTTTAGCTGACATTGCCTGTAAGGGCACAGCAAGTGATTCCCACAGGGTAGTTAGATGTCTTTATTGTAGCAGAGGCTTCAATACAATTGAAGTTAGCCTACAACGCTGTCATTTAGGGAACGTGCAACTGAGATCCATCATGATGGCAGGCTGTAAGACTCATTGAATATGCTTATGTTGTAACTGAGGTGTCACAGTTGCTTAACCACATACTTAAACCATATGTTTATTATTCTATAGAGTTGAAGATGGAGAAGTTCTTTACCATTCTGACTGGGAATACTCTGGGGTCTCATGAGGAAATAAATCGCCGGCTCACTACAAAAGGTTTAACGAAGGTGACGTCATTGGCGGAGAGTGATGTCATCATTGCTTTCTGTCCCATTGTCTCTCGTGCCGGGACTGATATTGAAGCAGCACTGCAGCAGATTCCTGGTAATCTTGGCACCCAGAACCAAGTGTACTGTAACAGTCTGTCATCAGAGACTATTTCCAGATCAACAATATCCATAAAGAAACTTCTCAAAAAGTTGCATCTTATTCCAAATGCTCTTATTTGTCCCTCACTCTCTTGACAGCTGGTAAACCTAACATTCTGGTAGTGAAGCATCACACCTTCAACCCAGACTACACTGTACCTGACAGCAGCAGACTAGTGACCAGAGAGGATGTAAAACTCACAGTGGACTGTCTCTTCCATGAGAGCCAGGAACTATTGGAGTGTCATCGCAATGAAGCAACAGTCAAAAAGATTGTGAACATAATACTGCCAATGGTAATGTAGTTTATCCAGTGGGGTAATGCAAGCTTCAGTTGGGAATACTAACACCAAGTAGCACCTCCTGCATACTTACCTATACTGTGTATTTTAACTTGCAGAATGACTGGGAGATTATTGAAGCCAGTGAAGCCCTTGAGCATAAAATCTTGGAGGTATTTTTTTCTCATTTCAGATTTTGCTACTTTGCTCAACGGCTGATGTGATTGTGCAACTGTACAAAAATATACAATGTATTATGCTGGTGTCTAGACACTTTCCTAGGAATGATTAAACATTTTTAATCTGGACTGTCAAGACCACATTAGACCACTTAACTAAAGCCTAGACATTAGCTTTGGGAACTAAAAACAATCCATAAGCAATGAAGCAATCAGCAGGGTTACTAATTACATGGCTACACTGGACCCCCCTGTGACCTCCTCTCTGTAGCAACCCCAGCAGCTAATAGACATTGAATGGGTGATCAGAATGAGTCACAGCACCTAAAAACTGTTGACTTTGATGCAAAATTGAGAGAGTTTACTTTCTGGGGTAATTTCTGAACTTCTCTCTCTGTTGCAGCAGGATTTTCCAAAAGGTAAGAAAGTACCTGTTATAAATCAAACATTGATATTATACCCACAGTTGGGAAGCTTATTACGTTTCCCTGCACTGCAGGACAGGGTAAGAAAAGTGTGGCTGCAAAGCGGATACAACTGCACCTTCGGGGGCATATTTCTGAAATGTCCCCTATGTATTTCATGACATACTTTGCAAACAAATTTGACGCATGTGAATGTACCACAATGTGCCATTGTTGCAGCACAGGCATTTTTTACCTAAATGTTTTTTCTCTCTGTAGTGCCAAGGATAGCTCTACTAGCTATTGTATCTGGGAATACTCTAGGGTCTCATGAGGGCATAACACAGCAACTCACCGCAACCACTAGCTTAATTGAGGTGACATCACCAGAGGAGAGTGTCGTCATGGCTTTCTGTCCCACCGTCTCTCATGTTGGGACTGATATTGAAGCATCACTGCAGCAGATTCCAGGCAATTCAGTAATCTGACCAAATTCCTCTGACAGCTATTGTCTTCCATGTTTAGATGGGTATAAATAAAAGTAATTGACAATGGCAACAGTAACTTGTGCATGTTATTACATTCAGCATACGTTGCTAGGCTTCTCATATCCATTGTTAAGAGTTGACATATATTTTGTTTCCTAAACCTGTCATTCTTGTAGTGATGCACAAAGGTTGTGTCTGAAAACAATAAGCCTACTAGCTATCAGTTTGCGCTGGTCGTGGCGCTGTCTATTACCCTAAATAAATGTGCGCAGGTATATAGTTTGCGCTGATCATGGCGCTGTCCGTGTTGCTGAATGTTTGCGCGCCCATAGAATGTTTGCCCCGATATCTACTGTAGTTTGTGCTGCTGTGGCGCTGGCATGGTGCTGAATGTTTGTGCACCAGTCGAACAGTTATGGTCCCCAATTGATCAATCACACCGCGATATCACCAGGACTTTGCTAAAAGTTCCACTATCTCCAACTTTTTGCATCCCTCTGTTCTCTGAACTTATTTGGCCGTGCTCATTTGAGCCAGATCTGCTTTCCTTCCATTGAAAATGAATGGGCTCTGTCATTTTGTCGGTGCCCATCAATTTTAGCTGACATTGCCTGTAAGGGCACAGCAAGTGATTCCCGCAGGGTAGTTAGATGTCTTTATTGTAGCAGAGGCTTCAATACAATTGAAGTTAGCCTACAACGCTGTCATTTAGGGAACGTGCAACTGAGATCCATCATGATGGCAGGCTGTAAGACTCTTTGAATATGCTTATGTTGTAACAGGTGTCACAGTTGCTTAACCACATACTTAAACCATATGTTTATTATTCTATAGAGTTGAAGATGGAGAAGTTCTTTACCATTCTGACTGGGAATACTCTGGGGTCTCATGAGGAAATAAATCGCCGGCTCACTACAAAAGGTTTAACGAAGGTGACGTCATCGGCGGAGAGTGATGTCATCATTGCTTTCTGTCCCATTGTCTCTCGTGCCGGGACTGATATTGAAGCAGCACTGCAGCAGATTCCTGGTAATCTTGGCACCCAGAACCAAGTGTACTGTAACAGTCTGTCATCAGAGACTATTTCCAGATCAACAATATCCATAAAGAAACTTCTCAAAAAGTTGCATCTTATTCCAAATGCTCTTATTTGTCCCTCACTCTCTTGACAGCTGGTAAACCTAACATTCTGGTAGTACTGCATCACACCTTCAACCCAGACTACACTGTACCTGACAGCAGCAGACTAGTGACCAGAGAGGATGTAAAACTCACAGTGGACTGTCTCTTCCATGAGAGCCAGGGACTATTGGAGTGTCATCGCAATGAAGCAGCATTCAAAAAGATTGTGAACATAATACTGCCAATGGTAATGTAGTTTATCCAGTGGGGTAATGCAAGCTTCAGTTGGGAATACTAACACCAAGTAGCACCTCCTGCATACTTACCTATACTGTGTATTTTAACTTTCAGAATGACTGGGAGATTATTGAAGCCAGTGAAGCCAGTGAAGCCCTTGAGCATAAAATCTTGGAGGTATTTTTAGTAGTTTGCTACTTTACCCAACGGCTGATGTGATTGTACAACTGTACAAAAATATACAATGTATTATGCTGGTGTCCAGACACTTTCCTAGGATTGATTAAACATATTTAATCTGGACTGTCAAGACCACATTAGACCACTTAACTAAAGCCTAGACATTAGCTTTGGGAACTAAAAACAATCCATAAGCAATGAAGCAATCAGCAGGGTTACTAATTACATGGCTACACTGGACCCCCCTGTGACCTCCTCTCTGTAGCAACCCCAGCAGCTAATAGACATTGAATGGGTGATCAGAATGAGTCACAGCACCAAAAAAATTGTTAACTTTTATACAAAATTAAGAGAGTTTACTTTTTGGGGTAATTTCTGAACTTCTCTCTCTGTTGCAGCAGGATTCTCCAAAAGGTAAGTAAGTACCTGTTATAGGACTGATATTGAAGCAGCACTGCAGCAGATTCCAGGTAATTCAGTAATCTGACCAAATTCACCTGACAGCTGCTGTCTTCCATGTTTAGATGGGTCGAAGTAAAAGTAAGCGACAATGGCAACAGTAACTTATGCATGTTATTACATTCAGCATACGTTGCTAGGCTACTCATATCCATGGTTAAGAGTTGACATGTATTTTGATTCCTTTTTGACAGCTGGTAAACCTGTCATTCTGGTAGTACTGCATCACACCTTCAACCCAGACTACACTGTACCTGGCAGCAGCAGACTAGTGACCAGAGAGGATGTAATACTCACAGTGGACTGTCTCTTCCATGAGAGCCAGGGACTATTGGAGTGTCATCACAATGAAGCAGCAGTCAAAGAGATTCTGAAGAAGCTTAATATACATTCTGAGGTAATCTATCATTTGTACACTATTTTAAATACAATGTGACTCTATAGAACACATTTTATACAAGGAGAACCCGTTTGAATTCCTTGTTATTTTTTCACAGATTGCAGTTTCTTCCGTTGATCCTCGTATCATCTGGCGGTAAGTATATTAATTGATATTATTGTTTACATGAACACAGGTCACATCAAGATAAGATGAAAGTACAATTTCAAATGTTATGTTAGCTTCAGTAATCAAAATTGAATTCTGCAAAATGATACCACACTAGCTCCTAGTTGTACTGTTAATTGTTCCTGGGTGTTTTACAGTGTGAAGAAGACAATGATGCTGACATTGCTTTTATGAATAACAGGAAGATTAAAGGGATACTTCGGGATTTTGGCAAGGAGTCCATTTATCTCCTCCCCCCAGAGTCAGAAGAACTTGTGGATATGATTTTGATCTCTCTGTGTCCAGTATGAAGGAAGTTAGACGTAGTTTCATGAGCCAATGTTGACTAGCATTAGCACAATAACTAAGTCTATGTGTCAACGTTCGTTGAACGGATCAGACCAAGGCACAGCGTGGTATGCGTACATTCTCTTTATTAAAAGAATGAACACCGAACAAACTAACAAAATAACAACCAAAACGTGATGCTATACAATATTGTGCTGACAGGCAACTATACATAGTCAAGATCCCACACCAGAAAGTGGGGAAAAGGCCTGCCTAAATATGATCCTCAATCAGAGACAACGATAAACAGCTGTCTCTGATTGGGAACTATATCAGGCCAACATAGATATACAAAAACCCCTAGATCTACAAAAACCCTAGACATACAAAAAACTAGAGTACCCACCCTAGTCACACCCTGACCTAACCAACATATATAGAAAACAGAGATATCTAAGGTCAGGGCGTGACACTATGGGTTTCTGCTAGCATGCTATTCGATACCCATAGCCTTCCAGTCATTGCGCTAACGCTATTTAGTAATTGCACAAGCGCTAGTTAGCAACATCCTTCAAACTTCACACAGAGACATAAAAATTCTATCCACGAGTTCATCTGACTCTGGGGAAGTACATAAAGGGGCTCTTTGTCAAAACTCCAAAGTATCCCTTTGATGAAAAACATATCCAATGGATGTTTAGGATTTAGGATGACACAACAAGGGCCTGACTCTCACAAAGCTGAAGGATATTAGATTTATATCAGGACAAGATACTGTCAGTAACATCTGATGTGGTTTTGTTTCTTTAGGTTGGCAAAAGATCGGTTGGCCAGAGTGACTGAGCCTTACATCAACCACTGCAACAGTTGAAGTGCCTGTTTGCAATCATGAAGTGCAACATTAAGATGAAGCACATTGCTCCCCAGCCTTTAAGATATAATAATGAGCGAATAAGTGGATTGAAGTCTGATTTTGAAAAATGTCTATTCATAGTCAAAACATTTGACAATTTAACCCTAGAAATATAACTAACTACAGTGCCTTGCGAAAGTATTCGGCCCCCTTGAACTTTGCGACCTTTTGCCACATTTCAGGCTTCAAACATAAAGATATAAAACTGTATTTTTTTGTGAAGAATCAACAACAAGTGGGACACAATCATGAAGTGGAACGACATTTATTGGATATTTCAAACTTTTTTAACAAATCAAAAACTGAAAAATTGGGCGTGCAAAATTATTCAGCCCCTTTACTTTCAGTGCAGCAAACTCTCTCCAGAAGTTCAGTGAGGATCTCTGAATGATCCAATGTTGACCTAAATGACTAATGATGATAAATACAATCCACCTGTGTGTAATCAAGACTGTCATTTCTCTTTGCTTATTTGAGATGTTCTTGCCATAATATGGTCTAGGTATTTTACCAAATAGGGCTATCTTCTGTATACCCCCCCCCCCCCCCCCCCCCCCCCCACCTAGTCACAACACAACTGATTGGCTCAAACACATTAAGAAGGAAAGAAATTCCAGAAATGAACTTTTAAGAAGGCACACCTGTTAACTCAAATGCATTCCAGGTGACTACCTTATGAAGTTGGTTGAGAGAATGCCAAGAGTGTGCAAAGCTGTCATCAAAGCAAAGGGTTGCTATTTGAAGCTCAAATATAAAATATATTTTGATTTGTTTAGCCCTTTTTTGGTTACTACATGATTCCATGTGTTATTTCATAGTTTTGACGTCTTCACTATTATTCTACAATGTAGACCGGTTGTGTGTATATAAATAGATATACTTTATTATGCTACATACTGTGATTTTGCAGACACAGGGTTGATCATAATCATGTGGCATTTCAATATAGCTGAAATTGTATTTTTGTTGTTGTTGCATTACCACATTATCCTGAAGTGTTTTGGCTCAATGGCAGCCCTGGCACTTGGGTGTGGAATAAAGAGAAATATAACTACTCTAACATTAACAGATGTAACCTACTAAGCCCACGTGGCATATAAGATATTATTCAAGAATCAATATATACATCAGGTTCGAAGGTAAGACCCAGGTACAGACAATGTTGAAGTAACAAAAGTGTATTAAATCGAACACGGGCAGGCAAAGGTACAGGACGGCAGGCAGGCTCAGAGTCAGGTCAGGCAGAGGTCGGTAATCCAGAGTAGTGGGGCAAAGGTACAGGACGGCAGGCAGGCTCAGAGTCAGGTCAGGCAGAGGTCGGTAATCCAGAGTAGTGGGGCAAAGGTACAGGACGGTAGGCAGCCTCAGAGCAGGCAGAAAGGTCAAAACCGGGAAAACTAGGAAACGGGCGCTATGAACAGGACAGGAACATGGGGAAAACCACTGATAGGTCTGAATGAACGAAACGAACCCGTCAACAGACAAACCGAGAAGACCGGTATAAATACACAGGGGATAATGGGGAAGATGGAGGGGGTGGAGACAATCACAAAGTCAGGTGAAACAGATCAGGGTGTGACAAGGGGCCTATTAAATTACTATTCAACAGAATTGAATATCTCAGATTGTACCTTTTAATAAAAATGAATTAACACATCTGAGGGAGTGTCAATTTGTGTCAGCTGCATGTATTTTTTCTTCATACTGTGCAAAAAAGGAGCGTAGGCAACCCTTCTTTCTTCAAGCCTTATTTGAGGTCAATAACTATTGTTCATTGTGTTGAATTTCATTTAATCATAATGTAATCTGGGGTGGAAAATTCTAAACGTAATCCTTGGGACATCCCAACTCTGTAACGGCAGATCTCCTCTTCCTCTGAAGAGGAGTAAGGATCGGACCAAGATGCAGCGTGGTAAGTGTTCATGATGATTACTTTAATAAATAAACTGAACACTATGAAATACAAAACAATAAATGTGAACATGAACGAAACCGAAACAGTACCGTGTGGCGACAAACACTCACACGGAAACAAACACCCACAAACCAACCAACCAAACATAGAAAAACAAACAGACTGCCCACCCCAACTCACACCCTGACCATACTAAATAAAGACAAAACAAAGGAAATAAAGGTCAGAACATGACAAACTCTTTCATTACCCCATTGATTAGATGCTATACTTTATTAGTCGCTGCGGGATGGAAATGTGTCTTCTGCTTTTATCCTAATCCCCCATATACACACACACATATACACACACACATACACACAAACACATATACACAAACACATATACACACACACATACACACACACATATACACACACACACATACACACACACATATACACACACACATACACACATTAGGTTGGAGAGGTTTTAGCAGCCGCAGTGCAGCGCCCAATGAGCAGTTTAGGGGGTTTAGTAGCTGACCAGTTACCAACACCTGCGCCCAATGGTGGTTCTAGCTTGTATGGCTCCCTGGGCGAACCCCTCCCTTCAGCCCCTGTTAGGGTTCATTCCTGTTTCCTTGTCAATCATTGGTGAAATTAGCATTATGACAATATCTTATATCCCTTTGAGACTAATTAGTCTCACAGCTTCAATCATAATATTCTCCTCTGAAGTCAAATAGATTAGGCAAATCCCCTGGATCCATTTGATCCCAGGGATGGCCTGCTAAAGGGAGAAACAACTCCTGAGGTTCCTGGAATGTTGGTGGGGGTGGGGTGAGTCTGTCTATACTCCCATTTCCTCTTGAGTCCTGGGAGAAACTACACGAGTTGAATAACAAATGGGATTAAGAGAAACCAAAAATGTACCAGTATCATTTTCAGCATGATTTGTATGAGCTTCCACCAACACCATCATTCCAGCATGTTCATGAGCAGTTACAGTCATTTTCTTACAAATATAAGCAGTAACCAAAATCCCCAAACCTCCCACAAGTATAGGAATAAACAATGAAAACAGAGTCAACAACTTTTCCCATCACATTTCCAAATTTAGCATTAAACCAGTCACCAACTTTGTCAAAAACAGATTTTGCAGATTTTGAGAGAGTTTTACTAAGATCAGAAATCTTAACAATTATTTCAGTCATATTCTCAGGGGAGTCAGGGAGGAGCATAACACAATTTTCAGGATCAATAATACCTAGTACGTGACAGTGTCCTCCTTCCTTCGCCAAAAGCTGATCTAAAGCCAACTCGGCTGACGATTGCTTTCAGATTTTGGACATCTAACGAGAGTTGGCTTAAATTCACATGGGCCTGTAAAGAATAGGTTAAATTGTTTACCCACTTTCCTAGGGCAGCCACACCCCAGGAGGGTATGATTGACATGCCAAAATCTCACCCAGGTGTAGGACATGACCATAGGCTTCCTGATTCTCTAGGATGACTCGTTTGCCACGCTGTAGTACACCAGAGTTGGTTTGACCTGTCTCATTGAAAAGATCGGTGACCGGAATTCTTAACATGTACATTTCTGTTCTCCCCAAATAACAACACCCCCCATCCAGAAGGTAAAGTGAGATACCCCTTGTCACTGCATAGCCACATCCATCCAAAAGGTGCTCCCATGCCTTCCTCTATCCTAGAGAGGTTTATACCTGTCACCTGTTGCTGTACATCTACTACACTAAAATCCCCTTTATCATAGTTTCTCCTATCACTATACTCTTCTCTCAGTTGACCCATATATACACAACAAGCTCTAGTATCTCCCATATCTTCCATCTACCACATTAGGTAAGTTTGTTCCCTTCTTGTGACCACCCCAACATACATGTGTCCCATAATCCCCAAATGCTCAACAGTCTTTCTAGCCAAGCACTTTATTATACATAAAGCAACAGCAAAACACAGTAGTCCTACCAGGAGTGGAACAATCATGGCAGACAGGAACATCATTACCTTACCCATCACGTTTCCAAATACACCATTAAACCAGTGTCCAATTTGGTCAAAGATGGTGTTGTCAGCATTTCACAGAGTACCTCCTAATTTAGCCAGGTCATTTATAATAATTGTCATGTTGTCAGAGGAGTCAGGAAGCAACATGACACAGTAATCCTCATTGTTTATTCCAAGGGACCTGTAGGCCCCTCTGTCTTTCATCTCTGGTCACTACTGCCTTCACATTTGCACAATTAGTGATAACTGAGTAAAACCCTGTACTATCAAATTAGTAAGGGCCTGCATGGAGTATGCCAAATGGTTAATCCCCTTACCCTTTACTACAACTCCTGCACCTGGAAAGATTCCTAGGGCTGCCATCTCTACCTGAGACGGCACATGTCCATTAGCTTCATTATTTTGAGCCACTGCTCTTTTAGCTCTGCCAATCGATCTGAAACTAATTTGCAAAGAACTGTTCAGCAGCTCAGAAGCAAGTAATGTTGCTACTGTCAGTTCAGTTTCCCCCAGATAATAACACCCTTTCCATCCCATGGGGAGGGAAATGTACCCAATACCCCCACAGATCCAGAGATGATCCGGAGTTGTCCCCATGCCTTTGCTTATGTTTGACATATTTACCCTAGTTATCAGTTGTTGCCCATCCAGCACATCAAAACTACTGGTATCTGTTTTTAGGCCTGTGTAAGACAGGCAATTAGTGGTGTTTCCTATATACATATATCCACACAGTTATTGTGGGTTTTAATCCTGTTAACACAACATCTCCTTTATCATTTAGGGGCTTTACACTACAAGTCAAATACTCTCCCCATTGTACTTTTGGAGGTCCTATGCATTTAATCAGATGGGAATTGTTGCCTGGTTGTAAGCTAGGAACCTTCTCCTACCTTGGCCATTTAGTCTCAATGTGCCCACTCTCCTTAAATTCTTCAGCTGCATCTGTACTATTACCTATTGCCTTATTGGATAATCCATTTTCCCATGTTACTTCCTTCCCCCTAGTGACCAACATCAGAATAGTATAATTGCTGTTTCTTTGTCGAACCCTGGTGTTGTTCCATTGCATAAAATTGAGTAATTAACAACCAAAATCATTCTTTCCAATTGGTACTGCCTGGGTTCCTGACAGAGAGGCTGTGGGGGGGGGGTCTGGAGAATCATTGCCTGTGTGCCAGATGTGTTCCCCCTCCCCTGTAATCCTATGTATGTCACTGATTTCCTCCATTTATTATTCTCCACATCCCCGTCCACAAAGGGAACAAGTAGGATTTGGAGAGCAATAAATACCCTGTATGTGTTTTTCCATGGTTGCGATTTTCTTGTTTCACAACCATAGTGTGTGTGTATGATGGTTTCCTCGACATCTGATGACTCTTCAGGTTCTGTGGCTGAACCCTCTGTTGGTTCTTCTGACCTTTGGTCTCAGCCTTCTGCTCCTGTCCTTTGGCTCGGATCTTCTTCCTCCTTCAGATGTTCTCGGGGCTCTGCTCTCCCTTCCTCCAGTCGCTCATCCATGGCTTCCACTCTGGAGTTAGTTCCTTCATTTACTCAAGATGGTCGCACTATATCTCAGTTATGTCTATCTGTCGGTCAGTCATAGGTCTCACCTCCCTTATACTACCTCATTTGCACATGCTGTATATAGACTTTTCTACTGTATTATTGATTGTATGTTTGTTTATTCCATGTGTAACTCTGTGTTGTTGTATGTGTCGAACTTTGCTTTATCTTGTCCAGTTCGCAGTTGCAAATGAGAACTTGTTCTCAACTAGCCTACCTGGTTAAATAAAGGTGAAAAAAAAAATCCTAATGATATATCGTAAAGGTGTAGAGTAATAGTAATATGTTATACACCAGTGCCCCCTGGTGGTGATACAAAGTAACATTTTATGAACAAATACGTTCAACCTATTCAAATAATTTCTGTCCTACTCCTAATTTTTTTATTCCACTATTGGGCCATTACCCAATAAACCCTGCCATAATCCACAGACATCCAAACAATGAAACATACAACGCACTATACATAAACAACTCAACTCATTCACTTGGTAAATCTCACACAGAGTTACCACTATTCATAAACAACTCAACTCATTCACTGGGTACCTCTTCAAAATAAACACTACTATATAAGAAATAACTAGTATTTATGTAATAGTCGCCCGCATTACAACCCAAAATAAAATAGATGATTAACGCTGAACCACCTCTTCAAAACCAAAATAACCAGTATAAAATGAGGTGATTATTATTTCTGAACTACCTCTCCTAAAGAAACTAACTAGTATTACAGTAATGATCTCTTCGTATTACAACTCAAAATAAAATAGAAGTGTCACGTCTGCTCCCGCTCTTCCCTTCCCCTGGCGCTTGAGGGCGCCAGATTACCCACATCACACGTTCCTGCCATCCATCACGCACACCTGCCTTCCCTCGTCACTTGCTTCAGCGTTAATGGACTCACTTATCACATGTTCATTTCCTCCCCTATATTTGTCCTTTCCCTTGCTCTGTTCCCGGCTGCTGCATTGATTGTTTTTTTGTCTTAGTTTCTGTTCGCTGACGCTATGCTTGACTCGTTATATATGTCCGTAATTAAATGTTTTACTCCCCGTACCTGCTTCGTCTCTCCAGCATCATTTCATGTGACAAGGAGAGATGAGTACCTCTCCAAAACAACTAGCATTGATAATGGCCGCTCGCATTATGCACCCAATATAAAATAGATGATCATTACTGAATCACCTCTCTCTCAAAAAAAGCTAGTATTTCAGTAACGGTCATTACTACCCAAAATAAAAATGTAAATCATCAATCATTCATTTCATTCATCCTATATTGACAACATGTATTTCACCAATAGTCCGTTACGTAATTTCTCCAAACTAAAATCTGACTATGTCATATTCAAAGTCTATGCTTTAGATTGAGTGAAATACATACATACAGGAAATACATACAGTGCCTTCGGAAAGTATTCATCCCCCTTGACTTTATCCACATTTTCTTATGTTACATCCTTATTCTAAAATGGATAAATAAATAAAAAATCAACAATCTATACATACCCCATAACGAGAAAATTAACACAGGTTTTTGAAATGTTTGCTAATTTGTTAAAAATTACAAACAGAAATGCCTTATTTACATTCAGACCCTTTGCTATGAGATTCGAAAATGAGCTCAGGTGCATCCTGTTTCCATTAATCATCCTTGAGATGTTTCTACAACTTGATTGGAGTCCACATGTGGTAAATTCATTTGATTAGACATGATTTGGAAAAAAGTCATGAGGTCAAAGGAATCCGTAGAGCTCCGAGACAGGATTGTGTTGAGGCACAGATCTGGGGAAAGGTACCAAAACATTTCTGCTGCATTGAAAGTCCCCAAGAACACAGTGGCCTTCATCATTCTTAAATGGAAGAAGTTTGGAACCACCAAGACTCTTCCTAGAGCTGGCCAAACTGAGCAATCGGTGGAAAAGGGCCTTGGTCAGGGAGGTGACCAAGACCCAAATGTCACTCTGACAGAGCTCTAGAGTTCCTCTGTTGAGAAGGGAGAACCTTCCAGAAGGACAACCATCTCTGCAGCACTCCAACAATCAGGCCTTTATGTTAGAGTGGCAAGACGGAAGCCACTCCTCAGTAAAATGCACAACAGCCCACTTGGAGTTTGCCAAGAGGCACCTTAAGACTCTCAAACCATGATAAACAAGATTCTCTGGTCTGATGAAACCAAGATTGAACTCTTTGCCTTGAATGCCAAGTGTCATGTCTAGAGGAAACCTGCCACCATCCCTACGGTGAAGCATGGTGATAGCAGCATCATGCTGTGGGAATGTTTTTCTGCGGCAGGGACTGGGAGACTAGTCAGGGTTGAGGCAGAGATGAACGGAGCAAAGTATAGAGAGATCATTGATCCAGAGCACTCAAGACTTTAGACTGGGGTGAAGGTTCATCTTCCAACAGGACAACGACCCTAAGCACACAGCCAAGACAATGCAGGAGTGGCTTCTGGACAAGTCTCTGAATGTCCTTGAGTGGCCCAGCCAGAGCCCGGACATGAAACCAATCGAACATCTCTGGAGAGACATGAAAATAGCTGTGCAGCAACGTTCCCTATCCAACCTGACAGAGCTTGAGAGGATCTGCAGAGAAGAATGGGAGAAACTCCCCAAATACAGGTGTGCCAAGCTTGTAGCATAATACCCCCCCCCCAAAAAAAAAAATTTGAGGTTGTAATCGCTGCTAAAGGTGCTTTAACAAAGTACTGAGTAAAAGGTCTGAATACCTATATGCGATACTAATTAGCAACAATTTCTAATAACCCGTTTTTGCTTTGTCATTATGCTGTATTGTGTGTAGTTTAATGAGGGGGAAAAAACAATCAAATCCATTTTAGAATGAAGCTGTAACGTAACAAAATGTGGAAAATGTCAAGGGGTCTGAATACTTTCCATGCATGCACTGTATATGGATCCGTTGGTCACAGTTACCTTTAAAAAAAATGTCTCAGGATCTCGTCACAGTATTTTTGTGCATTCAAATTGCCATTGATAAAATGCAATTGTGCTCGGTGTCCGTAAGATATGCCTGCCCATACTATAACCCCACGACCACCATTGGCCAATCTGTTCACAACGTTGACATCAGCAAACCGCTCGCCAACACAACGCCATACATGCGGTCTGCGGTTGTGAGGCTGGTTGGACCTACTGCCAAATTCTCTAAAAACAATGTTGGAGGCGGCTTATGGTAGAAAAATGAACATTCAACTCTGGCAACAGCTCTGATGGACATTCCTGCAGTCAGCATGCCAATTGCATGCACTCTCAAAATTTGAGACATCTGTGGCGTTGTGTGACAAAACTGCACATTTTAGTTGCCTTTTATTGTCCCCAGTACAAGATGCACCTGTGTAATGATCATGATGTTTAATCAGCTCCTTGATATGCCGCAATTGTCAGGCGGATGGATTATCTTGATGAGAAATGAGAAATGCTCTCTAACAGGAATGTAAACAAATTTGTGCTCAAATGTTTTTGATAAATATGCTTTTTGTGTGGATGAAAACTTTTGGGGATCTTTTACTACATGTTGCGCTTATATATTTATTCAGTGTATATTGACCAGTGACAATTTTGAAGTAAGTTACTTAACTATAGTTTAGTCGGCTGGCTTAAATGTCTGACAAGCTAGCCAAATGGACTGAATCGCTAGACACTACATGCCTGTAGCTAGTCACTGCCAGCCGTAGGGTTGTCCGTATGTTTTTCCTAGCCACTGTGCTTCTCCACCTGCATTGCTTGCTGTTTGGGGTTTTAGGCTGGGTTTCTGTACAGCACTTTGAGATATCAGCTGATGTACGAAGGGCTATATAAATAAATTTGATTTGATTTGATTTGATTAAACCAAGTCACGTCGAAATAGGCCATTGTGATTTTAGTCCCATCACGAATGTCTCAAGTTAGCTAGCTAGGTAGCACTCTTACATCATAAGATTGAAATCACATTTCGCCCTTTATGGACAGCTACTTGGTTTACTGAAAGCATACGTTCAAACTAGTCATACATATCTGATTGTATCTGAATTACCCTCAGCAAAATGTTCTGGACTAGCTGGCTATTTAAGCTAGAGACATTCAAAATTGGTCAAGTCAGTTAATGCTTTTCCCTTGTCTCTATATCCAGCTGATGTTCACATTGTGTTCAGCAGAGAGTATTCAGAGGTAGTTTCAGCTGCACACAGCCTCATCTCTGTGCTGACCCAGACTATTAATCAGGGTCAGAGTCCAGTGCCACCGCATCAACAAGCTCAGGTGCATCCATTGCGTGGTCAGGGGCATCATCAGCAGACAGAGGTGCAGGGACAGACCGCTGCATTCCTCCAGTAACCAGGAGATGGCCAGGTGCATATCAATGGTCCCAGAATCCAGGAAATGTGTCATTTTGCTTTCCATACCCAACCCATCATAGGGTCTACCCCATTTTGATGATTGATCAATTCGGCCAAAAATCTGTAAATTACTTTTTCACCTTTATTTATTTAACCAGGTAGGCAAGTTGAGAACAAGTTCTCATTTACAATTGCAACCTGGCCAAGATAAAGCAAAGCAGTTCGACAGATACAACGACACAGAGTTACACATGGAGTAAAACAAACATAAAGTCAATAATACAGTATAAACAAGTCTATATACGATGTGAGCAAATGAGGTGCGATAAGGGAGGTAAAGGCAAAAAAAGGCCATGGTGGCAAAGTAAATACAATATAGCAAGTAAAACACTGAAATGGTAGATTTGCAGTGGAAGAATGTGCAAAGTAGAAATAAAAATAATGGGGTGCAAAGGAGCAAAATAAATAAATAAATAAAATAAAATAAATACAGTAGGGAAAGAGGTAGTTGTTTGAGCTAAATTATAGGTGGGCTATGTACAGGTGCAGTAATCTGTGAGCTGCTCTGACAGCTGGTGCTTAAAGCTAGTGAGGGAGATAAGTGTTTCCAGTTTCAGAGATTTTTGTAGTTCGTTCCAGTCATTGGCAGCAGAGAACTGGAAGGAGAGGCGGCCAAATAAATAATTGGTTTTAGGTGTGACCAGAGAGATATACCTGCTGGAGCGCGTGCTACAGGTGGGTGATGCTATGGTGACCAGCGAGCTGCGATAAGGGGGGACTTTACCTAGCAGGGTCTTGTAGATGACATGGAGCCAGTGGGTTTGGCGACGAGTATGAAGCGAGAGCCAGCCAACGAGAGCGTACAGGTCGCAATGGTGGGTAGTATATGGGGCTTTGGTGACAAAACGGATGGCACTGTGATAGACTGCATCCAATTGGTTGAATAGGGTATTTGAGGCTTTTTTGTAAATGACATCGCCGAAGTCGAGGATTGGTAGGATGGTCAGTTTTACAAGGGTATGTTTGGCAGCATGAGTGAAGGATGTTTTGTTGCGAAATAGGAAGCCAATTATAGATTTAACTTTGGATTGGAGATGTTTGATGTGGGTCTGGAAGGAGAGTTTACAGTCTCACCAGACACCTAGGTATTTGTTGTTGTCCACATCCAAGTCAGAGCCATCCAGAGTAGTGATGTTGGACAGGCGGGCAGGTGCAGGCAGCGATCGGTTGAAGAGCATGCATTTCGTTTTACTTGTATTTAAGAGCAGTTGGAGGCCACGGAAGGAGAGTTGTATGGCATTGAAGCTTGCCTGGAGGGTTGTTAACACAGTGGCCAAAGAAGGGCCAGAAGTATACAGAATGGTGTTGTCTGCATAGAGGTGGATCAGAGACTCACCAGCAGCAAGAGTGACATCATTGATGTATACAGAGAAGAGAGTCAGTCCAAGAATTGAACCTTGTGGCACCCCCATATAGACTGCCAGAGGTCCAGACAGCAGACCCTCCGATTTGACACACTGAGCTCTATCAGAGAAGTAGTTGGTGAACCAGGCGAGGCAATCATTTGAGAAACCAAGGCTGTCGAGTCTGCCGATGAGGATGTGGTGATTGACAGTCGAAAGCCTTAGCCAGATCAATGAATATCATATCATAACTCTCGCACTCACTCGCTCACATACATTTCGGATTCGGTTCTGCTGAGTTGCAGGTCACCACCGGTCTATGGCCCATGATGTGTCAGTCATGTTTTCAACAAGGCAGCATTGTGCATCGTCCAGAAAATGTTAAAATGTTAAGAATTTTCAAACTAGTTGTTTTCATTGGAAAGGCAGATAAAGTGTTTACTTTTGATAATGCTTTTCCATGTGAACACAGAACATACTCATTACTCGATGTGCTTCATTGCATCACTTTTGTTTCTAAACTCAGCAACAAAAATAAATGTCCCTTTTTCAGGACCCTGTCTTTCAAAGATAACAATGAATGAATATGGACCTGTGGAACGGTCGTTAAGACACTAACAGCTTACAGACGGTAGGCAATTAATTTGGGTCCAGGGTCCCTGCGCATCTGCGTGAACGTGCCTTAGGCATGCTTGCAAGGAGGCATTATAGGACTGCAGATGTGGCCAGGGCAATAAATTGCCATGTCCGTTCTGTGAGACGCCTAAGACAGCGCTACAGGGAAACAGGACGGACAGCTGGCCGTCCTCGCAGTGGCAGACCACGTGTAACAACACCTGCACAGGATCGGTACAACCGAACATCACACCTGCGGGACAGGTACAGGATGGCAACAGCAACTGCCCGAGTTACACTAGGAATGCACAATCCCTCCATCAGTGCTCAGAGAGAGAGAGGCTGGACTGAGGGCTTGTCGGCCTGTTATAAGGCAGGTCCTCACCAGACATCACCGGCAACAACGTCACCTATGGGCACAAACCCACAGTCGCTGGACCAGACAGGACTCGCAAAAAGTGCTCTTCACTGATGAGTCACCGTTTTGTCTCACCAGGGGTGGTCAGATTTGCGTTTATTGTCGAAGGAATGAGCGTTACACTGAGGCCTGTACTCTGGAGCGGGAGCGATTTGGAGGTGGGGGGTCCGTCATGGTCTGGGGCGGTGTGTCACAGCATCATCAGACTGCCTGCAATGACAACAAGCTCAGTCTCAACACTGTGCGTTACGGGGAAGACATCCTCCTCCCTCATGTGGTATCCTTCCTGCAGGCTCATCCTGACACAACCCTACAGCATGACAATAGCCAGCGAAGAGCCCTGATCTCAATACCATTGAACACGTCTGGGACCTGTTGAATTGGAGGGTGAGGGCTAGGGCCATTCCCCCCAGAAATGTCTGGGAACTTGCAGGCACCTTGGTGGAAGAGTGGGGTAACATCTCACAGCAAGAACTGGCAAATCTGGTGCAGTCCATGAGAGGGAGATACACTGCAGTACTTAATGCAGCTGGTGGCCACACCAGATACTGACTGTTACTTTTGATTCTGACCCCTCCTTTATTCAGGGACACATTATTCAATTTCTGTGAGTTACATGTCTGTGGAACTTGTTTAGTTTATGTCTCAGTTGTTGAGTATTGTTATGTTCATACAAATATTTACACAAGTTTGCTGAAAATAAACGCAGTTGACAGTGAGAGGACCTTTCCTTTTTTGCTTAGTTGACGTTACATGTATCACATAATTCAGTGTAGATTTTTTCTATTTGAAGGTTTATTTTTTTTGTCAAAAGGATCACTTTTCCCCATATAGAAAAAAAATGAAAAGTTTGACATTTAATGACTGCATCTCTTTTGTATTCAAACATCTCCATTTAGTCATTTAGATAAACATTGATTCTGTTGTCCACAGAGTAGTGGTCGAATTTGGGGTGAGCTGTTCTGTAGCCTGTTCTGTGTTAGACTGATGTCATGCCTTTCATAGACTCCTGGTATGTCTGCACACTAAAACAAGGCCATTGTGTTCTGGAACTGTTGCTTGTATAAAATAACTGTTGTGTAACAATATCATTAACTGATCACCTCCCACTATAACACCGGACATGTCACCATTTACTCCTCGAGTACTTCCCTGTGAAATCAGATCTCCCCTGCAGCTGCTTGATTAAAGATTGATCTATTATGCAATTATATAGTTGCTGCCTTAATCGTTGGACAAAATTTCCACAACATTAGTGGCCAATCAAAATCAACCAATTGTTATAATTTTACTGCGACCACATCACATAACATTGCAGCATTTTAGAATTACTGGACTAGACGGTTATTCCTTGAGACAGTATCAGCAGAGGTGTAAGGATCATTCATCCATAAGTAGCAGCACGTAGTTCAAAACAGATGCATAAATATCTTGTCCATAGTCTCGATGGTGAGGTTGGGTCGATGGCTGCTCTGAGCAGTGTCATATCCTGCTCTGTCAGCGGGCACTCCATTGGTGGGACCAAAATTCCCTGGCCATGCTCCTCCGACAGGCAGGCAGTTGTTTAAATCCTGAACATGGAAGATCATATTCATTTACAAACAACCCGTTTATTTTTTATTTTTAGATAAGACTTAATTACATTTTCATAGTGGATACTTTAAATCTATACTTCCACATTGCCGGGGAAGGTGACAGGATTCTCTGCTTGTCCCATAGCTGGTATGGGGTCCGATTTTGCTCGGTGTGCAGAGAATGTTTATCCCATCCATTGGTTAAGGTGTCTAGGTCTGCTTGGAGGCATGGGAGGAATACATAGTGCACACAGAATAAGTGAAGGCTGTTTTACAATGTCCTACACAGTTTGGAAGATGAGGGCTCCCTTGACCTGTCAAATATGTTTGACATGGCCATCTACAAGTCCTGCCATAACTGTTCAAACCTGAAAGCATATGAGAGAACATTTGAATCAACATAATGAAACATTGATCATCATACCCAGTCCTCTGTCCCACACAAGTTATTACTATTATTGTAACCTTTCTGTGCATAAGGAGATGTAATTGGTCAAAGTATTCTAAGGTACTTTGCATTTCTACTTCACCGTCTCCTGTTGAATTGAACTGTTTTCTTCAATGCATGTGAGAGATTGAATTGACATTGGATTCTATAGCTAGGTTTCCATCCAATTGGCTACAGATTTTTTTATGCGAATATTCTGAAGTCTGGGTAAAGATAATATGCAAATTTTCCTAATAATAGTGGTGTTTTCTACCAAACAGACGTGTTGAAGATACAAAATCAGTGTGTGATGACATAGTGTACACAAAATCCATTTCATTTTCAACTCTACGGATAGTTGTCACAAATGTTTGCGTTAAATAGCAAACGCGCCCACTCTGGTCTTGGTACCTGCGCTCTAGACAACAGCTTGCTGATACAACAGCTTCACGCAATGTAGGCTAGTCTACATGATGAGATTGTTATTGATAAGAACAAGAATCATTTGTCAATTGGCAGCCAAGTATCGATCATCATGTCACCAGAATAAGACCCTAAATATCTAGTGGAAAGGAGCAATCAAGATCACTGTGCATTTTCACCACCCTGTGAAGTTCATCATTTATTTAATCTGTAGCCTAATGAACTGCATGGTTTCCCGAGGCATAGTGGGAGGACCACAAAACATACTGTTTCATCTCGTGACTAAATTTACTTAAATATTATGCTTATTATATCATTATTTGCGCTTAAAGGCGTTTCCACCAACAATTCTCACACAATTAGTTTTACCGGCAAAAAGATCGCACCATGTCCAACGAACAAATGATCTGTCGCCATTTATCAGATTGTACCGACACTTCCTGTTTCCAATAAAACTGTCATTGTATACCTTTTTTTATACGGAATGACTTAACTTGCCAAAAAACTGAAAGGAAACGTGGTCTATAAGGCACTCCTCGTCTGTAGAAGGCACTCCTTTGCAAAGCATTGAAATACCAGTTATACATGAAACAGCACAGCTTGTTATCTCTACTCAGTGCAGAGATTATAATTTAGGTGTAGGCCACCTGCCTAACTATACTCTAGAATGTATAGACCAGATCAAATGTCAATAATATGTGGTCATAATCTATGTATTCAGTACAAACAAATAGTGGTGGAAATGACTGTTGATCGTTGTTACGAATCCCTTTTGGCCCGACAGTCTAGGTGGGGATGGTAATGAGACCCGTAACATATCTCATGCAAATTATTATTGTGACAAAGTAAAAGTGTGAACGAAATAACCACGACAACAGAAATCTACCGTCAAACTCCAGGTTTATTTATAAACACACGGTAATGGGGGGGAAGCAGGAAAAGGGGCTGAGCTGGACCCAAGGAAAGAAACAATAAATATACAAAAACACCCCTAAGCTAGACTAGCCTACTTTAACAACATCTAACTAACTAACCAAAAATACAGTGGGTGGTCCGCCCAGTTCTAACTAGTGTATTTAACAAAGTTCACCTACGGGTAGTGTATGCCCATGGGCGACTTGTCTTGGTTTCCCCCTTTTCCCACCAGCAACAAACAAACACCATAACCAAAAACAATCCTCACAGGTGATGAGAAAGTGCTATGGAGGTGCTCAAACAAAAGAGAGGTTAAGACACAAAGCGAGAGTGAAACACAGAGACCTACAGACATGGCATTTACAGAGAGATTGAGCTCTAGAGCAAACAAATGATGGGGTTTTTAAACCATGGGGAAGGAACTGTGATAGGGTAGGAAATAGGATGAGGTGTGTCTTCTGATTGATGATTGATTGGGGAGTGATGATTTTCACCTGTGAGGGGAGAAGGAGAGAAAAGAAACACACAGGATACACACACACACAGGATACCTGTATCCGTAACAATCGTGAACACTTTTACCAGAGATAAAGCTTCCCCTGCCACAACCACAGACATGAAACATGCATGTTGCGATGTCCACATTCTCCACGCCTTGGTCTGCTCTCACCTAGATGATGATATACAAACACTAGCATTATAATCAAGGCAACTGTTCATCATAATTCAATCACTCTCCTCTATGTGGTGTATGAAACTTGTTCAACATCAATATATTTGTCTTGATAGACAGGCAGACCAGGCATATGGTCTGATTCGAGGCCATATACAAAGCAACCAACGGTGTCAATTTACAAACAAATGCCTGATTCCACACAACACCAGAGGGAATGATGTTGTTACCTCAACGGAAAGCCTTGCTTCGCTACAGAGTCCAGGAAGAATCCAAGGGCGGTTGATGCTTTGTTGTTGGTTGCTGCACCGAGGTACATGATCTATAGGATATCATTATGAAACTGAGTGTGTGATAAAAAAAATAACACATACAAAAACAGCTGGGCTGTTGTACAATTCAAACTAATTGTTTATATAAGGCACTGGATTATCCACATTGAGTCAGACAAACATTACGAACTTCAAATACCATGGGAGATTAATAGGTTACCTTTCTTGAGAAGCCGTCTATGCCACCAAATATTACAAACCATATCTGTTGAAAGACATTTTTGGACAGTTTTGTATACTTGCCAAATCAGCCATCTTGCAGTAAAATATAACAGAGGCAGCATTGTATGGCCTATGAGACCCCCCCCCGAACTGAATGGAGTTTAAGCTTACCTGATCATCTTGTCGTTGGTGTCCACGTGTATGACGGAAAGAGGAGCCTGAACAGAGAATGTTCTTCTGACAACACATCCAAGTCCTGCCACTCTTTCCTGTATTCCTGCAGCATCTACACGAAGCACCGAGTCCCACACTCGGGTCCACTGGACTTGATGACCCAGTGCTTTCAGACGTTCTCACACCATCCTAATTGTGGTGAACTTGTCTTGATTGTGGCCACCAGATTATCCAGCTCCTCGTCTATCATTTGGCTGCATGTTCTCCTCACCACAATACTGTATTCCTCCATTCTGTGTTGGTCAATTTGTGTTGAGGTGACAAGCAGTTTGGCGATGCAAGGTACAGGCAGATCCATTTCAATCAGCTGTCGAAGGTGCTGTTCTGAAACAGTCAGTTTAAGACGTCCCATTTCGCCATCAACAACAACTGATGGGGCATTTCCTTCTTCCATTTTAGCATTGACTAGACTATACAGATTGGAGAGACCCTGCACACCTCTTGAGGCAAGTGTACTTGATTTGCTAGTGAGCTGATAAATATCATCTCAGTATCTCAATATCATCAGCAGAGGAGAAAAAGGGATAAATGGGCCCAAAATCTGTCTTCTCCAGCAGGTGGCGTGTTTTCGCTCACCAAGCGAGGAGCTTTTGTATGGAGGTCAATGAGAGGGTGTCAAATTTGGTTAACAAAAAATGTAATTATTTGCTACGTGCGGCTTTTGATTGAATATAAGTTCCTTAGTGCTTAGGTTGTTACGAGTGTACTGATATAAGTAGGACACGTGACATCCCGGTAACTTTTAGAAAAAACACTTTATATAGGCGCTGTGCCTGTTATCACATTCGTATCTGCTCTCTCATTGGCTAGAATGGTCCACCTGGTCTTGCCTCTTCCCGACAGCACTCCTTTTTTAAATACATTTATTTTCATTGTTAGGGTGGCCAATGGAGTATCTGGTCAATATAATGGATAATCTGTGATATGTACCTTCATCGATTTCCGGCTACTTTCGGTTTACCACTCAAACGCACCCAGTGCCTACAAGTGTGACGTACTGGATAAGCAGTTCCTGTATTAACCTTGCTATTCGGGATGCTTGGGACGTCCAAACGCTGACGTTACACCATTAAAGTTTACATTTTAAATGGTTATGATACTTATTTTTACAGATCAATGTTAAGGTAAGGGTTATGGTTAAGGTAGGGGTTAGGGTTTAGAATGTGGACGTCCCAAGGATCCTCAACAGCACTAAACCTTTCTATACTGTCTTTGGTTTTGCTTTCACTTTACTAGAAATCATGTCAGTACAATTTCTGGTAAAGGACACCGATAATGTGCTGTTTTTGACGTCCAACTCATCCAACCGACAGTCATTGCATTAAAAATACATCTAAACCCTGTGACGGTTTCGTATGGCCTGTCTGATCTTGGCAGCGTGATAAAGTTCGATATTAAACAGCAGCAGGTGAGTTGCAATTCATCATTTTCATGCCTCGATTCGTGGCCTATGACTGATTATGCACTAGGACAAACTTATTTTCACGATTTCACTTATATAATCAAAATCAATACATTGTAGCACGGTTTTTGGACTCATTCAGTAGTTTTACCAAATTAAGTAGATTCATGTTGAAAAATAATATTAAAATTATCATTTATATTCCTAAAACATACATTAAAATGATACTGTTTCTGCTCCCTGATGTTATGGATTTTTGATTTATAGCCCAGTTTCAAAATACCGGTTTTAGATGTCCAAATTCATGGTCAATATGCTGAAATAAGTCGTTATATGGAAGAAATGACATAACAATTAATCCCTAAACACACTAGTCACTTATTTGAGGTAAAAGGATGTGTATTTCCTGTAAATCATGTGTGGTGAAAACGTTAGTTTGTTTAATGTAATACGTTCTGTATACCGTAGGGAATTTTGTGTAATATAAAATTGTCAAAATAATTAAATATAAGCTGATAAAAAACAATAACATATGTGTTATGGGTGTAAAATGACACAGTGATGCCATCTGTTGGTAAATGTTCATTACTGCAACTCTTGTGTTTTACCGGGGTGCTTGAGATACCCGGATGTGTTGTGACGTTCAAACAATATGTCTTACTACTTTATCCATGGATAGTTAAAAAATGCTCCTAACCACAATTTAACCAGGCGCTCTAGACTAGAGCTTCTATAGTGACTGTGTGCCAGGCTGAATGTTTGACGTCGACTATACCTTGTCACTATTATTGGAATCGTAAGTTCAATATCCAGGCTTAGTTTACTCAATATTTTGCAACATGTAAAACGTTGCAGATAAATTGTATATTGTAGGCTACTTCACAATGCATGTTTTTTCTGAAAGTGTTGTAACGTTGTGCCCAGACTAGTAAACATACCATCCTTAATGCGTTGTTACCATACTGACAGGTCAGAGCAGCTGGGATCAAATCCTATTTTCCTACAGCAGCATCAGTGTGAAAGTACAAGTATGAGTCAGGTAACTACAATGACATTATACAGTAACATTAAGCAGCTGTGTAAACCTGTGAACAATGCTTTGGACTAATACATAGCATATCAATCTCTTCCTCCTAGGCAAGGACAATGAGTTTGGAAGAGCAAATCAGGAGCCTCTCACCAGTTGCAGCACATGCCCTGGCAAGTAAGTTAACATGGAACATCTGACTGAGCTTTATGCATTGTGTTGTCAACTGTGTTCCTAATTACATCGTTTGTTTCTAGTTGCTGAAATTACAGATGACATTGACATTCAAGAGTTAACAAGAGCAGATCTAAACGAACTTCTGCCAGGCCTTCAACATTTAAAACTTAGAAAGAAGATCCGTGAACTTATAAATACATCTAAACAGGTTGGTATAGCCCCAATAGCTTCTAAAGCTACTGTACCACTATTCTGGAATCATTCACTAGTTACTAAAATGTTTGATTCAATGTGCAATTCCATTGGATGTACTAATTCCCCTGTTTTCTGTAATATTTCTGATTCTTAGAACACAGCTAAACCTATTACTTTAGTTCTTAACAAGCTAAGGGAATTCCTTCCGGTTGATGTCATGGAGAGTAAGTCCCTTTTCAAAACAATTCAGCATAGCACTCACCCAATACAGTTTTGGTGTATCTTTGGTTGTAATTGTATGCACTGGTCACTTTCTCCTTACAGATGCACTTGTTCCCGGGGGAGTGTTACATGGCTACTTCCCTATTCTTAGAGATTTGGAGAAGCAGCTGGCCGAAGCCCTCTACTTCATTCAGGCACACGTTGGTTTGCTCGAGAGCTACATTGGAGAAGAGTCCATGGAGGCTCAGAGCAGTGCTGCATCTCCATCAGTTGACTCTGCTACAGCAGGAAACCAGCCATCAAATGTTGATGGTAAATTACTTAACTGCTGTGTTAGCTGCAGCACAGTGGGTCTCATTCCTCATTCTTCATGAATCAAAATACGGTAGATGATGGCATACAAATCATAAACACTGTAGTAGATTTCATGAATAGTACAGTTTTGTTGAAGTTAAACATTCAAGGCCTAGGTTGGCTTCAACCTAATGGCACTCGAACACAGTCCTGTCTTAGCCTGAAAGAACCCCAGTTAACGGCACTAATCCTTCAATCTTTTTTTTAGTCCAGAAAACATCTGTTAATCGCACCTCAGGATCATCAGGTAACGCAAAACCTTTAACAGGGCACTTTATTGTCAAAATGTAATAATTCTACAGATGTTATTAAACCCTTTTACAGCTTGCAAAGCTAACCACAATGACTTGCAGACTCACAAGAATGTGCTGCAATACTGTTGATTTTAATTCATAGTATTTTATGTGGTCCTCAGCCTCATGTGCCGCTGACAGCCAGCCCAAACAATACAGAACAGAAGTGTCTGGTGCGCCGAACAGACCCACCTTCAAAGAAACTCAAGATGAGACCTCAATGTCACACACTCATACTTCAGGAGCAGCTGGTAAGTTGAAGTCTACAGTTGAAGTCGGATATTTACACACACCTTAGCCAAATACATTTAAACTCTGTTTTTCACAATTCCTGACATTTAATCAAATTCAACATTCCCTGTCTTAGGTCAGTTAGGATCACCACTTTATTTTAAGAATGTGAAATGTCAGAATAATAGTACAGAGAATGATTTATCAGCTTTTATTTCTTTCATCACATTCCCAGTGGGTCAGAAGTTTACATACTCAATTAGTATTTGGTAGCATTGCCTTTAAATTGTTTAACTTGGGTGAAATGTTTCGAGTAGCCTTCCACAAGCTTCCCACAATAAGTTGGGTGAATTTTGGCCCATTCCTCCTGACAGAGCTGGTGTAACTGAGTCAGGTTTGTAGTCCTTGCTCGCACACTCTTTTTCAGTTCCGCCCACACATTTTCTATGGGATTGAGGTCAGGGCTTTGTGATGGCCACTCCAATACCTTGACTTTGGAAGTATGCTTGGGGTCATTGTCCATTTGGAAGACCCATTTACGACCAAGCTTTAACTTCCTGACTGACGTCTTGAGATGTTGCTTCAATATATCCACATTTTCTTTCCTCGTGATGCCATCTATTTTGTGAAGTGCACCAGTCCCTCCTGCAGCAAAGCACCCCCACAACATGATGCTGCCAACCCCATGCTTCACAGTTGGGATGGTGTTCTTCGGCTTGCAAGCCTCCCTCTTTTTCATCTTAACATAACGATGGTCATTATGGCCAAACAGTTCTATTTGTTTTATCAGACCAGAGGACATTTCTCCAAAAAGTACGCTCTTTGTCCCCAGTTGCAAACTAGTCTGGCTTTTTTGTGGCTGTTTTGGAGCAGTGGCTTCTTCCTTGCTGAGCGGGCTTTCAGGTTATGTCGATATTGGATTCGTTTTACTGTGGATATAGATACTTTTGTACCGGTTTCCTCCAGCATCTTCACAAGTTCTTTTGGTGGTGTTCTGGGATTGATTTGCACTTTTCGCACCAAAGTACGATAATCTCTAGGAGACGGGACGCGTCTCCTTCCTGAGCGCTATGGCGGCTGCGTGGTCCCATGGTGTTTATACTTGCGTACTATTGTTTGTACAGATGAATGTGGTACCTTCAGGCGTTTGGAAATCGCTCCCAAGGATGAACCAGACTTGTGGAGGTCTACAGTTTTTTTTCTGAGGTCTTGGCAGATTTTTATTTTATTTTCCCATGATGTCAAGCAAAGAGGCACTGAGTTTGAAGAAAGGCCTTGAAATACATCCACAGGTACAGCTCCAATTAACTCAGATGATGTCAATTAGCCTATCAGAAGCTTCTAAAGCCATGACGTAATTTTCTGGAATTTTCCAAGCTGTTTAAAGGCACAGTCAATTTAGTGTATATAAACTTCTGACCCACTGGAATTGTGATACAGTGAAATAATCTGTCTGTAAACATTACTTGTGTCATGCACAAAGTAGATGTCCTAACCCGACTTGCCAAAACTACAGTTTGTTAACAAGAAATTTGTGGAGTGGCTGAAACACTTAGGTTGGTGTCATAAAACCTAGTTTATGTAAACTTCCGACTTCAACTGTATGTGGTATATCAAACATTTAATTTGACTTTTGGCTGTGTACCTGGTATTAAAATCCTTAGCAAAAGAGTTTGATTAGAATTTACAAGTAGTCTATGTGGTTCTCATCCTTAGGTGCTGACACCCATTTTCAAAAAAGTATAACGGATCCTTCTCAAATTTCCACTGATAGTGGGCACGATGCACGATGCCATCAAGAGAAATCAAGGTCTGCAGACCATCTAGGAGCAGGAGGTAGGAACCACATTTCTGCACAATGCCACACAAGTCAATATCAAAACCTAAAAACTGTTCAATGTCATGAAATCCTTTAATGATATTTTGTAATTGGACACAATTATTGTTAAGAAAGTGTGTGATTTTAAATGAATACTTTCAGATAAGATGTCCTCATCTTGGTGGCATTTTAGAGCAACTGAACCTCTAAATAAGAAACAAGCAGGTGAGACTAATCAATATGATACTCATCTTACCTCCTAATTTAAAAAAATAATAATATGGTGAATTATTAAATTGGCGTTGTATAAAGTGTGAATTCATTTTTTATGTCTTGAACAGTTAAAGTCCATTCACAAGTCTGTGGAAAAACCCTGAACACTCACCTTGCACTCATGAAACAAGTGGATGATCTGGCAGTAGGACTAAAGCGAGAGGAGACCAGACCAGAAGACTGCCAAGTCATAATAGCCTTCTGTCCTATTACATCTCGTGTGGGAACAGACATTGATGTCGCCATGAGCAAAGTTCAAAGTAGGAAAGCCCTTTAAGATTACAGCATGAAAGTAACTCAACAGGATGTATTGGTCCAGATTGTAGAATGACTGACTCTAATGAAAAATATATTTTTATGTGGAAGTACTAAAGATTTAATTGTGTCTCTCAACAGGTAACAAAGATGTCATTCTAGTGGTGATGCACCATACTTTTGATCACTGCTTTGTCACAAGCCAGAGATCTGCATCTCACTACATAAACATAGTGGAGGAAGTTAATGTTCTCTTCCATGACTCTATGGGACTTCTGCGTTGTGAAACAAATGATAAAGCAGTGACTCTCATACACAAGGCCTTACAGAAATACAGCAGCACTACTTACAAACGTTAAGTGCCCCCTGGTGGCAACAAAGTAGTGTCTGAAGTTTAACACGCAAACATGATTTAAAAACCTCATTCTACCATTCAAGGCGTTGGTAATTCATTCTAGTTCAGAATAAAGCATGTCAATCTGTGTAGTCAACCAAATGAATGACTGTTGATACTCAAGCAGGACTAAATTAGATGTCTCACTGTAGAACAGCTGGTGTAAGGGAATCTTTGCAGTGGCTGACCTCCAAGCATGCCCTCTTAACACTACCAATCATGTGGGATGCCTCGTGTGAATTTCAGCTTTTCCTTATTTTGGTATTAGAAGCACTTAATGTTGTTGGATGTACTTTAAAAAAATGCTTGTCTATGTCACTACTCAATCATAAGAGATTGAAAAGTTGTAACTACAGTATCATTAAATTATTTATTTTGCTTACAGATGTCCTAATCTATGAAAATAATTCAGAACAAGTAAGAAAGTGTTACATCAAATAACTTTGTAAGAATGACATTGATCTGTTTTTTTCCCCAAACTGTGATAAACAGTATATTCAGATCCCTTGACTTTTTCCACATTTTGTTACGTTACAGCCTTATTCTAAAATGGATTAATCTACACAATACCCCATAATGACAAAGCTAAATGTTTATTAAATAACGGATTATATCACATTTACATAAGTACTCAGACCCTTTCCTCAGTACTTTGTTGAAGCACCTTTGGCAGCAATTACAGCCAAGTCTTTTTGGGTATGACGCCACAAGCTTGGCACACCTGTATTTGGGGAGTTTCTCCCATTCTTCTCTGCAGATCCTCACTCTCTGGTTGGATGGGGAACGTTGCGGCACAGCTATTTTCAGGTCTTTCCAGAGATGTTAGATCGGATTCAAGTCCGGGCTCTGGCTGGGCCACTCAGGACATTCAGAGACTTGTCCCAAAGCCACTCCTGTGTTGTCTTGGCTGTGCTCTTAGAGTTGTTGTCCTTTTGGAAGGTAAACCTTTGCCACAGTCAGGCCCTGAGCACTCTGGAGCAGGTTTTCATCAAGGATCTCTCTGTACTTTGCTCTGTTCATCTTTCCCTCGATCCTGACTGGTCTCCCAGTCCCTGCCACTGAAAAACATCCCCACAGCATGATGCTGCCACCACCATGCTTCACTTTAGGGATGGTGCCAGGTTTCTTCCAGATGTGATGCTTAGCATTCAGGCCAAAGTGTTCACTCTTGGTTTCTACAGACCAGAGAATCTTGTTTCTTTATGGTCAGAGTCCTTTAGGTGCCTTTTGGCAAACCTCAAGCAGGCTCTCATGTGGGCTGCCTTTTACTGAGGAGTGGCTTCCATCTGGCCACTCTACCATAAAGGCCTGATTGGTGGAGTGCTGCAGAGATGGAAAACCTTCCAGAAGGACAACCATCTCCACAGAGAAACTCTGGAGCTCTGTCAGTGAAAAATCGGGTTCTTGGTCACCTCCCTGACCAAGGCCCTTCTCTCCTGATTGCTCAGTTTGGCCGGGCGGCTCTAGGGTTTTGGTGGTTCCAAACGTCTTCCATTTATGAGTGTTGGAGACCACTGTGTTCTTGGGGGCCGTTAGTGCTGCAGACATTTTTCGATACCCATCCCCAGATCTGTGCCGTGACACAATTCTGCCTCAGAGCGCTACAGAGAATTATTTTGACCTCATTGTCTTGGCTTTTTGTCAAGCACTGTCAACTGTGGGACCTTTTTATATAGACAGGTGCCTTTCCAAATCGTGTCCAATCAATTACATTTACCACAGGTGGACTCCAAGTTGTAGAAACATCAAGGATGATCAATGGAAACAGGATGCACCAGAGCTCAATTTCAAGTCTCATGGCAATGGGTCTGAATACTTATGTAAATCATGTTTTTTATTTTTAATACATTTGCAAAAATGTTTTCGCATTGTCATTATGGGATATTTTGTGCAGATTGAAATGTTTTATTTACTCCATTTAAAAGTCAAGTGGATGAATACTTTCCCAATGCATCATTCATTCGTGTTTCATGAGGAATTTGTCTCTGTAGATGGACTTAAAGCTAAATAAAATGTAAGTTGTTCATAGTTCTTATTTTCATAAAAAAGCAAAAGTGTTGAATCAAATATTTAATCACAACCCTTGTATTAAGAATGCCATTGATTAGAAAATGTAAAAACCATGTTTTTCAAACTTCTGATATCAATATAAAGAGACAAAGCGTTATTTATTTCTAAATATCCTAGAAAAACTTAGTGTGAATAAATGCAAATGTGCCTAAGTGATTTAGGATCACTTTCATCTTGCCTCAACTGTCTTTCCACCACAAAGTAAATGGCAAAACAGTAGTTAGTGTTTTCTAAACTGATACAAACCCTGCAGTTGTCACCCCCCCCGCCCGATGATAAAGGAAAACCTACTCAACATGTCACAGGCCCACCAGGACACACGAACAACACTGGTGCTAAAACACTCAATTTTTGTGCTACAGGTCCAGAGTAAAGTAGATCAGTCAATGAGAACATGTTCTTATTTCCTCTGGCACTGGAAGTAAACCCATCTCCCATGATCCATCCATCAATCACATCCAACTCTCAGAAACAACTGATGTCTTGACAGTGCCATCTCATTGTTCAATCTACCATGATATTTCAGGTGGCCCGAAATGTAATGCGTTTCTTATAAGGACAGGCTAAATAGGAGATTGTCCTCAAATCGTCTCCCTCAACAGGAATTGGTCTGTACCCTGGTAACGTGTGTGCACTATGCATAAGTGTGACGTAAACTCCCTTTCACACGTCTATGCATTATTTGTGCATTTGTTTTGTCCTCATAGGACACTAGCACTACTTCCACATTCTGGAAAATATAGGTGATCAACAGTAAGTAGGTCACTGTTCTTCAATACATTACCTTGTGTTTTATGCCCATTAGATAGTGTCAAAAGAAACCAAATGTCTTGATTTCACAATCGCTTTACAATTCTCGCTCGAGACACACATCATAGCATTCATCCCAGTTAACTCAACCTATACAAACAACCATCTCATACGTCTTGTGAATATGTTAATATACTCCGAATAACAACAAAAAAATACAGATTCTTGTTCGGGGGAGGGACGAGGAAAAGTGCCATTAATATACATTCAATTTACAGCAGAGCAAGTCTGGCTAGGCTGGTTCAACATCCCTCCCTTATAGTCCACACCCTCTGGTGCCGTTACCCTGCGATTGGCCCTCTGCAGTGTCCTTCACTGGCTTGGTCGGTTGGGGCGGTCCCTCCAGTAGTTGTTATAGGCCTCCTGGAACATGTTCTTGCAGCTGAGCTTGGCGTCGAGGCGGGAGCAGATGAGGAAGGAGCCGCCCATCTTGCGGTGGAGGGAGTAGGTCTCCTCGGGGGGCGGGGTGAGGCGCTGCTTCAGCATCACGGGGATCAGGTTGTGGATGCGCTCCGTGGTGCTCTGGGCCCCAAAGTTAAAGGGCTCCGTGGAGGCGAAGGCCTCGCCCAGGATCATCACCGCATCCACATGGGCGTTCTCCATGGACTGAGGGACGTGCAGAACATACTCAGTAATAACCAGAGTGTGTGTGTATTTTGAAATTAAGTTAAGTGTTCACTACCAAGTTTATGCCATAGATTAATGAAGGGCCTTCTCAATTCATTGTGACTAAATAAAATGGTAAACAGCATTATTGATGCATGTGTTGAGAAAGAATGAAGTCACTCACCTTTGACTCATAACCTGTGAGGAACTTCATGTCTCTTGATCTCTTCAGAACCCCCTCTCTGTCTCCCTCTGCTGCGGACTTGATGAGCTGGTTAAAACAAGAAATAAAAGATGTTACACACGTAGAAGGAAATCATTATGGTCGGTTATGTTTTGTTGGGGGATATAGCCCAATAGTAGAAGGAAATCATTATGGTCGGTTATGTTTTGTTGGGGGATATAGCCCAATAGTAGAAGGAAATCATTATGGTCGGTTATGTTTTGTTGGGGGATATAGCCCAATAGTAGAAGGAAATCATTATGGTCGGTTATGTTTTGTTGGGGGATATAGCCCAATAGTAGAAGGAAATCATTATGGTCGGTTATGTTTTGTTGGGGGATATAGCCCAATAGTAGAAGGAAATCATTATGGTCGGTTATGTTTTGTTGGGGGATATAGCCCAATAGTAGAAGGAAATCATTATGGTCGGTTATGTTTTGTTGGGGGATATAGCCCAATAGTAGAAGGAAATCATTATGGTCGGTTATGTTTTGTTGGGGGATATAGCCCAATAGTAGAAGGAAATCATTATGGTCGGTTATGTTTTGTTGGGGGATATAGCCCAATAGCTCACCTCAATGTAGATGTCAGTGAAGTCTTCACTAAATCCTCTCGTTGCGCCGAAATCTAACAACGCAACCTATGGATGAAACAGTAGCAATGTTTCGTTATTCGAAGCATTTGGCAAAATCGTGCTACTGGATGGGGGTTACTGTATAGACTTGACTCTACAGAAGACATGGTATTTACATTTTAAACAGAAAGGACCTTTAGGAGGGTCATCAAAATCAGTGGACTCTAATAATGAAATTGATAAGAGTTAAAAGGCAGACTCACCCTGTGTGTCTGCGGGTCGTAGAAGAAGTTGGACCAGTTGGGGTCAGTCTGCATGTATCTGAACTCAAACAGCTCCCTCAAACACAGCTTCAGGATATTCTCACAGATCTGACAGAGAGAGAGAGAGAGAGAGAGAGAGATCTCATTTTTCATTCTGCAGTGTGGCCACCAAGGGGCAGTATTACACTGGTGTTTTGGTGTATGAGGCGACAGAGAAAGGAGGTTGTGGTGGTGTTTGTCTTACACGTCAAAACAAGCTTGGCAAGAGAACACACACATTCCACAATATACTGTAGGTAAGTAGTAATCACCAGAATGGTGCAATTGTTTGGTTATTGAATAAAGTTGCAGCCTGCGCTGACCTCGTTCTTGAGTTCCTGGGAGAGTTGTTCAGCCTGGTCCAGAGGGAAGCCTGGGACCAGCTCTGTGGTGAGGACGGCGTTGCTGCTCAGCTCATCTATTACATCTGGCACGTAGAAGAACGGGTGGTCTTTCAGCAGCTCCCTGTACCAATCACATATACCCTCGTCAGACACAGGTACAACATACAGCTCTGAAAACTACTGCTGGATAAGTCAGCAATTAGGACTAAACGGGAGTATATGTACATTATTTGTGACAAAGATTCACGGGATCTTTAGTTTGCAAATAGCATTATAGTCCTACTATGCGAGTTGAAAATATCACATAGTAGGACTACACAGATTTATCAGTGCAGTGTAGGGCTCCCGCATGGCGCAGTGGTCTATGGCACTGCATCTCTGTCCAAGAGGTGTCACTACAGTCCCTGGTTAGATTCCAGGCTGTATCACATCCGGCCGTGATTGGGAGTCCCATAGGGTGGTGCACAATTGGCCCAGCGTCGTCAGGGTTTGGCCCGGGGTAGGACGTCATTGTAAATAAGAATCTGTTCTTATGACTTGCCTAGTTAAATAAAAGGTTAAATAAAAATAAAATCAGTGAGTGTCCTCAACAACAACAGCTCATTGCATCGACACAATCCCTCAAATAACCCTCCAGAGTCTACACTAACTCCATGTGCTTGGGCTGTAGAAATCACTGTTTACTGGGGAGGGTGAACCATGTACTGTATGACTATGCATAGAAGGGAGAGGTGTCACTGTCCACGGTCAAGGTGAAAAGCATATGTCATCCACAGCTGGTGTGTACTGCGTGTGTAACAGGAGCCCCCGCTCTGGACATAAACCCTCACCCTGCCTGCCCGTCAACAGATCATGGAACGGGGACAGGGGACATGAGGAGAGGGCATGCAGAGGGAGTGCTTGTTGTCTCCTTGTATTATTTCTAGTATGTCTAAATTTAAAAGCTGGCTGCAAGCCAAATGGTGCACCTTCATATCGAAACCTAATGCTCCCCAGAGGGCTAGAGCAGATATTCTTAGCCCCTGAAGGCCAACTTCATCCAAAATAGAGCAATTGTACCCCCTTCACTTTTCATTTCAGGAGCAGAGCAGTGACTTAGGTTAGATGATGAAAGTAGTTACAGGGAGGTGGTCTTTAAGAAGGAGCACATCTTGTTGTTTTCATTACTCACTTGAATTTCTTGGCACATTTGGCCTCTCTTATGTAATCACATTCCAGCGCCAGCTCTCTGCTCATCACCTCAATCAAATGCTCAGGGAAGAGACCTGTACAAAATGTAAACAGAGGGAGAGAAGGGGGGGGAGGCGATTATAATTTCTCTTCCACGTAGAGGATGTGTGCTCCAATCATTCCTGGCTCAGTGGAAGCCCTGACTGATGGGAACGAGTCACCCTACCGAGGATCAATGATGGTCTCTCTCTGCTGTCTGTGACACTGCATGTGTGTGTGAGCAGGATCGGAACAGGATAATAATGTTTGCTTATAGGGAGGGGAGGGGCTGGAAAATCCCCATTATTCTGAGCCATGTCATACATGTGATTGGACTATGTCATGCTATGTCAGTTGTGTATAGTATGAGCCCACAAATAACTAATTCAATCCCTCCAGGGGTCGTCACCTTCAGGCAGCGCATTGCTCATGGTGAGGAGGGTCATCAGGTTGTTGACGTCACTGTCGATGCTCTTAGCCACTCCGGGGTACTGCATGGGACAAACAGAGCAGGAGAAACAGCATGATAAAACAACCATGTTTACCAGTTTGACATAAACCTGCCCTGACGTGAAGACAAAACACTGCCATGACATTGTATATGGGACATGCTAATGGAGCACTTAGCTCCCTTGTCTATATACAATTTGAGATAAACCTATACAGTTTATAACAACAAACATGCTTTCCATGCTGTAGGTCTTTTGACTGGTGAACATGTGGGAAGAGCTTACTCTAATACAATTTAGATAAACAATACTGAGTTGACACGCAAGATTCCCATGTGCTTAAAAAGTTGAATACATTTAAAAAAAATAGACTGATTTCTTCTTGAAAAGACGAGCACTGCCTTAAATGCAGCCATGAGAACAGCAGAAAAGCGAATGCTGGTGGTCACTGCTGACATTCAACATCGGTCATCTCTACACTGTGACTATGCAAGATACCTTTAATGAGGTTGTAAAAAGCCTCTACTGTGTGCGTTAATGTGACCTTGTACTATTACCAGGGGATTATTTAGGAGGGTGCAACGTTACATTTCCATCTGAACGTTCTGTATGGTTTCTAAAAGATAGTCTGTCATATAGAGTAGGGAATCATGTCCGCTCAGCTCTATTGCTTACATTTCTATCTGTAGCTCCAGAAGAAGCAGCAGCAGGTTTCTCTATCTCACCTGGATCTTCATGGCCACCTCCTTGCCGTTCTTCATTTTAGCCAGATGGACCTGTCCAATGGAGGCCGCAGCAAACGGCCGCTCCTCAAACGACTCCAGCTTGTCCCTCCAGTTAGGGCCCAGGTCGTTGTTGATGGACTTCTGCAGGGACAGGAACACAACCACACATAAACCAATGGCAGCTCCCTCAACAGTGTGTCTGTCACGGAGATGGGAGTTAGTCTTCAGTTATGGACCCTCATTAATTGACTGGGGTTCAACAGACCTGATCGTAATCTGTTTTTCACTTGTCTTACTGACTGACTAATGATTCAGAGAGCTGCGTGATACTCATTTGTTTTCCAGTACCTCTTTCTAGCAAGAGGCTAAAGGACTAGTCAGGGGGGGGAGGGGCTTAAGAGCAGGTTATTAAAGGTGAAACCTTACCGTCATCTGTTTGATGGGCATGAAGTCTGCACTCTGTCTCACACGCTCAAAGATCTTGGCCAGCTGGGGGTTGATGAAGGCATCATCTGAAGGAGACGGACAGGGGAGAGAGATCAAAGTGAATGACTGATCAAAGATCTTGACCAGCTGGGGGTTGATGAAGGCATCATCTGAAGGAGACGGACAGAGAGAGATCAAAGTGAATGACTGATCAAAGATCTTGGCCAGCTGGGGGTTGATGAAGGCATCATCTGAAGGAGATGGACAGAGGAGAGAGATCAAAGTGAATGACTGATCAAAGATCTTGGCCAGCTGGGGGTTGATGAAGGCATCATCTGAAGGAGACGGACAGAGGAGAGAGATCAAAGTGAATGACTGATCAAAGATCTTGGCCAGCTGGGGGTTGATGAAGGCATCATCTGAAGGAGACGGACAGAGGAGAGAGATCAAAGTGAATGACTGATCAAAGCAGAGTCAGCCTGACATCCAACAGTCAGAACAAAACATGAGACAAGCCATGTTGTTCCTGTCTGTCAACCTGTTCATTACACTATGCACCAATACAGGACATGAAATCACAGGTCTTAATCACAGTATCCTGTTCAGTTAAATTCCAACACGTTGAGTAATAAATGAACAGTCACAGGTTTAGAAATCATCTTTAAACCCTTGGTGCCTCTGGGTCTTTATCACAGTTCAATCACAGAGATTAAGTCCTCGCCAGTGTTCACTAAACGTCTCTGGGAGGCCAACACATTTGGCACAGCAACAATCTTCACATAGCTTTAGCTGGCAGTGCCTTAAAACGGTCCCTCAAATGTATTATAGCAACAACGATGACTTTGCATATTAACCAAAACAACGTGGTGGGAGCTGGGTTGCAGAGCATTATGGGAAAGATCTACAACCGGGTCACCATTCCAACAACAAGTGGAAAAAGGCAGCAGATGAGAATGGCACCTCAAACAGATGAAATAGAACCCAAAACACAGTGGTCAGAGGGGACCTGAGGTCTTTGCTTTCTGATACTAATGGGGTAGATACCCCTGCCAGACCCGGCTGATTGTGAGTGAGGGCGTCTTTAGTATTTAGTTAAGCAGAACACATTTAAGCGTCGGCTGCACTTAATAAATGGAGGGATCAACTGAAGTAATAGTGATTTGACCTTTGTCTTACTGTAAATTACAGTGATTATCATCATGTGTGTTTGTCCTAACTTGTATGAGGACTGCTGAACAGACACGTTTTTCTGTTATGATTAGACAGCCATTGATATATGCAACAACCTTCCTAGAATACCAAGCCAGTTTGAAAACCAGTTTTATCTGAAATCATTCAACACGTTTTAGAACAAAGGACATTAGCCTAGACTATCAGTTTACATAGGGAAATATCTGCGGAAATATCAGAGGACGGTCACTTCAAACTCAAAAGGTCGCAGTTCTGACATAGTTGGTGGCTTATTTTTAGCCCTGGCTGTTGCTGTCCATCAATAGTAAATTTGGTACGTGTCACACAACTGACATGGGAATGGCGGGAGAATGCCATTTATTTATTTAACCTTTATTTAACCAGGCAAGTCAGTTAAGAACAAATTCTTATTTACAATGACGGCCTAGGAACAGTGGGTTAAACTGCCTTGTTCAGGGGCAGAACGACAGATTTTGACGACCTCAGCTTGGGGATTCAATCCAGCAACCTTTCGGCTACTGACCCAACACTCTAACCACTAGGCTACCTTCCGCCCCCATTGCCCTGTGCATTGAGTTGCATTAATCTTATGCTGGGTCTGTGACACTGTTTACCAGCTAGCTGGAGCAGTTAGAAACCCTTTCTCCCCTATATCCTACACATTACAATGCTCAGGATTTGTGATCATCTCCATGGTGACCATGCAGACCTATAGGCAGGCTTGGCTGGATAGCGACTACTCAAATTAGGGGCTTGAGGGGTAAGCTTCCCTCTAAAGCTGTACCTGCGTGCCAAATTTAGAGCACTAATCTGACTCAGCGCCAGGCAGCGCTATGAGAGAGGTAACCACTTTGCGTGCCAACACTCAGAAGGGCGGGCAAGGCTGTGTGCAGGGGGCAATCTATTTTTAAAATCAGAACCCCACTCACATTCCCAAAAACAAACAACCCAGCCCAGATAGACAAGCAGACAAGTTGGCAAGCTAGGGGGCCATTAAAAAGTCAATGTCAAGGGCAACACAGCAGGGTCCAGCCAGGCTAAAATAAGTGTTGTGTGTTGTTGTGATCTGACCGGAGGTGTGGTGAACTGGGAGATGCATGAATAGATAGATGCCAGTGAGGTGGGAGAGGCCAGAAATAACTCTACAGAGATCTACAGAGGCTGGAGGGAGGCCCAGTAGAGGTTATGAAGATGACTCATGAGTGCCGTGACACTAGGGATAAGGGTCATGAAGCCTGCCACGCTGCAGCACAGTAGACACAGCTGAAGAGGGCAGTAAGCAGAGGGAATGGCCCAGACACAAATAAAACACACAGGATCAAGGTTTGCCAGTAGTCACCTTGAATGCTGAGCATCTGGCCCAGTTTGAGTGCGGCTCCGCGGACCTTGCACAGCGTCCTGACGATCCGCTCTGCGTTAGCCTCTGATAGGAACGGACTGGAGTCCAGAACGGCCTTCTTGTCAGCTGAGGGGAGAAATAACAGTCAGCTCTATGCTAAACTCCAAGGTTGGAATGGAAAATGTAGTTGTAGTGATTATCCTGGTGAGAGGCAAACTAATGTTGAATCTCATGGGTTTTGTGGATAGATAGTGCAGGTCTGGCTTATGGGAGATAATGCTTTCATAAATAGCATCTAACGGCAACACTTTACTCAAACCAGTAGTGATTCCTGACTGAGGAGAAGGCCTAATGCGGTGAGAGAAGTGTCACTTCCACACTATTGATACTCTCTCAAGACATGGTAGAGAACACCAGCGCTCTTCCTGACACCCTGTCCAGAGCACCCCATTCCCATCTATCAGAGACACAACTAAAACGTGTTTACTAGAAGACTGCCGAGACGTGAATTGTGAATGTCTTTCCTGACAGTACTGTACAGTTTGTTTCATCCATATTCTGTTATTGTATCAGCTTGTACGATACAACATATTCACTATAGAAAACTGGGCATTTTCATAAACCAACGGACTTGATTAAAAGCAGGCTAAAAAAGATATCTTCCCGTCCTAGGCAGCGTTTTGTGTAGCAGAACCAGTCTGTCTGGTTTGAAGCCCCCAGATGCCCTCAAGCAGGGAGAGAGAGGCACGCCTGCCAGGCAGCCCAGGTGGAGTGAGGGGGAGAATGTGTGTCAGTGGGCCACACTGACATCAACAGCAGGAGCAGTGCGTATTAAGGCTTTATGAGCAGAAGGAGATTTTAAAAAAGGACTAACTTCAGGCACACTGCTGCTACTCTGTTTCCCCCCAGAGCGCTCTTCATTAGCAGAACTTTAGAGAACAGTGCACTGGATAAAGAGTAGACTAAAGTCCCCCACCGTAGATCAAGATTTTTTTTTCTTATGCGCTCTGATGACAAACTCTACTCCACCACTACATACTCGCTCTGTATTGTGCAGAAACGGTGCTCATTATAGAATGAATGTGTGCTTGAATACCATCTATGACTTATCAAGTTTGACTCAACAATCGGGATGATTTCTGATTAAGCCAAGGAGTTAAGGTTGATCTCAATTTAAAGCCCTAGATTCAAATGTACTGTATCTCTTCCTGGGTTTTAAAGAAGACAATGAGCACAGTTACATGCACACAATAATATGACTATTGTTGATAGTCAGACTAATATAATAGTTATGTTAAAACGTTTACATGTTTTGCAAGAAGAACCATTTCCCTAATAATCCTCTTTACATGGACACATCTGAAATCAGGCTACCTGACAAGACTTTTGATAAATGCAGAAAATTGCCAAACCATGTGATTTTTTTTGGGCGAAGCCTATTTGATTTGGAGTTTGGACATATAAAGTTTGCATGGGGAAAACTATTGATGCGTACTTTTAGTTTTTCCAAACTAATTTCACTCGCGCAAAAGAGGGAGGCTACCGGTGCTGACACATGTGCAGATCAAATACACCACTGGAACACCCATTAAGTGGTTTACATGTCCTAATAATTCAAAAGAAAAACCAGGTGTTGTAATCGGCGCATGCTTACTTCGATTATGACCTCACGCCGATTAGGATAAGCAGAGTAAGGTGTTTCTGTGACTATTACATAGTCTGCCTACCGCCATAATAAGTTTAATATCAAATTATTAGTGTGCATGTAAATACACTCAATGAGTACATTTATACGCACAGTAATAATTCAATAGTAAAACAGAGTATGGCGGTAGGCAGACTATGTAATAGTCATAGAAACACCTTACTCTGCTTATCTTAAAATCGGCAGACGGTCAACATTGAAGTAAGAATACGCCTATTTAAAACACCTGGTATTCTGAGCAATCTTTCAAATGATTAGGACATGTAAACACCCTAGTCGCTGTTTCAGCGGTGGATTTGATCTGGGCATGTGCCAGCACCAGCAAGCCTCCCTCTAGCGTGAGGAGTTCAGAACAACAGAATGTATGTGTTTTAGAAGTCATTTTCACACACACATTGAAATCAGAATCAAACATTGCTTCCAAAAAATAAAATGGTTGCTGTGGTAGAACGTTTATTTTGATTTTATTTTGCCTTTATCATAGTACCATCAGGTAGCCGGATTTCAGACGCGTCCATGCCTTTATCATAGTACCATCAGGTAGCCGGATTTCAGACGCGTCCATGCCTTTATCATAGTACCATCAGGTAGCCGGATTTCAGACGCGTCCATGCCTTTATCATAGTACCATCAGGTAGCCGGATTTCAGACGCGTCCATGCCTTTATCATAGTACCATCAGGTAGCCGGATTTCAGACGCGTCCATGTAAAAAAGGATTATTAGGGAAATCATTCTTCTTGCAAAGCATTATATTAATCTGATTATTCACAATAAAATTACATTATTGTGTGCATGTAACCGTACTAATTGGCTCTGTGAATGGTTCTATAATGTCCATCTCCCCTGCACTAGATTAGACTGCTAAACCACCTCCACTTATTTTTTGTAATCGCGAAGACCACACTCATCAACTGAGCCCTACTACAGTAGAGTCGAAGAACTATAGCCTAGTGTGTTCAACTACAATTAATTATGATAGGAATTATTATGCCTCTGCATATCTGTATAGGTGACATATGTCCAATGCATGCAAATTAAAATAGGTTACAATGTAATTCTTAGATGAATTAAATCATGTCAGACATGTCGAAGGGGCGTTGCCTGCATGTTACTGCTGGGTAAGTGTCTAGTACGTGAGTGTGCATGCTTGTACACGTAATGTGAAACATAAGCCCGTTTCCAGTTACCATAGAAATCAGTTTATGTTAAACAGTTACCGTTTTCCTCACTTGGCCTCATACTCTTCTTGGCTACCTCAGCCAGCGCTCCAAAGCCCAGCCCTACAGCAAGACCTGTAGACACAACCCACAGTGTTAACAATCACACAACAATCCATCCTGAGATAACATGACGTTAAGATCTGGGTCATTCAGTAGGGTACAATGTACGGGACGTTCAGATAGAAATATTTTGTGTAGAACAGACATGGTTCTCTGTCATGTAGCGTAAGGAATCATATCAGCTTTATATACGTAGGGTGTCCAATCAAAAATGCTTCTTTTGACAGATGGGTAAAATCATGTTAAATGTGCATTTGGAAAGTATTCAGACCCCTTCTCTTTTTATTCTAAAATGGAATAAATACTTCTTTTTTTTTATTTTTATGCCAATCTACACACATTACCTCATAATGAAGAAGCCAAAAAAGGTTGACATTTTTGCACATTTAAAATTAAAAACAGTAATACCTTATTTACATAAGTATTCAGACCCTTTGCTATGAAACTCGAAATTGAGCTGAGGTGCATGCTGCTTCCATTGATCATCCTTGAGATGTTTCTACAACCTGGGAGTCCACCTGTGTTAAATTCAATTGATTGGACATGATTTGTAAAGGCACGCACCTGTCTATAGAAGGTCCCACAGTTGACAGTGAAAGTCAGAGCAAAAACCAAGCCATGAGGTCGAAAGAATTGTCCGTAGAGAAAAGTACAGAGAGAAATCCTTGATGAAAACCTGCTCCAGAGTGCTCAGGGCCTGACTGTGGCAAAGGTTTACCTTCCAACAGGACAACGACCCTAAGCACACAGCCAAGACAACGCAGGAGTGGCTTCGGGACAAGTCTCTGAATGTCCTTTCTTAGCCCAGCCAGAACCAGGAATTGAACCCGATCTAACATCTTTGGAGAGACCTGAAAATAGCTGTGCAGCGACTCCCCATCCAACCTGACAGAGCTTGAGAGGATCTGCACAAAAGAATGGGAGAAACTCCCCAAATACAGGAGTGCCAAGTTTGTAGAGTCATACTCAAGAAGACTAGAGGCTGTAATCTCTGCCAAAGGTGTTTCAAAGTACTGAATAAAAGTGTCTAAATACTTAGGTAAATGTGATATTTCATTTTTAATACATTTGCAAAAATGTCTAAAAACCTGTTTTTGCTTTGTCATTATGGGGTATTGTGTGTAGATTGATGAGGGGGGGAAAATGTTGAACTCATCTTCTGGAATCCGAAGGACATAAAACAACAGAGGAAAGATGGATATCCATTTTGAGACATGGCATTAATTCCAATTCTTTTTCGAAGATTTCTAGCAAAAACAAGAGTATCTATGAAATGTCAATGGAACACTGAGCGTATACCAAGCTTTTAACATGTAATACAACTCGTTTCATGGCAATCTTGCGACCTGCGGAAACAACTTTGAAGACGACGACCACAAAATGCACAATCCTCAAAAGCTGTCACGAGAAACCTGCACCGCTATGTCAAAAGAGCTTATTATTGGATGTATTAGGTTAATTAGGTTATGACATCTGACTTTTAGGATATAATGTTAATGATATGTTAGAGAAAGACCCCACTGAACGATTCAGAACATTTACAATCATATGTCTTGGTAAAATGTATTTAATAACATAAGGAAGTGAAATTTCATCACCAAAGAGCATTGATATGTACATTGATATGTACTTATTTTCCATATTGTACAGAACATCCCAGGTACACCTATAAATTGCTTCCCACAGCCTTTTGCTTCCCCATGATACATCAGTCAGGTCAAATCAGTTCCTGGTAGCTCATGGGACATTCACTTATGCCACTCTAGTCTATTTAAGACACTGATGGAGTTCAGTTCAGACTTTCAGTTACATACAGATGTTATCTTAAGAAATTAACAGAAGTTTAGTATAAATAAACATGTAGAAGGTATTTTTGGTGTCGGTGATTATTTTACCTTTTTTTTTTAATATAAGTCATCTATTAAATAATCACCCCTTTTCCTCTTTGGATAGCACATCTAAAATCAAATCACAACAGCTAACTAACAGTGAAATGCTTACTTACAGGCCCCTCATCAACAATGCAGAGAGAAAGAAAAGAGAAGTAATAGAAAAGTAATAATAAAAGTAATAATGAATACACAATGAGAAACGATAACTTGGCTATAAGCATTGTGTACCAGTACCGAGTCGATTTGCATGAACAAACAAAATCCCTTTGCGATTCATTCTGGCATAGTTCTCTACTTTCTAGTCAATAAGCAAGTAGGAAAGTGGGCACAGAAAAATTATGTGTCACTGTGCTGAGAATATGGGGGGCATCCATATCTACAGCACAGAATGAAGATCACAGCTCACTGGCTCATTCCTCGGCATTTAGATGTTCATCAATAGTGCTGAGTTCAGAACATTTTATACCACAACTCATATGGCACAGAAACAAGCTTGGGTACAGGCCAGGCAGTTCAGCCTTCCTACACTACATTAGTATGTTATATAACTCCACCGTGAAGTAATACTCTCCATAACAAATCACTGTGCACAAACCAGCTGAGGACTCCCCTGAAATGCTGTTAAGTTAAAAGTGGTGGACGAGCGTGCACCATTTGAACCAGTGACCTTTGATAGATATACAAAACAAGTCCAGTCTTGACCCCTTCAGCCAGCCGTACCTGTGCTCCCAAACACCACTGTGTGTAGTGTGTAATCTTGTCAATGATTGAGTAGCACTTCCTACACTGGAGAGATCCCTAAGGGTTGTTGACAGGACACAATTGATAGTGGGCATATATATATATATACACACACACACAATCAATTGTGTATATATATATATACACACTAATCAAATCTGGCTTCAGATATTTATTCTCTGAAATATGTTCAGCAACCGATTTCTTCAAACGTTATGTTGTCCTCTAAATAAATCGAAGCAACACATTCAGGAAGCTTCACCATGATATTAGAATATCTTGTTTACACCCATAGACCCCCTCAGGATTGCTCCTTTCTTGGTAAACTGCATCCAATCATAGCTCAACTTCCTGAGCAGTAGCTGACTAAGTCCTTCTGTCAGTCAAGTCAAAGAATCCTGCAGAAGTTCAAAGGGGTGACACTGAGTTGTGCCATCAGCTCCTGACACTGTCATACCTCAAAGCTGCAGGCTCACCCTGATCACCTTACAGAAATAGATCACCCTGATCACCTTACAGAAATAGATCACCCTGATCACCTTACAGAAATAGATCACCCTGATCACCTTACAGAAATAGAGAGTTTTGTTTATGATGAAAAATAGATGGCGTGTTTAGGACATGACAACAACAGCGGGGCCTGGGGGTTCATAAAAAGACAACTGGTCAGACAACTTCTGAACATCCTGCTAACTTCAGCGGTAAGACGACAATCTCTCCATGGAAGCATCCATGTGTGGTGTTTCCTGAAGCATCATGAGTACATGTCAAAGGGAACTGAAACTCAGAGAGCATGGTGTTAATTTATGTATCCATAATCCAACCCACAATAACAACCAGGAGAGAACAGAACAGGAAACCTGCATGGCTTGGTGTTCTCTCATATTGGTACACCAACTAACAGACATCAGGAACTGGATAGCCTGTCAGCAACTCTATCTCAACGTGTGACCAGTTGATGGTCAGTCTTCAGGGAACAGTATAGCACTTTTCCCCTGGAGGAGCGGGACCTCGGTTGCCAGCCTACCAGGTATCCCCCTGAGCCATGATGGGGAGGGAGAGCAGACCAATAAGGCTCCAGAGTGCTGGACTGACAGGTGTCCGTCTATCGAGACCCACATCACTTAAATGCCCCCAAACCCGGCAACCCTGATTTCCAGCTGAATGATGCAGTGATCCGTCAGGAGATCCCTCTCCGAGACCCGCCCCGCCCCCCAACCTCCCATGATGCTTGTGGTAGTGCGGTGCCCTGACAGAGAGAGAATGCCAGAGCTGGCTCTGTAATGTATACAGAAGGTGCCAGGGCCATGTATGGACCGAGAGTAAACAGGTGCACCTAAGTGGCTTTCCTCTCGCTTGTGTATCGGCTTGCTGCGTGGATCTGATAAACTCCCAAACAGCCACAAAATGTGCAGCATGCTGGCAGAGAGATGGATGACCCAGGCCGGGGCAGGCCAGGGCCGGCTGTCAGTCCAGATCCCAGAGATCAGCTGTACCCAGGCCAGGATATCAGCTAGAGATGCTGCTCACATTAATCCCACTACCTCCCTTTATCATATCATGAGCTCTGACTCATTCAGCCTCTGCTGCCTACATTTGTAGTGCTCTGTCCTCCTCCTGTTTAGTCACAGACCAAGGTGGTGGGACGCTCAGATATCATAGTGCTTACATGACAGACAGCTCGTTGCATCCCATCTACAGCTGTAGTAGATGGAATACTGTACACACCCACAGCATATATTTATACTCCGGACTCCAACATTGCTCATCCTAATATTTCTATATTTCTTCATCCCATTCTTTGACTTTTGAATTTGTGTGTATTATTGTGTACTCTTAGATATTACTGCACTGTTGGAGCTAGGAGCACAATAATTGTGCTACATCCGCAATACCATCTGCTAAATGTGTATGTGACCAATACAATTTGATCTTCTCAACACCATATCAATACATCCTATCCATCTACAGGTAGCCAAATAAAACTGCCTTTGATGACATAAAACACTGCTAAAACCATGAAAATAAATATCATTCACATGGAGAAAAAACAGGAGCTTTAAGCTAGTGTAGTACAGGTCAGATTGATAACAGTAAAGGTGTCTCTCTGAAGAGGCAGAAGCTAACTGGCACTAGCAGACTAGTTAAGAACTCCCTAATAGCTAATCTGCAGTCTGCTTTGCAGGCCAAAGTGCAGATTAACCTCCAGGTCTCAATCTGTCCCTTTGGCTGTCAAGGGAAGAGGACAGGTCTCAGAGAACTCACTAACAACCCTAAACCACAACTTATACATTACAGGAGCATGCACAGAGCATCTAGAACTCAACACAAAATGCACAGAATGGGATTGATTGACACCAACATCTGTTCACACCGTAGTCACAACACTCTAGACAACAAACCTTCACATCACCTAGCTCTGTCCAGCCACCCTAGAATTCTGGAAAGAAACAATACAAACTATCCACCCTCTTGGGTCACCGCATTCAAATCTCCCTGTCCCTCTGCCTTCTTGGAGAGCTCTCATCATCAACCATCGGGTGATCAGTTGTACAATAATTTTCCTTTAATGCGATGTTTGGATGAAATGAAAAGGGGGATAAAAGGTGAGCTCAAGCAAGAAACAAAGATGAAATAAAGCACCATTTCTGTCACTATTCTGATGTCACCAAATCAATATTCCCAAGTTACGAGGATCAAGTTCTTAACACTCACAGCAATGTAGTCAACAGCAACATGTTACTGATCCAATAAAATGTTCAGTACCTTCCCCTCCTGAAAATAACAACATAATACACTTGACATTTGTAAGAGCACAGTAGAAACCAAAATAATGTGTAGCCTTACCTCCAAAATTGGCCAGTCTCCCTAACCGTGTCACGGGTACCTTTCTCTCTCGTGCCCTCTCACTGAGCTAAAACAGAGACAGAACAACACAATGGTAGACAAGATACACACTCAGCACATCTCGGAGTCACAGGTAACAGTGAGATGAGGTGTAGATGTACCATTTGTTTGTGTGGTTTCTCGTTCCTCTTGGCCTCCCTGGCCTTCTCCATGTCCTCGGCCGTGAGGCCCCCAACCCCCGAGCGGTCCTGGTGATAGGAGCGGTAGACGCTATAGGATCGGTAGGAACGGATCTGTCCTGAGAACTGGCTGCTGGGGTCCTTGTAGCCATCAAAGAGCTTGGATTTGACTGAGACCTGGCCATTGTATGTCCCGCTGGTCCCTCCGTCTGCGCTCTCTGTCCTCTCCGATGAGAAGCCCCCCTCATCCCGGAACCCTGACCCCGCGTGTTCCCCACTGTCCATGTTGCTTCCTTCTGCTCCAGAGAAGTCATACTTGCTGTCCATGTCTGCTGGGAAGTCATCAGACGCACTCTGCTGCTGCTGCTGCCCACCAAACTCCTTAAACAGATACACAGAAGTGAAAGGGGTCAATGAGGAGCTTGGTGTGGTTTCACTGGTATGGATAGGGCCAGAGATTTTCTTGACCGGGAAAAACTCAGCCCAAGATATTTCCAGGTCATCTGATAAAAATTTAAATGAATAAATGTATAAATCTGATCTCAAGTCAAACTGTATTTACATCCCAGCATGCTTTGCGGGGGTTTAGTTCTCCATTGTACTATTCCGATCAAATAACTCAGCCATGATAATATTCCAAAACTCTATGAATCAACCTTTTGTTGCGCTTACTCTAAATTAGACTAGGCACAAAAGAAGGATAGGAAGCTATTTGACACTGAAGCTCTGTCATCCATTTTAGATCTGGCTACTGGAGGTATTGTCTGACAATGAAAAATACAGAATCTTTGTAACAATCATAGTTCTCCACTACCCCCATTCATCTCCTGCTGTGCCCACCTGCATCTTCTGCATGGCTACTCCCATGCTCTGGGCCATGGCCTGGGCTCCTCCATTACGCAGGGTGTTGGCCTGAGTCTCCATGATGGCCTGGCTCAGCTTGGTCAAGCCACGCATCACCAACATCATGTCGCCAGCCATGATGGTCTCCCTCACACCTAGAACAGAGACGTGGAAAGATTCCATGAAAGGGGGTTACATAAAGCAGACAGTATGTACATGCATGCAACAGTCTGAGGCTAGATGAACTGAAAGAAGTCGTGCTGAAAAGTCTTCTTGTAGAATCTAAGACAAACCTTCATAACAGTAAATGTCAATTTAATAGTGAATATAACAGCGTGACAAAGGGAAATGACATTAATCATACTGGTGGAATGAAAATCGTGTACGGTCACCAATGGCCTATCGGAGGACGTGAAAGTCACACCACTACAGGCCATTGGCGGAGGTTTAAGTCTCACATGCTAATAGCCAGCACTGCTGTCAGTCAACAACTAGAGAGTGCTTGGTCGGGCAGGCAGCAAAACACAGCTGTTATCAACGCTCATCACAGCCAAGACAACCTCGCAAAGGTTAAACATGTTTTCACTCAAGGGAACAAACATTTAGGTAACGACTTCCAACGCCAGGGCTACACTGGGAATAATAGGTGTTACGTTACAACAAACATGAGCATGTTTCAGCTTTACAGTAAGATTATCTGGAAGGAAACAAGGCTTCGCATGGAAAGTACCCTTGCCTGGCTCTTAGTGCCGGACCATATTATTCATTATTTTGAGCTATATTGTAGAGTCATATCGTCCAGCAGTGAGTGAAATATAGAAAGGCCACTGAAAAGTATAATATCTGCACTTTTCAAATCTCATTGCTGCAAATTACAAAACTGGGCTGACCTTAAAGGTCAGACACTGCAATCTATCTCAATATAATTTCTGGGTAACAATTAAGTACCTTAACTTTCTGTGATTGAAAATCAACTTAAATGGTGGTTGGTTGACACAGCAGAAATAAATATTCTTATTGGTTGGTTGAAGTTACATACAGTGCATTCGGAAAGTATTCAGCCCCTTTGACTTTTTCCACATTTTGTTACGTTATAGCCTTATTTTAAAATGGATTCAAAAATAATAAATTCCCAATCTACAATACCCCATAATGACAAAGCAAAAACAGGGTGATAAACATTTTTGCAAATGTACATTTAAAAAAAACAGAAATAACTTATTTACATAAGTATTCAGACCCTTTGCTATGAAGCTCGAAAGAGCTCAGGTGCATCCTGTTTCCATTGATCATCCTTCTACAACTTGATTGGCGTCCACTTGTGGTAAATTCAATTGATTGGACATGATTTGGAAAGGCACACAGCTGTCTGTATAAGGTCCCACAGTTGACAGTGCATGTCAATGCAAAAACCAAGCCATGAGAGGTTGAAGGAATTTTCCGTAGCGCTCAGAGACGGGATTGTGTTGAGGCACAGATCTGGGGAAGGATACCAACATTTCTTTGCAGTATTGAAGGTACAAGAACACAGTGGCCTCAATCATTCTTAAATGGAAGAAGTTTTGAACCACCAAGACTCTCTAGAGCTGGCAGCGCGACCAAACTGAGCCATCAAGAGAGAAGGGCCTTGGTCAGGGACAATACCAAGAACCCAATGGTCACACTGACAAGCGCTCCAGAGTTCCTCTGTGGAGATGGGAGAACCTTCCAGAAGGACAACCATCTCTGCAGCACTCCACCAAGCCTTTTATGGTAGAGCGGCCAGACGGAAGCTGCTCCTCAGTAAAAAGCACGACCAAAAGGGCACCTAAAGGACTCTCATACCATGAGAAACAAGATTCTCTGGTCTGATTAAAACAAGCTTCAACTATTTGGCCTGAATTCCAAGCGTCATGTCTGGAGGAAACCAGTCACTGCTCATCACCTAGCCATCCCTACAGTGAAGCATTGTGGTGGCAGCATCATGCTGTGGGGATGTTTTTCAGCAGCAGGGACTGGGAGACTAGTCATGATCGAGGGAAAGATGAACGGTGCAAAGTACAGAGAGATCCTTGATGAAAATCTTTTCCAAAGCACTCAGGATCTCAGACTGGTTCACCTTCCAACAGGACAACAACCCTAAGCACACAGCCAAGACAATGCAGGAGTGGCTTCGGGACAACTCTCTGAATGTCCTTGAGTGGCCCAGCCAGAGCCCGGACTTGAACCTGACCTGAAAATAACTGTGCAGCGACGCTTCCCATCCAACCTGACAGAGCTTGAGGGGATCTACAGAGAAGAAATGGGAGAAACTCCCCTAATACAGGTGTGCCAAGCTGTGTAAAGGGTTTGAATGATTATGTAAATGTAATATTTCAGTTAATTTTTTATACATTTGCAAACATTTCTAAAAAGCAGTTTTTGTCCCATTATGTAGGTAGTGTGTGTAGACTGCTCAGGAAAACAAAACAGTTTAATCAATTTTAGAATAAGGCTGTAACGTAACAAAATGTGAAAAAAGTGAAGGGGTCTGGATACTTTCCGAATGCACTGTATCATTAACATATTATGCAATTGGTCATGCTTTCTGATTGGCAGAGATCGTGAATGTAAACTCTCCCCAGTCTGATTTTGACATGCAAGCTAGGTCACGCTCCGAAATACTGTTCACTACTTTCATATTTAAAATGTGTACGAGTTCACTACCTACATGTCCTGATGTGTGCGCGCACACACAGGATTTTTTTTGTTCAGCTCATGAACATGGGACCAACACTTTACACGCATTAGCTCCCTGCTAATTCTGTTATTTCCATGCTAACAGACAAATCCTGAATCTACAGCCATCAACATACTATCATCCTGCACAACTTTTTTTCATTGTACATTCTCTCCAATTTCATGATATCCAATTGGTAGTTACAGTCGTGTCATCGCTGCAACGCCCCTATGAACTCGGGAGAGGCAAAGGTCGATAGCACGTGTCCTCCAAAACACGACCCCGACAAGCCTCACTGCTTCTTGACACACTGCTTGCTTAACCCGGAAGCCAGCTGCACCAATGTGTCGGAGGAAACCATCCAACTGACGACAAAGTCTGCTTGCACAAGGAGTCGCTAGAGCACGATGGGACAAGGCTAGCCAAACTCTCCCATAACCCGGACGACTCTGGGCCAATTGTGTGGGGCCTCATGGGTCTCACGGTCAGCCGGCTGTGACACAGCCTAGGATCCAATCCGGGGCTATAGTGACCCTTACGCACGGCGATGCAGTGCCTTAGATCACTGTGCCACTCGGGAGTCCTGCACATTAACATGCTTCATTGCGTCTGTCGTCAGGTACTCATTACATTTATTGTATTAAGTACTATTTTTGTCATTGTTATGATGTTTGACTTCAAAATACCCAGTCTGATATTGACATGCAAGTGACGACTCACGAATGTACAGCCATCAACAGACGGTTGTCCTGCACATTTAATGTGGTTCCTTGTGTCTATCGTCAGAGTAAACTACCAATCAACTGGGCTCACTTGCTGAACAGTCCTTTCTTTAAAAACACAATGCAAGAGAGGTATGAAGTACGATAACATCTGCTACATTAGCAAAGAGAAATTTCTCAAGAAATAATTTTGCTAGGACTGTCTGGTTGTTGTTTTAGCAAATTTATTGAAAATGAAAAACAGAACTCTCATTTACACACACACGCACACGAGTCAATACTTTATAGAAGCACCTTTGGCAGCGAGTACAGTTGAGTCTTTCTAAGTGTCTAAGAGCTTGCCACACCTGCATTGTGCAACATTTGCCCATTATTCTTTTCAAAATGTTTCAACCGCTGTCAAATTGGTTGTTGATCATAGCTAGCCTCTTTGGCCAAGGCGTGCCGCTAGCGACCCACATCGACAACATCCGGTGAAATTGCAGAGCGACAAATTCAAATGACAGAAATAGTAATAAAAAACATTCATGAAAATACAAGTGTTATACATTGGTTAAAAGATGAACTTCTTGTTAATCCAGCTGCTTTGTCAGATTTCAAAAAGGCTTTATGGTGAAGCATAACATGCGATTATCTGAGGACAGCGCCCTGCACACAAAAGCATACAAACATTTGCCAACCAAGCAGTAGAGTCACAAAAGTCAGAAATAGCAGTAAAATAAATCACTTACCTTTGAAGATCTTCATCTGGTTGCAATCACAAAGGTCCCAGCTACATAACAAATGGTCCTACTGTTCGATAAAGTCCTTCTTTATATCCCAAAAACTCAGTTTTGTTGGCTCGTTTTGTTCAGTAATCCACTGGCTCAAAGGCGGTCAAAACATGCAGACAAATACATCCTAATAGTACCGGTAAAGTTTGTCGAAACATGTCAAACGATGTCAATTATCTAAATAATCGATAATATTTCAACCGGACAATAGCGTATTCAATAGAAAGGAAAAAGAACGAAAAGGTGCGCACACAGTCACGTGCGCAAACCAGTACTGCATGATTCCCAAGTCCGCTGACCAAAATTTATTTTTCTTCATCGTTTTTCAGAAAACAAGCTTGAAAGCATGTCTAAAGACTGTTGACATCTAGTGAAAGCCATAGGAACTGCAATCTGGGCCCTAACCCATTACACCGTCAATAGGCATTCAATGGAAAACCACTCACATCAACAACAAAATAAAAATCCCACTTCCTGGATGGATTTTCCTTGGTTTTTCACCTGCCATATCAGTTCTGTTATACTCCCATTATTTTAACAGTTTTAGAAACTTCAGAGTGTTTTCTATCCAATGCTACCAAGTACATGCATATCCTAGCTTCTGGGCCTGAGTAACAGGAAGCTTGTTTTGGGCACGTCACTCATCCGAATGTCCTAATACTGCCCCCTATCACTACAAAGCTAGACAACCATTTTCAGGTGTTGCTATAGATTTTCAAGTAGATTTAAGTCAAAACTGTATCTCGGCCTCAGGAACATTCACCATCTTCCTGGTAAGCAACTTCAGTGTAGATTTGGCCTTGTGTTGTAGGTTATTGAATTAATCTCCCAGTGTCTGGTGGAAAGCAGACACTGGGAGCATATCGCCATTCAACTCATTTTTTTAACCTGAAACTCCTCCATCCTTAATGATGACAAGCATACCCATAACATGGTGCAACCACCACAATGCTTGAAAATAGAGAGTGGTACTCAGTTCCTTGTTGCAAAATGAAGGCATGTTTTGGAATATTTTTGTACAGGCTTCGTTCTTTTCACTCTGTCAATTAGGTTAGGGCCTCATGGTGAAAACCCTGAGTGTTTTCCTTCCTCTCCGGCAACAGAGTTAGGAAGGACACCTGTATCTTTGTAGTGACTGGGTGTATTGATACACCATCCAAAGTGTAATTAATAACCTCCCTGTCTTTGTGGTTTAATCTGTGTTTTAAATGCACTGCTCGACTGAGGGAACTTAACGATAATTGTATGTGTGGGGTACAGAGATGAGGTAGTTACTACACTAAATCATGTTAAACACTTATTGCACACAGAGTGAGTCCATACAACTTATTATGTGACTTGATAAACAAATGTTACTCCTGAACTTATTTATGCTTTCCATAACAAAGGGGTATTATACAGATATTCATTTTTTCATTCATTTGTATAAAAAAAAGTAAATCATTATTTAACTTTGACATTATGGGGTATTGTGTGTAGGCCAGTGACAAAAAAACATCTCAATTTAAGAAAATGTTCAATTCTGGTTGTAAGACAAAGAAAATGAAGAAACGGTAAAGTGGTGTGAATACTTTCTAAAGACACTGTATACAATTTCATTTCAAGGACGCCCTCACTCCGAGATTTTAAATCTGGAAACAAGGTCACCACCATAACGTGGCCTCATTCATTTGGCAACAGAGTATCTACTGCACACTAGCCAGACAGACTTCCCCTGTTCTCAAAATCACACAAACCACCCATTAGAGGTCGACCGATTATGATTTTTCAACGATTATTGGAGGACCAATTATTGGAGGAACGATTATATACCGATTATTGGAGGACCAAAAAAAGCTGATACAGATTTATTTTTAAATCAGACGATTTTTATATATACAGTTGAAGTCGGACATTCACATACACTTAGATTGGAGTCATTAAAACTAGTTTTTAAACCACTCCACAAATGTCTTGTTAACAATCTACAGGTTTTGGTAAGTCGGTTAGGACATCTACTTTGTGCATGACAAGTAATTTTTCCAACAATTATTTAGAGACAGATTTCACCGGATCACAATTCCAGTGGGTCAGAAGTTTACATACATTAAGTTGACTGTGCCATTAAACAGCTTGGAAAATTCCAGAAAAGTGTGTGACTTCAGGCTAATTTTCATCATTTATCAGAAGTTTGAGTCAATTGGAGGTGTACCTGTGGATGTATTTCAAGGCCTATCTTCAAACTCAGTGCATCTTTGCTTGACATCATGGTAAAATCTACAGAAATCAGCCAAGACATCAGAAAAAAAACTGTAGACCTCCAAGTCTGGATCATCCTTGGGAGCAATTTCCAAACGCCTGAAGGTACCGCGTTCATCTGTTCAAACAATAGTACGCAAGTATACGCTGCCATCATACCACTCAGGAAGGAGATGCGTTGTCTCCTAGAGATGAACATATTTTGGTGCGAAAAGTGCAAATCAATCCAAGAACAACAGTAAAGGACCTTGTGAAGATGCTGAAGGAAACAAGTATCTATATCCACAGTAAAACGAGTCCTATATCGACATAACCTGAAAGGCCGCTCAGCAAGGAAGAAGCCACTGCTCCAAAACCGCCATCAATTTTTATTTTAAGCCAGACTACAGTTTGCAACTGCACATGGGGACATTGTACTTTTTGGAGAAATGTCCTCTGGTCTGATGAAACAAAAATAGAACTGTTTGTCCTTAATGACCATCGTTATGTTTGGAGGAAAAGGGGGGAGGCTTGCAAGCCGAATAACACCATTCCAACCGTGAAGCACGGGGGTGGCAGCATCATGTTGTGGGGGTGCTTTGCTGCAGGAGGGACTGGTGCACTTCACAAAATAGATGGCATCATGAGAAGGGAAAATGCGGATATATTGAAGCAACATCTCAAGACATCAGTCAGGAAGTTAAAGCTTGGTCGCAAATGGGTCTTCCAAATGGACAATGACCCCAGGCATACTTCCAGAGTTGTGGCTTAAGGACAAAATGGCTTAAGGACCACAAAGTCAGGGTATTGGAGTGGCCATCACAAAGCCCTGACCTCAATCCTATCAAAAATGTGGGCAGAAATGAAAAAGCGTGTGCAAGCAAGGAGGCCTACAAACCTGACTCAGTTACACCAGCACTGTCAGAAGGAATGGGCCAAAATTCACCGAACTTATTGTGGGAAGCTTGTGGAAGGCTACCCAAAACATTTGACCCAAGTTAAACTATTTAAAGGCAATGCTACTAAATACTAATTGAGTGTATGTAAACTTCTGACTCACTGGGAATGTGATGAAAGAAATACAAGCTGAAATAAATCATTCTCTAACACTATTATTCTGACATTTCACATTCTTAAAATAAAGTGGTGAGCCAAACTGACCTAAAACAGGGAATGTTGACTAGGATTAAATGTCAGGAATTGGCTAAGGTGTACGTAAACTTCCGACTTCAACTTTGTGTGTGTGTATTTAATATTTGTAATAATGACAAGTACAACAATACTGAATGAACACTTTTATTTCAATATAATACATAAATAAAATCTATTTAGTCTCAAATAAATAATGAAACATGCTCAATTTGTTTTAAATAATGCAAAAACAGTGTTGGAGAAGAAAGTAAAAGCGCAATATGTGCCATGTAAAAAAGCTACCGTTTAAGTTCCTTGCTCAGAACATATGAAAGCTGGTGGTTCAATATTCCTAGTTCTTCAATATCCCAGTTAAGAAGTTTTAGGTTGTAGTTATTGGAATTATCGACTATTTCTCTCTATACCATTTGTATTTCATATACCTTTGACTATTGGATGTTCTAATAGGCACTTTAGTACTGCCAGCCTAATCTCAGGAGTTGATAGGCTTGAAGTCATAAACAGCGCTGTGCCTTAAGCATTGCTGAGAGCTGCTGTCAAATGCAGTAAAGTGCTGTTTGAATGAATGCTTATGAGCCTGCTGCTCCCTACCACCACTCAGACAGACTGCTCTATCAAATCATAGACTTAATTATAATAAAACACAGAAATATGAGCCTTCGGTCATTAATATGGTGAAATCTGGAAACTATCATTTAGAAAACAAAGTATTTATTCTTTCAGTGAAATACGAAACCGTTACGTATTTTATCGAACAGGTGGCAACCCTAAGTCTAAATATTGCACAACCTTCAATGTTATGTCATAATAGACGTAAAATTCTGGCAAATTAGTTTGCTATGAGCCAGGTGGCCCAAACTGTTGCATATACCCTGACTCTGCATGTAATGAACGCAAGAGAAGTGACACAATTTGCCTCGTTAATATTGCCTGCGAACATGAATTTCTTTGAACCAAATATGCAGGTATAAAAAATATAGACTTCTGTGTATTGATTTTAAGAAAGGCATTGATGTTTATGGTTAGGTACATTCGTGCAACGATTGTGCTTTTGTTAAATTGTCACCCAATTGGCTTAGTAGGCTTTGATTCGATGGTAAATTAACAGGCACCGCATTGATTATATCCAACGCTAGTTAACCTAGTAATATCATCAATCAACCATGTGTACTCAACTAGTGATTGTGAAAATGTATAGTTTTTTTATAAGTTTAATTTTAATGCTAGCAACTTACCTTGGCTCCTTGCTGCACTCACGTAACAGGTGGTCAGCCTGCTACGCAGTTTCCTCGTGGAATGCAATGTAATCGGCCATAATCGGTGTCCAAAAATGACGATTACCGATTGTTATGAAACCTTGAAAATCGGGCCTAATTAACCAGCCATGCCAATTAAATCGGTCGACTTCTAACACAGGCTGCTCTGCTCCAGATAAAATCTCCCAAAATGACTTTCTGGCTGGCACTAACAAAATCCTACCTTTTGCTGCTCAGACCTCACATCTGTACATGACAAATAAAACAACAAAATGGAGGAAAGTGTAGAATTGCAATGCACAGGCATGTAATGTATGTGTGTATGTGTCTATGTGTGTGCGACCGCACGTGCTTAGGGGATGTGGGGATGATTTGAGACGACTGCAGTGCATGTGAGGCTTGTTTAGTATGCATGTGATTGGCACACCCTTCTCCTAACTCAATAAGTACAAGTCTCGTCTGGGTTGCATTAACTGTGTTCTGTATCTCTGGTTCTCCACAGTGAGGCTACCTTTTGAGATCAGATACAGTAATAGGAACCATGACTGAGCCATGAGTTCCTTATGAGTTCCAGTGAGATGCATCCATGCCAGTGAAGTGACAGGCTCTTTCAAGTCTGATTTAAGACCTACTCTTGGAGTTTGGCAGAGAGAGAGAGCAGCTCCAGCACTTTCATCCAAATCTCAAGACTTATTATGTGACACCAGATAGATATAAAAAGCGGTTGTATGCAGTGTAACTACAAGTAGGTTTGCAGTAAATAATCTGACTCAGGGACAGTGAGGTGTAAACTAGTGTGAGCTGCTGTGACACCAGATAGATATAAAAAGCGGTTGTATGCAGTGTAACTACGAGTAGGTTTGCAGTAAATAATCTGACTCATGGATAGTGAGGTGTAAAACTAGTGTGAGCTGCTGTGGTAGAGTACAAAGGGAGCAGGGCATAACATTTACTTTTTGGTCCACCAGCCACTGTGGCAGGTAGATTAAACAATATATATATTTTCCCCTGCTAAAATTACACCAACATAATACACAAAAAAACATATGAGCATGCTTTGTAATGTTTTTACTAGTAGCGTATTACTAGTAGCGTGGTATATTGTTTAATTGAATTTGTGTGTGTCTTTTAACCTAAATTTCCCAGATATTTAAGGGCGGGAGGGTAGCGCGACACGACATGTTTGTGCCTGTGAGATTGAGTCTGACTAGTAGAAGCGTTGTCTTCTCTTCCCTAGCAGTTGAAACTCAAATAGACAAACAACCTAACTTGAACAAAACAATGCAAATAGTCAAGAAACAGTTCAAGTAAATTAAAATATGAAAACTTTTATGTATGTGAGCAGCTCTTCACTTGCGCACAGCTCCAGCCAGGCGGTGTTGCAGCACGAAGTGGAATAGGCTATATAGGACTCATAGTTTTGACTTTGTGCAAATAATTTACCAGCTATGAAACAAAACGGCAGAAATACTTAAACTGCTACTGCAGCATTTATTTTACTATAAATGTGATACTACTATACTATTACTATTCACAAATGCAAGTGAAATCCTGTGGAGTGTCGCCTTGTTAAGGTCCAGAAGCTTTAGTTGTGTCAACATCCGGTTGCTCCCAACCCGCTGAGGGTGATTCGAAGGGAGTAGGAGGAAACACCTTTCTGTACCTTGGCAGTTCAACTCACAATGAACCTGTTGAGGCTAGGCATGTGGGAGTGCCATAGCATTCCACTGCTTTATGATTTAGCCTAGTTATTTAGTAGGCCTATTTCTTACAGCTGTATGGGTGATGCCAAGCCTCAACACAACGTTTTGGACCAATAGGATGTATTGTTGCTCAAGTCAAAGGGGGAAACGTTGGTTTTCCGTTCAAAACCATTTTTCTCAGTCAGAGCACCTTTTTATTCCCAGAGTTCCCAGTTGTCTTGAATGCACTGAAGTCTGAGATTTCCGAGTTCCCAGTTTTTTTTTACGCAACATATAGCTTGAAAACTTGACTGCTGACATGCAAAACATTTTGGGACTGTATTAACCAGCGGTCTAATTAAAAAGAATACCAAAGGATTGTTGAGTGGCTTATTCCTGAGGTCAATTAATGTTTTTGTAAGACAATTAATTGAAAGCAGTCTGTAGGTCAGAGCCTGATTCACATGCACGTTGGTATTCAGAGAAGGAATGTGTTTGTGTCAATCTGTTGCAAAACATAAGGATATTGCCAAGCTACAGTTAATTATGTAATAAAAGACTGAATTGTGCAAGTTCCCATTTGATAAAGAGGAACAGCTTGTCTAACTGAAGATAATATTTTTAGCAGTGGAAATTGTTATCTTCCACATTTGTGCTGTTTACATTCACCTACATTCATCCAATATATCACCACAATTTTCCTACTGTTCCTGCCAGTCTAAGAGCCCACGTGCCTAGCTCTGCACGGCAACAATGGCCTCTCCTCATGAGATAGATAAGCTACTTGAGTGTGAGTGTAAACAACAGGACATATCAGATAGCGGAAGCCAGGGTGAAAAAGTGATTATGAAGAGCAGCCAAATACAATGAGCTCTGTGCATTCAAATTGCCATCGATAAAATGCAATTGTGTCTGTTGTCCGTTGAGTATGGTTGCCCATACCGTAACTCCACGTCCACCATGGGTCACTCTGTTCACAACGTTGGTGCATACTGCTGCATACTCACCAGACATGGAGAGTCAGTTAAGAACAAACTCTTATCTACAATGGCAGCCTTCCACGGCCAAACCCTAACGATGCTGGGCCAATTATGCGCCGCCCTATGGGACTCCCAATCCCGGCCGGTTGTGATACAGCCTGGAATCGAACCAGGGTGTGTAGTGACGCCTCCAGCACTGAGATGCAGTGCCTTAGACCGCTGCGCCACTCGGGAGGCCTACATGCCATCAATCTTATCTAATGACACCTTGGAATGGACCTTGACCTATAGCACATACCATAGCTGCCACTTGATGTTCAACATAACAAGATAGCTCTCTCTCTCTCTCTCCTTGAGGTGGCCTCTGCACCAAAATCAACATGAGATTTAATCTGCAACTACAGTATGATTGGATATGATTGCATTAAGTAGGCCACTGCTTTCTCTATTGATCACATTGATAAAAGCAACCATTGATTAGAATACGAGACAGCTATTAAATCCAGAATTTAAAGTTACAAACCATGAAAAGAAGGCAATGCAGTTGGTTAACAACCCAATCAAGTAAACTATCTGCTTTACAGTATGACATTCAAAGCTTGTACTGTACAATTCAATGTCCTCACACTGTACAGTGTGCAATGAATTGTATCCATTTCATTTCACTGATAGTAAAGGACAAATAGTAGCTGGCTTGCTACAGTATTTTAATAATGCATACACATTTAATGTAACCTATTTGCAGACACATACTGGTAGGTAGTCCTCCACTTTGAAAATAACCAGGCCTGTAGTCTGCATGTGGCACGACTGACACTGGTACAGAATGTTGTTTATGGGCCAGCTGAGCTACTCTTCTAGCCCTGGCCTTTGTGACCATTGACAGAGCTTTGTCCTTCAGGCAAAACTACCAATATAGCGTAGATGATTCTTCTTAATGCTCATGATTTGTATTTATTTTGGATCCCCATTAGCCAAAGGAGCAGCTACTCTTCCTGTGGTCCAGCACAATTAAGGCAGTTTATACAATTTAAAAAACATTGCATTCACAGATTTCACAACACACTGTGTGCCCTCAGGCCCCTACTCCAACACAACCACATATCTACAGTACTAAATCCATGTGTACGTATGTTATCGTGTGTGTGTGCCTGTGCCAATGTTTGTGTTGCTTCACATTCCCTGCTGTTCCATAAGTTCTTTCTTATCTGTTTTTTTTAATCTAATTTTACTGCTTGCATCAGTTACTTGATGTGGAATACAGTTCCACGTATTCATGGCTCTATGTAGTACTGTGTGTCTGTTCTGGACTTGGGGACTGTGAATAGACCTATTGTGACATGTCTTGTGGGGTATATATGGGTGTCTGAGCTGTGTGCCAGCAGTTTAGACAGACAGCTTGGTGCATTCAACATGTCATAAACGAAAGTAGTGATGAAGTCAATCTCTCCAGCCGTGCTGCCCTGTTCTGAGCCAATTGTAATTGTCCTAAGTCCTTTTTTGTGGCACCTGACCACACGACTGAACAGTAGTCAAGGTGCGATTACTCTGCCTATTATGGAAATAACTGCTTCAAAACACAGTTGTCATTCACGTCTACAAGCTGATTGAAATGCATGCAGGAAAATGTGCACAAATGACCTACTGTTGGCCAAATGTCAAACCAGCTAGCAGAGAATGCATTAGCCAGAAGATTCCGACCTTAATTGGGCGCTTGCTTTCTGGCGCACATGAAAGTTTGATGCCAGTTAGTTACATGTTGTATTCCTTCCACTGTGCATCATGACTGAGTCTAGACAAACAGGCAAACAACAACATCGACTAAGCAGGTGAAGTGGCCAGTAAAAATGTTTGGATTTCGTCAAAGACTTGCATAAAATATTTCGGCACGACGTAAGTAAACTATCTAACGTTAGGCTGTTTGTGTTCACCGACATTAGGATAAACTATAAAGCTATTCTGATAACATTGGCCAACAATTCTGAACTCAGACGTGATGTAGCTAGTTACAATAGCTACATATCGTGGAGTTGAGAATTAGGTCACGTTTCAAGGCAGATTAGATGTTTTTTTCGCCAATGCTGCAATGTCCAAATTGTCAAATGAATGCGTTTTTATTCCATTTTGCTACTTGTAATTTGAAAAAAATACACTTACCCCCAGTAATTGCGAATGTCTGGTTGTCTTTTCAATGCTACCTCGTCCCCCAAAGGCCTAAACAGTGCGTCTTGTCTTCCACCATGAGGTAAACCCTGTTTACCTACACTAAACCGTGATTGTGAGAGTGCTTTTACCCCGCCCCTAAACACCTCCTATTGGTCGTGCGATAAGCGAAGCAGGTTTTTGAGAGGTGGTGGCTGAATCCTGATCCCTCATTGGCCAATCTTCCAAGAAAAGGGTGTACTCTCCAAGTTTAAAGCCAATGAAAAGTCAGAACCCGTTTGAAAGGGCGGTCTTTGCTCTGGACAGAAAAATAAAGAAGCTACTTTTAACCACGTACAGTTTACACATGAGAATTTATTTATTTATTTATTTTTATTTTACCTTTATTTAACCAGGTAGGCAAGTTGAGAACAAGTTCTCATTTACAATTAGAATAGAGAATAGCTAGACATTCTCTATCATGTATTAAAAAAGTCACATTTCACAAACTAAACGTGTCTATTAGAGAGATACAAGTCACAGAGGATCAAATGATTTCATTAGTTGTCTTACAGGAATGTAGTATCATTAGTTGTCTTACAGGAATGTAGCATCAAATTAAATGATACCCTCATAGCCTGGTTCCTCTGTATGTTTCTTCCTAGGCTCCTGCCTCTCTAGGGAGTTTATCCTAGCCACCGTGCTTCTACATCTGCATTGCTTGCTTTTTGGGGTTTTAGGCTGGGTTTCTGCATAAGCACGTTGTGACATCTGCTGATGTAAAAATGGCTTTATAAATACATTTGATTTGGAATTTTTAAAAGACAGGTTTTAATTTTTAATATTTACCGCCGCCTGCTGGTGGTTTTTCGTAAGTTTTCCTCTTCTAATAACGGTTACACATTTGCTGTACCAATATCAGTCAAGAGATGGCGTACGTGACGGGCAAATTCCATTACCTTTGTAAAATATAGTTGCGAGAACAATAACTGTTGAAGAATTTCGGGAATTGGACTACACGTTTTCATTCAGTTCATATTTGTATCTAGTCTATTTATAGAGGTCATCATCTGAATCTTTATTGATGCAGTAGCCATAACAGCTTCATGAACCATAATCTGTTGTTGATCTATAGAATGTCTTATCATCAATATGGCTATCATTCAGGCAGTTGAAAAATTGAATTACAAGCCCTCTCCACTCTGGCATTTATTTTCTTTATTTGATCAATCGCAGGATAAAGTCAGCCTCCATAACATGTATTGTTAATAGTTCAAAGAGAGACCATGCACAGTGCACATTATCTGACATTTGACAAATGATGACCACCAACATCTGCATAGGTCAGGGACAGATATAGATTGTTTTTCTCTACCTCAGTCAACAACAGATCTGGGTAGTGCCCTGCAGCCAAAGCTTTCCATGTGGTCTTTGTTGACACAGAGGGCTATTGTCTCAAAGTTCACCTCATGATACCCTCCTTATGGGGCATAGAAAGGTCACATGATGTGATGTCTGTGTATGACAGATGCACACATTAGAAAATTAATTTCATGTTTATGACCATTTGTAAGGTGCATACACACACACACACACACACACACACACACACACACACACACACACACACACACACACACACACACACACACACACACACACACGTGCATCTGTAAACATTCACATCACACACATGTGCATATGCAAACATTTATATCAAAATTCATCGTTCCACACCTTTTTTCCAGTGTTTATGTGCTGTGGTTTAATACAATCTGACTTTCTTGGCATCAGAAATGTCTATTTTTATGTTGTTCTGATGAAGTATACACCACAGGAGATCTGTGACTATGTGTCTAAAGCGTGTGTAAAAGTTATCTCCTTAGTAACTTCATAAAAGTGCCAGAGTTGTGTGGGGCTGCAAGTTGGACATTGTGCATAAACAGACACTAATATAGTCAAACATGAGGCAATCATGTTCATTTCACAGCCACAATGACTTAACCTGGTCTGAAATCGTAAGGGATGAAATATAGATGTTCATACAGCCTATCAGGCAGCCCATTCAAATCAGAAAGGCCACTAGTGTTGTACTGTATCTTCCATCCAGTTTATTCTGCCAGCTGACACACTTCTTTTCATTCTACGAAATTGTCATTTGTTTGGCTGCTAATCTACAAAGTCATGGGGTAGAATTTCCGTGGGTGAGTAATGACAGCTTAACAGCAAATGGCTGATTGCATTTTACAAAGATCTGTTCACACACATTGTGCACAGTGTACCTTGTGTGGTAGGCTACTACAGTTGCTTTCAAAAAGGTTAAAATGGTCATTGATATCATATGAGTAAAATACATAATTATGAATAATCCATTTTTCTAAGTACAATTGAGACATTTAAACAACTTGCCTTACAAGACAAACTAGAATAATGAATGTATGGTCTGATTTGATAAGCTGGTTGATGAGCCATTAGAGGAATGACCACCTTGACCACTTACCCCTAGAGCCACAAGCATAAGGCAAAAGCAAATACAAGCAATATGGTAAATATTTGGTAAGAGCACAGGCAGGACATGATATTATCATGTTGTAAAATGCTAATATTTAGCCTACTGTAGGTATATTTACTGTAGGTAAGCCTATATTATATACTATTTATTAAATATAACAGTTGCTTTAAAACCAGTAAGCTAAATAAAGCAATTAAAACACTGTTTGATCAAACAGTGATAAATGATCCATAATGTTTGAACATTTCGTTATATTGACAGGTAAAACGCCACCTGTTGCATGGTTTGTGGCTGTACAAACGATGCAGAATAGATTTTTTTAAAATAAACATGCAGAAATGTTTGGTCCTACATGATATTAAATATGTTTTGTGATATTAGCCTATAATATCACCAACGAGAAGAGTTAATCATCATTGTCCTGGGTTTATCGAATAAATGTCACTCCAATTAAGTGTTATTATGTGATGACCCAAACAGATACACTAGTCCAGACAACAGAGTCGTCGTTGAAGTCAAAACTCAAGGCTGTGTGCGTATCGAGCTTTATCCTTCGCTAGGCAATTGGAGAATTGAGGAAAAAGCTGCTTGTTGCGTAGAAATTAATGTAAGCGTCTACTTCCTTCCTGCTTTTTGAAGTACACTAAGCAAACAACGGCCTAGTACTACGCCAAAGCGAAGGGTTGAAGAAGTCAAGGGGTCATAAGAGCAAGTATTTTGGACACGCTGTGGGAGAAAAAGTTTATTTATACTGGAACTGGCCTTCCTTTTGCTTGTGAGGGAATAAGGAGATTGTGTGCTATGTGAAATCCGCTTCATTTAGATGTTTAGTGTTCTGAATCGCGCTGAATTGCACTCAGTGCTGTAGACATTCTGAACGGCTTTGAGGGTTGGACAGCCACGGGTTCGATATAGCAGGACTCCTATTAGGACGAGGTGTCTGTTAGTACAAGGTAAGACTTGCACTTACCATCTCCAATGAGTATGTTTAGTGTCATTCAAATTTTCCAAGCAAGGTGTCAGCATAAATAAAAATTTAGCTGCGTGGGTAAAATCTATTTAGATTAAACGCTCTTTATATTAAAGCTTTTTAGCCTTTATTTACACCTACACTGTTCACAAAAATAGTATTGTGAATAAGAAATACGTTATAGGCACTCTACGTAGCTATTGGCAACAAGGAAATAAGACAACAGTATTAATTGCGCACAACGGAGTAACGTCAGCAAGTTGTTACTTGGTTATAACAATGTTTCAACTGTAAAGAAATAGCCCAGATGATGATGATGATGATGGTGATGATGACGATGCTGGGGATAATGATGATGATGATAACAATAATAATACATATTTGTATTAGTGTTGTTATTATTTCAAACAAGGTCAGAGAAAATATTACTAATGATAGTTACCAATTGGCATAAGGCTTATAAACTTCTGCACGTTTGCTATTGGTTTCTTTTTGCTATTAGATTAAGAGTAGCTCAAGTCGATTCGCTAAAGAATGTCATAATGGTAATGATTGAATCCCAGTATGCGTTATAACAACATTGTCAAATTGAGCTTGCAGTAAAACCCACATGGCAGCTAGAGTAACGTTAGATCACCACGTGCTTATTGTACTGGGGAGCGTTTGCTTTATGCCATGCGAACCAATTATTGTCAAAGTTGAAACATATATAATCACAACAAACGTAACTTGTAAATCATCGAATATTAGTTTGATAATATCCCAATGAAATACAGTCGCCACAGTAAATGTGTTGTATGGACCCGATTTATCTTATAATTGATTGGCACATCCTCATGTTTTATTCCTTTCCTCTTTTCCCCCTAATTTCGTTGGAAATGCAAGGTCATAGAAAGACAGCCAGGGAGTTCAGTTAGTCAGTGCTGACTAGCATGGAGGGTTCATGGGAACCATCACAGGCGCTACTCCCTCCATAGATACTGGAAGTGTCACTTTGTCTCGGAGCAGTGTGGGTCTGACTGGGAAAAAGAGGTGCTAGGTAGACAGAAACTGACCCGCCCAGGCACCTGGCCACAGGCACAATGGTGTCCCTGTGAATGCCTGTTTCTCTTCTTACTTGGTCCACTTTAATGTTGGCTGACATCTCCTGCCTGGCTCGGGCCCCCTTCTCTGCCTCCAGACCCTCACCATGCTGTGGGCTGATGGTGGGGACTCTGGGGGGGATTGTGTGGGGAGCCACACTGCTGCTGTTATTGAGGCATTATGCCACGTTAACCGACATTTCAGTTTGAGGTGAACAGTAGTATTTTCTGCAAGGTATGTAAGTGTAAAAATCTACTGTATGGAGAAGTGTGTCATTTTCAAAGCAACTAAAACGAATCTAGAACCTACATCATTCACAGGAAAATCCCAAACCCAACTCTGTGTGGTAAAGTTATTTTGACTCATTTTGAAATGTTAAGTCAATGTTTTGTTTGTGTGACATACATTCACCAGGGTTGATGTTATTCTGGCTTCTGATCCAGGGTATTTCTATTCATTAGGGATCCCCATTACTCTTTCTTGGGTCCACACACATAACAAATGTACAGTGAATACATTACAATGAATACATTACAGTGAATACATTACAGTGAATACATTACAGTGAATACTGATATGGTTTGTTGCTTTCTCTCTCTAATACTAATGGCAACAAGTAAATCTATTCTTGTGTCTCATTATCTACAATAGATTTTAAGTAGAAAAAGTTCAACTCTGGGTATTTTCTTAGCTAGAGAAAAAGCAAACACATGATTATTTCTTGGAACATTGATTTGTAGCTTGTAAATAGGCAAGTTATCCGCCTTGCTTTGGGAAGGAATGCTACCTTTGTGAGGGATTTGCTGGATAATATTTGTAGATCAAAGTGAAAGTCCACACGCACCAGTGGGGGAAATAAATGTTATTCTTATTCAAATGCAAGTCATAAAATCACAGCCTTTATTGAAGCTTTTACTGTCTGTGTTTTGTTTTTCCTCTTCAACAACTCTCCTCCATAGAACATTCAGCAGGGAATTACACCTCTCCTCTCACATACCCCACCAAATGCTATGGTGGGGTGTAGACACCAGAGCAGCAACCAGGACTAGGGCTAGATGGGAGCCCATACTGACAGTGCCAGCCTGATACTATGGCTGCTTATGCCCTGAGCAGTCTGATTATGATGAATGGCAACAATCTGACGAGTGCGAGCAGCCCTCGGACTGGGAGGCCTGTGCTGCATGTGCCAAACCGCTCCACCTACTACAGCCCTGGTAGCCTGATTCCTGGCTCCCCTGGGGGCTCCTTCGTCTCCCCCTCCTCTCCAGGCCCCAGCAGCCCCAGGGCCCGCTCCCCCTGCCGCCACCCTGAAACCTTGGGGGAGATCGTGGGCAACTGCGTCCGCCGGCTCAGCAACAATGGAGATGATGAGGCCCCCAACTGGGAGGTGAAGCGCACGGTGCAGCTCCTGCAGATCCACCAGGAGCTCCTGAATGTGGAGGTCAACAAAAAGGTGGGTCTGTTTGAGGCCCACATCTTGAGGGCCCCGTGCAGAACAGTCCCAGCCTCCAAGCCCAGCCAGCCCGCCGAGGTGCCTCCCCCTAACCCCCCACAGAGAGACTGCCCTCCAAGCATTTCCAAGGAGCTCCAGAATGGGAAAGGGTGTCTCTGCTTGGAGGAGGGAGTAACAGGGAACGGCAGAGTGGAAAATAACACGACTGACCCAAATACGGAACAGGGCAGTCTGCTTGTGAACAAATCAGCAGGAACTTGGGCCCAAGCTGACAGTTCAGCAGGCAGTTATTCCCCAAGTTCACTGGGGGTTGGCAGCTTCTTGGCAGGTAGCAACAGCGAGCACCCTGTGGAGTGGGCCCAGACCTGCCTGACAAAGGCAGGAGCAGAGCCAACGGAAACCCAGCCACAAGCACCCTGGGCCAGCAGGGAGGGGAGCTGCCCAGAAGTGGGGACCACCATCCCAGCCGTCATAGTCACCGACCACGGGATGGAGGCCCAGGGAGAAGGCTGTGATCCGGGCAGTGAGCCCCAGCAGAGCCCAGGGTCATCCCGAGGCTTGAGGAAGCTGTCCTCCTCCTCAGCTTCCTCCACAGGCTTCTCCTCCTCCTGGGAGGAATCAGAGGATGACATCTCCAGTGACCCGGATAGAGCCGAGGGACTGTCACTTGCCTTCCTCAACACCCAGCAGAGAGCTGTGAGTAACACACTTTCATTAAGGAACAAAGTAAAATATTATTTACTTTGTTACTTTACTTTGTTTACTTTGTCATCAATTCAACCTCTCTTTCACATTGAATGAGTTTTGGCTTACATTTGGTTTATTGTTCAATGGAATAGGGACTGAAGTTGATAATAAAAATGTTTAAGAAAGCTTTGGAATAATTGGACAATTCTGTTTCGCCACATTTAAGAGCATGCATTTAGGGCCGACTCTCCCATCTCTAAATGAACTTTTAAGTTCGTTAGAGGGCCTCTCTTCATCAAGCTCTTTGTCATACGGCGCTCTTGCAACAAACCGGTCGGCATCCTCCCTGAGGACCGGTTGACATTCTCACAAACAAAGGTACTTCTGTGTCCCCGTCGTCAGCCTCAGACACTTTGACTCTGAGCGCTGTTGAACGGCCTTCAAAGGGGAGGCTTAAAGCACTGTTTATAAATGAGGGGGCTGTGTATACATTACTGGAAGAGTTTGCTTGGCCATGATTTCCACCTGCTCGATCGGCAATGATTCAAAACAATGCACCGCAATTTGCTTCCCGTAAGTGTTATTACCAATAAATGTTTGTTAGTGGTGAGTGTGTACTGATGGAGGAACTGAGACATTAATTGCAATATACCTCAGAAATCGTCGGTGATAATTTGCCATCTTATAGAAACCTCCTTGGCCTGTCTACGTCTGACTCTGACTCTACGTCGGAGATGCGTCACTGGTTACCGTCATGCAGCTGGAGCACACAGACACAGGCCTTCAGTGGCAGACTAAAGTAGCAGGATAATGGGTCGTACATGACATATGGGATGTGCTCCAGGTGCACATGAGGCTGCTGAGGGGAGGACGGCTCATGATAATGTCTGGAACGGAACGAATGAAATGGCATCAACCACATGGAAACCATTCCCTGATGGAGACAGCTTGTCTGTCTAAACGTTGGATATTAGGTTATTCAATTATTGCATCTGAGCTCCTAGAGTGTGCGGCTCTCCTTTCATTTTTCAAGTGTTCTACTCCGCTAGCCAGCACCTTGCCTAAATAGGTGTGCGTTTCTTTCTCTTCTAGATTGATGTATTTGATACCATTCCACTCATTGCGCCCAAGTCATTACCACGAGCCTGTCCTCCCCCATTAAGGTGCCACCAACCTCCTGTGGCCAGGAGATCCATGTGATGTCTTATCTGGTATAAACACCGGAATCAAAACACTTCATTGTGCCCATCTGGCCTGGCGATAGCAAACAAAATAAATATGTGAATGCAGAGCAGAGCGGCAAGGCCAAGATGGCCAAGATAGCCTTGAAGTTAAGTGGATGGAACTGCGCTGGTTTTGTGAAGGCTGTTTACACTGTAACGGATTTGCTTTGGAGAGGAATGTCTTGCTTTGATGTATCCATGACAGTGAGGCAGCCCTCTCTCTATCATTTCTGGCCCATGTCTGAGAAAAGTGTAAGTCTCAGAAAAAGGGAAGATGCATGTAGCAAGCTACGTGATGGCAGAACCGTCACCTAGGAGACCTCTGCTTAATAATGAGAGATATTTTCTTGCACTTTATGATACACTGATCTGTAACTGATCTCTTGCAGTGAGCTCAAATAGGTGGATAAGGTGTCTGGAGTGTAGACAGGAGAAATTAACTCAGCTTGAAAGGGCATATTTGGTTTTATAAAGGGGTTTATTAGATTGAATTCTACTTTACAATGTATTCATGCTACTTTACAATGTATTCATTCTACTTTACAATGTATTCATGCTACTTTACAATTAGATCAAGTTAACTGGGTGTAACTGTGTAAATAACAGGATAACTGTGTAAATAACAGGATAACTGTAAATAACATGATAACTGTGTAAATAACAGGATAATGGTGTAAATAACAGGATAACTGTGTAAATAACAGGATAACTGTGTAAATAACAGGATAACTGTGAAATAACAGGAGAACTGTGTAAATAACAGGAGAACTGTGTAAATAACAGGATAACTGTGAAATAACAGGATAACTGTGTAAATAACAGGATAACTGTGAAATAACAGGAGACCTGTGTAAATAACAGGAGAACTGTGTAAATAACAGGAGAACTGTGAAATAACAGGATAACTGTGTAAATAACAGGATAACTGTGAAATAACAGGATAACTGTGTAAAAAGATCAAGACCCTCTAGGACTAGGGCTACATTATTTTGTTGATCTGAAATAGAAGAAGTTACCTGTATTCTCTCTTCTTGCTCATCAAGTTCATCACTGTATAGTATCTTCTTTATTCGGACAAATTCAAAAGTTTTATGTGATTGTTAGTTTGGGACAGTACTGTTGTAGTTGAAACTTGTCCATTCCTTGGAATGTCTTCGTCACTTCTCTTCCCAACTCAACAGCTTCTACACCCAAGCCATTAAACTGCTGAACAATTCATAAAAATTGCCACCGGACAATTTACATTGACACTCCCCCTCTTGTACACTGCTGTTACTCGCTGTTTGTTTGTTACCTGTGCATAGTCACTTCGCCCCACCTACATGTACCGATTACCTCAACTAGCCTGTACCCCTGCACACTGACTCGGTACCGGTGCCCCCTGTATATAGCCTCGTTATTGTTATTGTTATTCTGTAACTTTTTATTTTAGCCTACTTGGTAAATATTTTCTTTTTCTTGAACTGCACTGTTAGTTAAGGGCTTGTAAGTAAGCATTTCAGGGTAAAGTCTACACTTGTTGTATTCGGCGCATATGGCAAATACATTTTGATTTGATTTGATCAAAGTTCACCGAAAGTTCCCTGGAAGAGGAATCCAGCAGGAATATGTTTGTAATCATTTAAAAAGAGGCTACCATGTTACAACATCCTGATAACACACACCTTTTAGGGCTTTCTTGGCAGGATTTAATATGCTTTGCTATTAGAGAAAGAAACAGAAGCTTAGTGAGAGATGTCATCTGTCATGCACTGGTATTCTCTCTGTACTATACATGTGAGAGAGAGAACGAGAGAGAGAGACAGGAAGACAGTGAAGAACAGTGTCCAATAGGGAAAGGCAGCATGTTCCTCAGAAGACAAGATCATTCCTTAAGGTTTGGTTTACTTTTGATAGGGTTGATTATCGCAGAATGGAATGTCCCTGGGCAGGTATCCTTGTTTACGCTCACACACTGAAAACCTCAGCTCTTCAAAACACTTCAACATGTTCTAGCATCTATCCCCTTCCTGTCCCAATCACAGAGGTGCATTTGGACAGGTTGTGTCACTCCTGTGGGAGTTTCCCTACATCTCAGGCCTATGGCTCGAGTGCCGTTCTGTAGTCAGCGTGGGTCCGGAGAAGTATACATTAGACTAAAATGATGACAACTACTGAAGTACGTACTACACCAAACCTACGACATTATAACAGCTCCTAGAGCATATCACAAGGATAGTGGGTTCAATTCCTGGGACCACCCATATTTAAAATGTATGCACAAGTGAATGTAAGTTGCTTTGGATCAAAGAGTCTGCTAAATGGCATATATTATTACTAAATGGTCTTTATAGCTCTATTGTTTATAGCATCAAGTATTCAGGTTGCTTTTTATAACCTGGATGCAGAACTAATGCTTTAGCCAAGTCCTTTGTCATGTGCTATTGAGCTGTAGTAGATTTTAGCATGACAACGAACACAACAGAGGAGTTTTGCTGGGGAACAAACTGATTTGCTACCAGGCTCAATAGGCCTGTATGCCATCTTATTAGGTGGGTCCTCTTGGCTGTGGCCGGGCATAGTGACACCCGCTCGGTCGGGGTACTGAAATCATGTCACGGTGGTGTCTCCTTTTCCTGTGCCGGCCAGAGGAGGAAAGAGCCCTGCGTGCTACAGCGAGCGACTCAGAGTAGAAGTCTAACAGGGTTCTCTGCAGTGCAGATGCAGAAGGCTTGTGGTTGCCTGTTGTAACAGACCCAATAACAAGTGCCCAGAGGAGCTGTTGTCAGCACTGTGTTGCAGGCAGGCATTTCTCTAGCGTTGTAAAATAGTTCTACAGTGGTGCAATAACATTAGTCATTAGTTGGACTGACTGTTGCGCTAATATTCTATTATGACGCCAAAAATACTATTACTCACATGCCAGAATACATACATATTTAAATGATATTTTTCTCCTGGACTGTGACCAGTTCTTGTTGTACCTGACAGATTTTCATGAATTGAAGTTCAGTTCAAGTCCAGGCAGAATCCAAATGGCCAGACTCACAAGGAAGACTCACATTGGAAACCCCATGTGGCTTTATCTGTTGTGTTAGCAGTTTGTTGTTGTTGTTGTTGTTGATGCTTTGGTTTTTCCTGATCACACCAGTGTAAAGGGCTTGGTAGTCAATGAGGCTGCAGTGACTGATGACAGCCTCCTGTCTCCAACAGGAAGGATGAAGGTTTCTCTAGGTTTCTTCCTAGGTTTTGGCCTTTCTAGGGAGTTTTTCCTAGCCAACGTGCTTCAACACCTGCATTGCTTGACGTTTGGGGTTTTAGGCTGGGTTTCTGTACAGCACTTTGAGGTATCAGCTGATGTACGAAGGGCTATATAAATAAATGTGATTTGATGAAGGGCGCTTATCACAACCACAAGGCTGGACATGGTGTTTTGGTGCCTGGGTTATTAGCAGGATAGTGAAACACATTCAGGGTTTAGATGACCTCATATCCTTTGAACAAACACTTTATAATGAACTTATCTCACGTGTTCTAATGAGAGAGATTGACATGTTTTGTGTTATTGTTGTTTACTCAGGACTATTTGTTGAAATTAATTTGAATGATTTTGTATCGCCATTATTCCTTTTATCGTAGTTGGGTCAAGGCAGGAGGAATAGTCAGTCTTTTATAATAGACTAAATATATTTTTTGACAGATAGGCAATCCTTTGAGCTCAGTGAGAGGGACATATGAAGTGTTACCCATCAATCCCTTTTTCTATCGCAGTTTTCACTATTCACACTCAGCAGTGATGTTAACAAAATACACACGCACACACTTCTCAAACACACACACTTTTCACACGCACACAATTTGGTCATGGTTTCAATCCAAAGATAAACTTTCTAAACCCAAGTTAATTTAGGGGAAGGATCTTGAGGGCTCAGAAGCAATGGAAAAAGTAGCACTCCTGTGGTAGCCTGTTGCCTGGGAGACCATGTGACGTCAAGACGGCTTCAAACAGAGAGAGAGAGAGAGCAAGCAAGAGAGAGTTAGAGAGAGAGTGAGTGTAATATTTACTTTTTATTGATTATTTCACTTTTGTTTACCCATTTCACTTGCTTTGGCAATGTTAACATATGTTTCCCATGCCAATAAAGCCCCTTGAATTGAATTGAATTGAATTGAGAGAGAGCAGCACTGCTGGAGGGAGGGACCTGCTTTCTTATGCATGAGGCAGGAAGTGTCTTTTAGTGTGTATGAGGCAGACCCTAATGCACAGCAGAGAGCTTAGCCTTGCTGGTTGCGTAGCCACGGTAGGGAAAGTACCAGTAAACTCCTAATCTGTTTGTGTTTACTAACTTATTCTGTCGACGTAGAAAAGGCATTTTTGCATTTCTCAAGAGGCTTGTTGGCGGTTGTACTCAACTTTTAGAAGTGCAGATGCCTTACCAGTTCTCTACTTATTCAGCCTGGTCTCATAGACTAGATGTAACATGGTAAACATACATCCAGGACACTCAAATGACTTTGATATGTTACGTTTGGTATGGTTACTTGAGCTGCAAAAACAAAAAGGTTTTGTTCAAATCTTATCACGGACAACTTTAGCATTTTAGCTAATTAGCTACTGTACTTTGCAACTACCTAGCGTGTTAGCTAACCCTTCCCCTAACTCTAACCTTAACTCATAACCCTAACCTTAACCCCTAACCCCTAGCCTAGCTAAGCATCATCCACCTAGCTAACGTTAAACAAACAAATTGAAATTTGTAACATACACTACATGACCAAAAGTATGTGGACGCTCATCGAACATCTCATTCCAAAATCATGGGCATTAATATGGAGTTGGTCCCTTCTTTGCTGCTATAACAGCCTCCACTCTAGATGTTGGAACATTGTTGCGGGGACTTCCATTCTGCCACAAGTTCATTAGTGAGGTCGGGAACTGGTGTTGGGCGATGAGGCCTGGCTCACAGTCGGCGTTCCAATTTATCCCAAAGGTGTTCGATGGAGTTGAGGTCAGGGCTCTGTGCAGGCCAGTCAAGTTCTTCCACACCGATCTTGAAAAACCATTTCTGTATGGATCTCGCTTTATGCACAGGGGCATTCTCATGGAAAGGGCCTTCCCCAAACCTTTGCCACAAAATTGGAAGCACAGAATCGTCTAGAATGTCATTGTATGCTGTAGAGTTAAGATTTCCCTTCACTGGAACTAAGGGGCCTAGCCCGAACCATGAAAAACAGCCCATGACCATTATTCCTCCTCCACCACCAAACTTTACACTTGGCACTATGCATTGGGGCAGGTAGCGTTTTCCTGGTATCAGCCAAACCCAGATTCATCCATCAGACTGCCAGATGGTGAAGCGTGATTCATCACTCCAGAGAACGTGTTTCCACTGCTCCAGAGTCCAATGGCAGCGAACTACACCAATCCACCCAAAGCTTGGCATTGCGCAACAGTGGTTTTAGGCTAGTGTGCGACTGCTCGACTATGGAAACCCATTTCATGAAGCTCCCAACAAACAGTTATTGTGCTGACGTTGCTTCTAGAGGCAGTTTGGAACTCGGTAGTGAGTGTTGCAACCGAGAACAGTCGGTTTTTACGTGCTACGCACTTCAGCACTCGGCGGTCCCATTCTGTGAGCTTGTGTAGCCTACCACTTTGTGGCTGAGCCGTTGTTGCTCCTAGATGTTTCCACTTCACAATAACAGCACTTACAATTGACCGGGGCAGCTATAGCAGGGCAGAAATTTGACGAACTGACTTGTTGGGAATGTGGCACCCTATGACAGTGCCACGTTGAAAGTCACTGAGCTCTTCAGTAAGGCCATTCTACTGCCAATGTTTGTCTATGGAGATTGCGGCTGAAATAGCCGAATCCACTCATTTGAAGGGGTATCCACATACTTTTGTATATATAGTGTATCATATGTATTCCAAATTCATAACATGCTATACGAATTGCAATGCGTAATATATCATACGAAATGATGGACATCCACAAATGAATACATACCATATCATAGTAAATGGGGGTAGACAGATGTATGTTTCATATGTTAGGTCTACCCCTGAGTCCAGGTTGATTTATTTGCAAGTTGTGTTATGAACGTTTTGTGAGAACAAGGGCCAATGGCTTGTAAGAAACTGCCACTCACTCAAAAACCTTGTGTTTAGAATTGATAAACCTGTTAGATACCCTAAGGGTAAGGTAACCCCTGTATAGTTGATGCTGCCTGCCACAATGATCTACAGTGACATGCCGAGTTGAACTCCAGCAAATAATAAGTAGAGAGATGCTGCTTTGATGCTCTCATCCTTGAAGTGGATTCATAGCTGTTGATTCACAGCCCCTACTTGACTTTTATATTTCTAAACAACCTCTCCTCTTACTACCACAGTATACTACAGGTATAGTCTACCTAGATGAATCCTACCCCTGGCCCTTGCTTACTGTGTGTCTAACTCGCACTGTTATTGAAGAAACACAAATGGTGTACATCGAACAATTCTCATTACATAGAAAGCAAGTCATTTACCCTGCATAGAGTGGAACAGAAATGGGACATGGAGTCCTCTAGTCTAGTTTATTGTGTGCATGCTTTCAGTCTAGGGGTGTTATTTACAAGTTTCCACATGTCTACCTCTCTCAAGGTATCAGCATAATAAAGACTGTAATGACAAGGCATGATTTTAGCAGAGGCCTGTTAAAGGATTTCCTTGTTGTTTATGGCCTATTGCCAGTAACTAGCATGCTATATTTCCCCAAAAGGCGGCCTGGCCCGTAGGTGATTTTATTTGTCCCCCCCAACTTTTCTTGGATATAAAAGACTGTAAAAACACCAGGAAATTATCTCAATGTTTTGTCAATTGAGTATATCTGTTCCCAAGTATTGCCACACATAAATATAGTGGCATATGTGATCGTCTACTAATGTAATCAAGGTTTGAAATGATTCGTAAAAAAAAAAAACTGTATCTGATTGTGATTGTTGCGGTCAATTTGCAGTGTGCAAATGATTTTGAACTATGTTTCGGCCCTCCGACCATCCGCTCAAAGAATCGGCCCACTGCTGAATGTAATTGAGGACCCCTTGTCCTCCAGGACTAGGTCTGTCTGTCTGTCTGTCTGTCTGATTGCCCTCTGAATGGTTACTGTTGTGCTGAGGGAAGACTAAAGCCCGGATGAGTTTAGATCATATTCTCAGAGGCTTTACACATAGTTAATACATTCTACAGAACCTTTAACCTGAGGATTAGAGATGAAAGTAGTTATCAGCTTTAAGTAAATGCATTCCTCATCTAGTAGAAGACTGGTGAGAGATATACCATACAGTCATATGGCTGTACAGTAATATAATACATTTTGAGTGTTTGAAGAGTGACTAGCTGATGCTGCCTGCCACACAATGACCTACAGTGACATGCCGAGTTGAACTCCAGTAAATAAGCAGAGAGATTTGCTTTGATGCTCTCTTCCTTGAAGTGGATTCATAGAATTGGATTCACAGCCCCTCCTTGTATATCTGTAAACAACCTCTCCTCTTACTACTACAGTATAGTACAGGTTAGGGCTGGGCAATATATCTCAATGTTTTCATACTTATGGGCGATTCACGATATATATCTAGATTTTTTTTCAATGTTTCAATGTAAGCCTTGTTGTACAATTAAAGGTCAAGAACACTGCACTTAAAAAGTCAGCAATAATATAATGAATTCAGGGCTTGTGAATTTATACCTAGGCTGAATATATTTCTTCCACAATCATAAGACCCACTAATAATTACATTATTTTATCAAAATTGTTTTTTGTTGTTGCAATAATCACTGATCTGGCTTTCAGGTTTGTCTATAAAAATGCCTTTTTTTGTCACACATGTAACCAGAATTATGCATAAGGCACATTCACTAATAATGTAGCAGGCATTATAGAAAATGAGCACCGGTCTCTCAAGCACAAGCCCACGTTCTAGTGAGTAGCCAGATAATATTTCTATTTCAAGTTTAGCCAACTTGGATCTAGGTATATTTTCACAAGCTCTGAATCCAGCTAACAAGGTAGAACAGTTGAATTGTTATGAAGACCCTTCTGTCCGTCTCCAACTGTTTGAACAGAATGCTGGCCTGTCCACTTTGTTCAGATGTTGAAATCACATTGCCTACCTTATTTCTCATTAATGAGAACGAGTTGCCAATTCTTTATATAATTGTTTTATGCTTATTGCACATTTATAAAACAGACTTAACAGCTACTATAACAATCTTTATTTGACTAAAATGCTGCTAGTGATACGTGGTACCGTAATGCACGCGACAAACCAAATTTTCCAGAATTAATGTTCATTGGTACATCTGTTTTTGCATCCTACCTAGCAGGCCGCTCCTACCAGGTGACGTAGAGAGGATGTGTGTCTGCACCATGTACTCTCACTACTGGTGTCCCTCAGGGCTTGGTTTCAAGCCCTCTCCTTTTCTCTCTGTACACCAAATCACACGGTGTTGTCATATCCTCACATGGTCTCTCCTATCATTGCTATGCGGATGACCCTCAACTACGTTTCTACTTCCCGCCTTCTGACACCCAGCTGGCGACACGCATCTATTTCTGTGTGCCTGGCAGAAATCTCAACTTGGATGTCGGCCCACATCCATGAGTTCAACCTCGTCAAGACCGAGCTGCTCTTCCTCCCGGGGAAGGCCTGCCCGCTCAAAGACTTCTCCATCACAATTGATAACTCCACAGTGTCACCCTCCCCGAGTGCAAAGAACTTTGGCGTGTCCGTGGACAACACCCTGTAATTCTCTGCAAATATCAAAGCTCACTCCTACAGGTTCATGCTCTACAACATTTGTAGAGTATGACCCTACCTCACACAGGAAGCGACTCAGTTCCTAATCCAGGCACTTGTCCTCTCTCGCTGGTCTACTGCAACTCACTGTTGGCTGGGCTCCCCCTTGTGCCATCAAACCCCTGCAATGTATCCAAAACGCTGCATCCCGCCTGGTTTTCAACATTCCCAAGTTCTCGCATGTCACCCCGCTCCTCCATACACTCCACTGGCTTCAAGTCAAAGCTACAAGACCATGATGCTTACCTATGGAACAGGAAGAGGAACCCTACACCCCAACCCAAGCACTCTGTTCTGCCACCACAGGGTTTTTGGCCCTCCCACCCCTACGGGAGGGCAGCACCAGCTCTGCCATGTTCAAGCTCTTCTCTGTCCTGGCACCCCAATCGTGGAACCAGCTTCCCCCTGCCGCAAGGGAGTTTCTGCCCATCTTCCAAAAACATCTGAAACCCTACCTCTTCAAAGAGTATCTTTAATAATCCTCCTCACCTTTATGCCTGTGATATGTGGTTGTCCCACCTAGGTATCTTAAGATTAATGCACTAACTGTAAGTAACTCTGGATAAGATCGTATGCTATATAAAAATAGTAAAAGTCAAATGTAAATAACTAATTGGACCTCATCTTTGCTCAGATTAAGACAGTCAGAAAGACATATTTTGTTGGCCAGTGGAATGTGTACTCTTATCTTCATAAGACCTCTCTTTTTTTGTCACTTCTGTCACAGATGTGGAAAATACTGTCGCCACTAACGAGCCCCTACCACTTTCCTATCTCTCGTAGAAAGGTTCCTTTAGAGGGGTTAAAAACCACTTCCTCTCTGTGCTCGGCGCCGTGCTCAGTGGAAACTTTAACAACACCAATGAGGTGGAGGAGTCACTGTAGAACTGCGGCATGCCTTTTCTCCTGCTCAATATAGAACGCTGCCTGGGTCTCTATAGCAGAACAATAGCACGACGCAATGAGGTTGCGCACTCACCCCGCGATACGGAGCTGCCTCTTCCAGTCCCCAACTAACAAACCTGGCTATGCTATTAATAGTGTGCATGTAGAACAGCTGGAATGGAGAAAGAGGGAAGGATGGATAGATGGTGAGGGGTAGAGAAAGAGAGAGGTCTTCTGGTCCATGGCTGTCCTGAAAAGAGTGGCTGAACATTCACACCCATTCTGTGAGGGCCCCGGTATACACTGGATGCCAAAACGTTGGTTCATTCAGCTACAAATTAATATCAGGGAGTATAATAGAGTTTATGACTTAAACATGTGTGGGGACATGTATTCACTGGAGTAGAGGAAAAATGGTTTAAAACCCACCATGTTTGAGACTTATTTACAGTAGGATAGAACAGTCATACAGGATTAGGTGGAGAAGGGAGGATCTGTGGGCCTTTTAGGATGGATGAAGACTGTGGAACACTTGTTCAGAGGTTATACTGAGCGTCGGCCCCCAGCCTCTGCCCTGCTGTGTTGCTTGTTTTGGTATGGTCTATCTAAACTATTTACCTCCAGCACTGGCCATGTGATTCTCATCACTGTGCCAGACCATTAGATGACTGTGACTGATGCACTGAGGAGCACTTCATATCCCAATTAAGGTGGTAATATCCAAATGCCATGAGCTTGACTACAAATCACCAGTTCTCGCTCTGCTCTGAGGATTTGAGTAAGAAAAACACACTGCACATGGAGGTGTTTTGAATCTCAACGTCTTCATCCCTTACTGAACGAAATTAACTGAAAAATCCCATCTATTATTGCTTGAACACAGAATGAATGCTGCCTGCCTGCCTCCCTGCCTGCTTTGCTAGGATACAATGGCAGCTTGCTTACCTCTATTCATGCCTGACACTAGGTGAGTGATTGCTGCAGCACGGGGGAGACGGTAGTAGGAAAGTATTGTGGTTTCATGTGGTGCTAGCTGTGCTGTACTGAAAACTCAACAGAAGCTGATATGTCTTCATACCTACAGTTGAAGTCGGAAGTTTACATACACCTTAGCCAAGTACATTTAAATTCAGTTTTTCACAATTCCTGACATTTAATCCTAGTAAAAATTCCCTCTTTTAGGTCAATTAGGATCACCACTTTATTTTAAGAATGTGAAATGTCAGAATAATAGTAGAGAGAAGGATTTATTTCAGCTTTTATTTCTTTAATCACATTCCCTGTGGCTCAGAAGTTAACATACACTCAATTAGTATTTGGTAGCATTGCCTTTCAATTGTTTAACTTGGGTCAAACATTTCGGGTAGCCTTCCACAAGCTTCCCACAATAAGTTCGGTGAATTTTGGCCCATTCCTCCTGACAGAGCTGGTGTAATTGAGTCAGGTCTGTAGGCCTCCTTGCTCGCACATGCTTTTTCAGTTCTGCCCACACATTTTCTATAGGATTGAGGTCAGGGCTTTGTGATGGCCACTCCAATACCATGACTTTGTTGTCCTTTTGCCACAACTTTGGAAGTATGCTTGGGGTAATTGTTCATTTGGAAGATCCATTGCGACCAAGCATTAACTTCCTGACTGATGTCTTGAGATGTTGCTTCAATATATCCAGATAATTTTCCTGGCATCTGTTTTGTGAAGTGCACCAGTCCCTCCTGCAGCAAAGCACCCCTACAACATGATGCTGCCACCCCTGTGCGTCACGGTTAGGATGGTGTTCTTCGGCTTGCCCCCCTCCCCCCTTTTCCTCCAAACATAACGATGGTCATTATGGACAAACAGTTCTATTTTTTGTTTCATCAAACCAAAGGACATTTCTCCAAAAAGTATGATCTTTGTCCCCATGTGCAGTTGCAAACCGTAGTCTGGCCTTTTTTATGGCGGATTTGGAGCAGTGGCTTCTTCCTTGCTGAGTGGCCTTTCAGGTTATGTCGATATAGGACTCGTTTTATTGTGGATATAGATACTTTTATACCTGTTTCCTCCAGCTTCTTCACAAGGTCATTTGCTGTTGTTCTGGGATTGATTTGCATTTTTCGCACCAAAATACGTTCATCTCTAGGAGACAGAATGCGTCTCCTTCCTGAGCGTTTAAATGTATAGATATATTGGCTTTAATTTTTTCTTAATTTGTTGTGTTACAAAGTGCAGTTAAAATAGATTTAATTGTAACGATCTACACAAAATACTCTGTAATGTCAAAGTGAAATAGAAATATTCTAATATTTGTCAAAAATAAATAAGAAAAATAAAACACTATATATATTGATTAGATACGTTTTCAACCCTCTGAGTCAGTACATGTTAGAATCACCTTTGGCAGTCTATCTGGGTAAGTCTCAAAGTCTCACACCTGAATTGTACAATATTTGCATTATTCTTTTTAAAATTCTTCAAGCTCTGTCAAGTTGGTTGTTGATCATCGTTAGACAGCCATTTTCAAGTCTTGCCATTGATTTTCTAACTGATTTAGGTAAAAAATGTAACTAGGCCACTCAAAAACATTCAATGTCTTCTTGGTAAGCAACTCCAGTGTATATTTAGTCTTCTGTTTTAGGTTATTGTTCTGCTGAAAAGTACATTTGTCTCCCAGTGTCTGCTGGAAAAAGTCTCGACCAGGTTTTCCTCTAGAATTTTGCCTGTGTTTAGTTCTATTCCATTTATTTTTATTATAAAAAACTCCCAAGTCCTTACCGATGCCAGGGCAGGAGGCTAGCCGGCAGGGTAGCCTAGTGGTTAGCGCATTGGACTAGTAACAGAAAGGTTGCAAGTTCAAATCCCTGAGCTGGCAAGGTACAAATTCTGTCGTTCTGCCCCTGAACAGGCAGTTAACCCACTGTTCCTTGGCCATCATTGAAAATAAGAATTTGTTCTTAACTGACTTGCCTAGTAAAATAAAGGTACAATTAAAATACCCATAAAATGATGCAGCCACAACCATGCTTGAAAATATGAAGAGTGGCACTCAGTGATGTCTTGTATTGTCCCCAACATAACACTTTGTATTCAAGTTCATTATTTAGCCACATTTTTTTCAGTTTTACTTTGTGTCTTATTGCAAACAGGATGCATGTTTTGGGATATTTTTATTCTGTACAGGCTTCCTTCTTTTCACTCTGTCAATTAGGTTAGTATTGTGGATTCACTACAATGTTTTTTATCCTTCCTCAGTTTTATCCTATTACAGCCATTAAATACTTATTGACTGAAAACATTTCAGATTTTCATTTTTAATTGATTTGTAAAAATGTTATTTACATTTTTAATTAAAAAAAAACCATAATTCAACTTTGACATTACGGGGTATTATGTGTAGGCCAGTGACAAAAACATCTAAATGTAACCTTTTACTGCAGTGGGCTAAATCATGGTCACACAGTGTTTCTTGGTTGTCTTAAACAAATGTACTTTGAAACCAAAGTATACACTTCACAGACATGGTTACGGGCTTAAAGAAAAAAAGACACCTGACCATGTGAATATTTTGAGTTGAAATGTATTCAATTTTGAGTTTGCTTCCCAATATTACACTTTATATACATCATAGAAGACTGAAATATAACAAAATAATTTGACATAGAAACAACAGATATTTTGCTGTTAAAAAAAGAAAAAGTGTATTAATTGTGAAATGATATATACAGTACCAGTCAAAAGTTTGGACACACCTGATCAAGTATTGCTACGCATAGATATAGTGGCATATGTGATCGTCTATTAATGTAATCAAGGTTTGAAATTATTTTGTTTTTGTGAAATACTATATCTGATTGGGATTGTTGCTGTCAATTTGCAGTGTACAAATTATTTTTTACTATGTTTCGGCCCTCCAACCATCCACTCAAATGAGAATCGTCCCACTGCTGAATGTAATTGAGGACCCCTTGTCCTCCAGGACTAGGTCGGTCTGTCTGTCTGATTGCCCTCTGAATGGTTACTGTTGTGATGCTGCTGAGGGAAGACTAAAGCTTGGATGAATGTAGATCTTATTCTCCGAGGCTTTACACATACAGTCAAAAGTTTGGACACACCTACTCATTCCAGGGTTGTTCTTTATTTAAAAACAATGTTCTACATTGTAGAATAATGGTGAAGACATCAACACTATGAAATAACACATATGGATTCATGTAGTAACCAAAAAAGTGTTAAATCAAAATATATTTTATATTTGAGATTCTTCAAAATAGCCACCCTTTGCCTTGATGACATCTTTGCACACTCTAGGCAAAAAATAAAACCCCTTGAGTAGGTGTGTCCACACTTTTGACTGGTACTATATTTACAATTTAAAAAATAAAGTTTATAACATTCCACCCATTTTACTGCAGGAAAGGGCTCCTCCATTTTAGCACAACAACATGTGGAAAAAGTCAACGAGTGTGAATACTTGAAGGACTGTATGTGCTGTATATCCTACTGTCATCATAATTGCCACAAACATGTACAGACAAACTTGGGCTCATCAAATCATTCAAAACACATCACCTGGAGCCAAGATCTGGATGTCAATGATGTGTGTAACATTTCAGATTTTTAAGAGCACAAAGCAGTTTGAGAAAATCTGGAGAATAAATGCTTAAGAGAATTACAAATGAGTTTTAAGGCTCATTTGCCCATAACCTCAATATTGAACTAACTTAGTTTGAGTATGACCAATGGCCACAATTGTCATAGATACCCAATGACATAGTGTTACGGGATTCTTCCATCGAAGGAGAGGCGGACCAATACGCAGCGTGGTTGAAGTTCATGTTTTTTTAATAAGGAAAACTATACATGAACAAACTACAAAACAATAAACGTGAAAACCCGAAACCAGTCCTGTATGGCACAAACACTGACACAGGAGACCATCACCCACAAACCCAACACCAAACAGGCTACCTAAATATGGTTCCCAATCAGAGACAATGACTAACACCTGCCTCTGATTGAGAACCATATCAGGCCAAACACAGAAACAGACAAACTAGACACACAACATAGAATGCCCACTCAGATCACACCCTGACCAAACAAAACATAGAACATACAAAGCAAACTATGGTCAGGGTGTGACACGTAGTCTCAACTCATCTCAATATCTGGTGTTTGGCCTGGTATGACCTTATGTCTTTAACTTCACAAATCTATTCAACCTCTGTAGAATTTAGTAGACTAACTTGCATATGTAAAACGGCCTCAATAACCTAATTGAAACTGATTGATACAGCAGAAACAACTCCTCAAGTATAGTAATGCAAATCTGTCTCTGAGTCTGGATGCAAATACCTGACCATTTTCAGCTCTGCCAATGACAGAGTGGCCTTTGTGTCCACACATAGACATTAATGGTTCATTATGCACTGCAAATACTACACAACTGCATAAGTAACAGCTATAAGTCTTCCATCAAGGATTATGTTACTAAAAAGTAAACAATGACTAGATTTCACTTGAATGGATAGTACTGTCAGTTTTTCCCTCAAAACACATCTCTCCAGTGCTTGGCATGGCTGCTGAGTAGGAATAATGACGGGTACTGTATATTATGTGCTTCCTAACTTTGATGGAAGTGGAGAGAATTATTGCGTCCAGAGAGGAGCAGCAGAGCTGGGGGAATCCATCAACCCAGGAATACAGGAAAAGGAAGTCTCACTGGGACAAATCACCCCAAATACGTCACACCACTGGAGGGACCTCAGATACTCTCTGAACACAACCCCAGAGAATCCTCAGGAAATTAGTTTATGTAAATAACCTACAGTGCATTCGGAAAGTATTCAGACCCCTTGACTTTTTTCACATTTGTTACGTTACAGCCTTTTTCTAAAATGGATTCATTACAGAAGTGTCCTCACCAATCTACACACAATACCCCATAATTACAAAGTGAAAACAGGTTTTTAGACATTTTTGCAAATGTATTACAAATAACATAAATATCTTATTAACATAAGTATACAGACCCTTTGCTATGAGACTCAAAATTGAGCTCAGGTACATGTTTCCATTGATCATCCTTGAGAAGTTTCAACAACTTGATTGGAGTCCACCTGTGGGAAATTCAATTGATTGGACATGATTTGGAAAGCCACACACCTGTCTATATAAAGTCCTACAGTTGACAGTGCATGTCAGAGCAAAAACCAAGCCATGAGGTCGAAGGAATTGTCCATAGAGCTCTGAGACAGGATTGTGTCGAGGCACAGATCTGGGCAAGGGTACCAAAACATGTCTGCAACATTGAAGTTCCCTAAGAACACAGTGGCCTCCATCATTCTTAAATGGAAGAAGTTTGGAACCTCCAAGACTATTCTAAATTGAGCAATTGTGGGAGAAGGGCCTTGGTCTGGGAGGTGAACAAGAACCCGATGGTCACTCTGACAGAGTTCCTTTGTGGAGATGAGAGAACCTTCCAGAAGGGTAACCATCTCTGCAGCACTCCACCAATCAGGCCATTATGGTGGAGTGGCCAGACCGAAGCCACTCCTCAGTAAAAGGCACATGACAGCCCACTTGGAGTTTGCTAAAAGACACATAAAGGACTCTCAGACCATGAGAAACAAGATTCTCTGGTCTGATGAAACCAAGATTGAACTCTTTGGCCTGAATGCCAAGCATCTGGAGGAAACCTGGCACCACCCCTACCAGGGGATGATAGGGATGAATGTCCTTGAGTGGCCCAGCCAGAGCCCGGACTTGAACCCAATCAAACATCTCTGGAGAGACCTGAAAATAGCTGTGTACGATGCTCCCCATCCAACCTGACAGAGCTTGAGAGGATCTGCAGTTAAGAATGGGAGAAACTTCCCAAATACAGGTGTGCCAAGCTTGTAGCATCATACCCAAGAAGACTTGAGGCTTTATTCGCTGCCAAAGGTGCTTCAACAAAGTACTGAGTAAAGGGTCTGAATATTATGTAAATGTGATATTGAAGTTTTAATTTACATTTTTTTTATAAACATTTCTAAAAACCTGTTTTTGCCTTGTCAATATGGGGCTTTGTGTGTAGATTGATGAGGGAAAAATACTATTTAATCCATTTTAGATTAAGGCTGTAACAGTTGGCTGGATGTCCTTTCAGTGGTGGACCATTCTTGATACACACGGGAAACTGTTGAGTGTGAAAAACCCAGCAGCTTTGCAGTTCTTGACACACTCAAATCGGTCCCATACCCCATTCAAAGGCACTTAAATCTTTTGTCTTGCCCATTCACACTCTGAATGGCACAAATAAGAATTCCAATTCCCAATTGTTTCAATGCTTAAAAACCCTTATTTAACCTGTCTCCTCCCCTTCATCTACACCGATTGAAGTGGATTTATCAAGGACATCAATAAGGGATCATAGCTTTCACCTGGATTCACCTGGTCCGGTCAGTCTATGTCATGGAAAGAGCATGTTTTGTACACATGGTATATTCTAGTACTTAACCAATAGTCACACACTGAATCTTGATTCTAAAAGTAAACCACTGTGTGTTTTATGGATTTAGTGGCAGTTATAATCTGGATATGAAAATAAACAGTGATAACACTACTCTTGTACTACCAAGTGTTTACCAAGTATAGCCTAAATACACTAAAACTCCATATTAGTCCACCCCTGCCCTCAGTCATTCCTTCTCAGACAGAGCTGGGATTTAGTATGTTAACTGTGTGCTGTTGAGTGTCAGTCCGTCTGTTATGAGCTGTACCCCAAAAACGTCCAAATGATTTTGCCGTTATCCAATACATATATGATATAGGCTACTGCATATTCCGCAAACAGAAACACATAAATAAACTATACTAGCTCCAGTAGGCTAATCCTTTTGAGTGTAAACTGTATTACTGTATTGTATTGTATTATACTGTATTATATGGTGTGGAATTACAAACATTGTTCAAACCATGATAAAGCAGAAGAGAACATGTGATTATGGTGCAGCACATGCGGCCTACAAAGTTACAAGTATAGGCTAGCTAATTTGATTTTTGATATATAATAGTGCCTATTTGTATAATTAGTAGGCTGTTGCATGTACACTTTTCATAATATTTCACCTGATGTTATCAGCCTACCTCTTTTCTATTGTTGCTTCATTCCTTCCTCGCTTTCAACACTTAAATACATTTTGTTGTCCTTATCTTCATCATTCTAATGACATCCTTGAATAATATAGGACTATAATTAGATGCAGAAGGATATCACTTCTCTTCACAAAGTTTGAATGGTTATGGGGTTAATAAGTAACTGCTATAGACTACCGCCATCGCATATTCACTCTTCTATCCCACTACCCCTGAGTTCCTTTGGCTGCTGTATTTAACATTCATCAAAAAAAGCTTGCGTCCCTCTTCAAATAGTCTATTGGTATAAAAGCTATTCTAGTCTAGCTTTTCCTGCATGAGGCTCCAAGAGCTAAGGAGCGTTTTTTAAGGAGAGAGGCCAGCGAAGCATAGTGTGTGCATATTGTGCAAGAGACAGAGGATATAAATTAGAAACGTATTATGCATAACCCATCATTAATTAGCAAAAAATTAGACTAACGCTGCATCTAATGTATTACCCTAAAGACTATAGACATCTATATATAGGGCTATATATCAATCTAGAACAGGATTACCTATTTGCAATGCAATTTGAATGGAGTCGATGGAGAGAGAGAAAGACTGCTAGAGACTGCTTGCACATGCACTGATTTAAAGCAATGATAATCGAGTGATAGGCTGTAGCATAGACTACGCTTCAGAAAATGCAAGCCTACCTGTCACAAGAATAAAAGTTACCATGATGAAATCTACATGCGCTCCATACTGAGATGGGCTGTCTGTTCATAACCTGAGCGTTGATGATTCATCATGCAGAGGCCGTAGAGAAGCCAGATTTCCACATTGCATATCGTTTAACAGTTCCATTTCACGCCATGCTGTTCAAATAAATAATTTATTAGAATTAACTGGTTTCTCGCTGTTATTTATCCCGGGAAAAGGGAGTGGTTTTGGGCGTTAAGTCCTGGTAAATCTTGGTGACCGTGTTCCCTCATTCAATCCTAGTCCTGATGTGTGTTTTACATGTCACTACCTGAGCAGTCTGCTGTCTATGCATTGCCCACATGTTTGTGATTTGTGTGTTTAAGGAACAGGTGATTTGCATGGGCGCAGAAGGCACATAGATTCAGACCTGACTACAGGCAGACAAGGCCATGTCTACGGACGCTGGGTCGCCTGCCTCTCAAGTCCTCACTCTCAAAGTCATACCAACTCATTTGCATGGCCCTTTGTTTTTCTAAGGTGGCTTTGTGAAACAAATGAGCCATAACGCCTATTGTCCTGCCCCTGTGAAGCCTCAGATTATAGCTAGCAGCTTGAGAGGAAAGTGGAGAGACAGAGTGCAGCATCCATCCCATTCATCTATCACCATGTCGTCTTTTGTCTTTCACATGTGGAGCCTGGTTGTCCCTGTGCTGGATGTTGTCTCAGCGTCTATCCTTTTCTTCCTCAGAGAGCTGCAGGTACTGTAACAGCAACTTGCTGGCTTTAGAGATCAGTTTATACTGAAGTGCCTGTTCAGTGTTTTCCCTATGATTTTTTCCAGCAGTGGTGGCAAGGATAGCAGGGGGCAGAAATATATATTGAAGAAAAATTACAACATATTATTTTGTAGCGGTGGCAACAATTTAGCAGCGATGTCCCCCAATGAATATAGTTGCTTGTTGCTTTATTTTATAGCAGTATAGAGGTGCTACTCTCGTTTATTAAACCAAAACTAATTCTGTGTTCTGTATGGGTCTTATCTCTATCCTGATCAAAAGTTATCATGTTTTCTAAGTTCTGATGGGTGGTCAGAGGTCATGAAAGGAATTCAGTGACATATGTAGAGTGGTTTTAGATATGAGGAAATAGGTTATGACTGCAGTGCTTATATACTGTATGTATCTTATTCAGCATGGATAATATTGAATTAATAAATGCATAACATTTCTCTGTCACAAACCTCCATGAATACTTTTGACCGGACATGCGGTCATCTTGACCTGACATCCTCCCTCCACCCTCCTCCCTTTTCCATCCCTCCATACCAGAGTCGCTCCAGTCAGTTCCTGTCTCACAGACTCTTCCTGCATCGTCTATTTCCCCAGTCTCCAGTCAGTTCCTGTCTCACAGACTCTTCCTGCATCGTCTGTTTCCCCAGTTTCCAGTCAGTTCCTGTCTCACAGACTCTTCCTGCATCGTCTGTTTCCCCAGTCTCCAGTCAGTTCCTGTCTCACAGACTCTTCCTGCATCGTCTGTTTCCCCAGTCTCCAGTCAGTTCCTGTCTCACAGACTCTTCCTGCATCGTCTGTTTCCCCAGTCTCCAGTCAGTTCCTGTCTCACAGACTCTTTCTGCATCGTCTGTTTCCCCAGTCTCCAGTCAGTTCCTGTCTCACAGACTCTTCCTGCATCGTCTGTTTCCCCAGTCTCCAGTCAGTTCCTGTCTCACAGACTCTTCCTGCATCGTCTGTTTCCCCAGCGCGTCTCCATGGCTCCACTCTGCTTCCTTCTAACACTGAGCTGTTTTGATCCGTCTCTCTGTCTGTGAGGGGTACTGCCGGTCGTCTTCTCCTGCACTCCTCCATGTCGGCTCGGTGCAGTGGCCCAGTACCTGTCAGTCTGTGTTACTAATGTGTTTTTAAGCACCCCCAACCACAACGGCTGGCAGGTTTTGTTTCCCATCAGCAACTTTGATACATACCAGAACCCCAGTGCCTGAGCTGAGCTGTGAGAGACTCAGATGAGCCACTCACTCTTCTTTCATCTGAACGCACAGAAATATCACAGAACACAGAGATACCTTCTCTTTTAAACCGTTAACTCAAAGGGAGAATGTATTCACAATGTTCCAACACTAGGGATGGATGGGGTTTGAGGATTTCTAAGAGATTTATTTTGAACAGAACTAGGTGGAGCCATTATATTGTGCTCACTACTTAGCTACTTTCTCACTATGGATGGAATAGCACCAAAAAGTGCTATTATAGATTGGATGCAGAGGAGGCTGGTGGGAGGAGCTATAGGAGGACGGGCTCATTGTAATGGCTGGAATGGAATTAGTGGAATGAAGTCAAACATGTAGTTTCCATATATTTGATGTGTTTGATAGCGTTCCTTTTATTCCATTCCAGCCATTACAATGAGCCAAATCTCCTATAGTGCCGCCCACCAGCCTCCTCTGCTCAGATGTACATGTACTGGGTTGTTCCACCAATTCAAGTCTTTTGAGATGTATAAGTTGGTCATTTTTTTGTTGATTTCACAAAAATGTTTATGTCATAAAAAGTTAGGTTGTTCAATTTCATAAAAAAACATGTTTTCCCATCTCAAAGTTAAATAAAACAAAATGCCTATAGTAAGTGGATATTTTAAGTGCCAAATAAATTAACAGGGTTGACAGTAACAGGGTTGACGATTTCATCTTAAATCAGCCATACATCTTGTGACAGGGGGAATGGAAGCTTGTTTACAACAGAGAGTGGCAATTGAATGCAAGCTTCACAAAAGCTATTTAAATTATAACATTGTAGCCTGTCTGTGGGTAACAGGGTTGACGTATTATACTCGATCTGCTCAGTTTTCCACCACAAAACACCAGAAAAATAGCAAAAACGAGTAGAACCAGCTCACATTCTTTTACACTATGATTTCACTATTACATGTTGAATGTCTTTGAATAAAAAAAAGGAATAGTTTCACATCATAGGGTGTCCTTAAAATGAGGGGCAGATGTAGATGAATAAATCTTCAGAAATGACTTTGTCAAAGCAACAAAATAATGACTAGGGTTTTACAATGATAGTGAAAACATTTTGGGGTTAAGTGGGTTAAAATCTTCCTAGAAGTCACAGAGGGTACACTGAGGGACATGTCAAAATGACAGTGGTAGAAGTACCCAATTGTCATACTTGAGTAAAAGTAAAGATATGTTAATAGAAAACGACTCAAAAGTGAAAGTCACAGTAAAATACTGAGTAAAAGTCTACAATTATTTGGTTAATATACTTAAGTATTAAAAGTAAATGTTATTGATAAAATGTACTTAAGCATCAAAAGTAAAAACCATTTCAAATTCCTTATATTAAACAAACCAGACAGCACCATTTTCTTGTTTTTTAAATTTATGAACAAGACAGGGGCACACTCCAAAACTCAGACATCCTTTACAAATGAAGCATTTGTGTTTAGTGAGTCGACCAGATCTGAGGCAGTAGAGATGACCAGGGATGTTCTCTTGATAAGTGTCACATTCGTTGTAACGATGAGACCAAGGCGCAGCGTGATTTGAATACATTATTCTTTATTAAATGAACACTAAACAAAATGAACAAGAAGCTAATAATAACGTGTGCTGACATGCAACTACACAGACAATAACCCCAAAAACCTAAATGGAAAATGGCAACCTAAATAGGATCCCCAATCAGAGAACGATAAACAGCTGTCTGATTGGGAACCAATTCAGGCAACCATAGACCTACAGTTACCTAGACAATACCAAAACCCAATAGATATACAAAAAACCCTAGACAAGTCAATTTACCTAGACAATTCCAAAACCCCATAGATATACAAAAATACCCAGACAAGACAAAAACACACATACCACTCTCTTCACACCCTGACCTAACCAAAATAATGAAGAAAACTAAGATAACTAAGGTCAGCACGTGACAATAAGTGGATGTATTGGACCATTTCCCCATCCTGCTAAGCATTCAGCATGTAACAAGTACTTTTGGGTGTCAGTTAAAATGTATGGAGTAAAAAGTACATTATTTTCTTTAAGAATGTAGTGAAGTAAAAGTACAAGTTGTCAAAAATAAAATAGTAAATTAAAAAGAAACGACTTTCTTTTTAAAATGTATTTATTTGACCATTATTTAACCAGGTAGGCTAGTTGAGAACAAGTTCTCATTTACAACTGCGACCTGGCCAAGATAAAGCAAAGAAGTGCCACACAAACAACAACACAGAGTTACACATGGGATAAACAAACATACAGTCAATAACACAATAGAGAAAACGTTTATATACAGTGTGTGCAAATGAGGTAAGATAAGGGAGGTAAGGCAATAAATAGGCAATAGTGGCAAAATAATTACAATTTAGCAATTCAACACTGGAGTGATAGATGTGCAGAAGATGAATTTGCAAGTAGAGATACTGGGGTGCAAAGGAGCAAAAAAAAATAACAGTATGGGGAAGGAGGTAGTTGGATGGGATATGTACAGGTGCAGTTATCTGTGAGCTGCTCTGACAGCTGGTGCTTAAAGTTAGTGAGGGAGATATGGGTCTCCAGCTTCAGCTTCATTTTTGTAATTTGTTGCAGTCATTAGCAGCAGAGAACAGGCAGTCTCCTTGTGGAGTGCAATGAGAGAGAGTCAGGTCGTTATTGCGTTGGACTAGTTAACTGTACGGTTGCAAGATTGGATCCCCCGAGCTGACAATGTGAAAATCTGTCGTTCTACCCCTGAACGAGGCAGTTAACCCACCGTTCCTAGGCCGTCATTGAAAATAAGAATGTGTTCTTAACTCACTTGCCTAGTTAAATAAAGGTATTAAACAAATATTTAAAAAATTGGCAAATCAGCGCCAAAGAATACCGATTTCCGATTATTATGAAAACTTGAAATCGGCCCTAATTAATCGGCCATTCCGATTAATCGGTCGACCTCTAGTCCAGAGTAGTGATGCTGGACGGGCGGGCAGGTGCGGGCAGCAATCGGTTGAATGTAGTTTTACTTGCATTTAAGAGCAGTTGGAGGCCACGGAAGGAGAGTTGTATAGCATTGAAGCTCGTCTGGAGTTTAGTTAACACAGTGTCCAAAGAAGGGCCAGAAGTATACAGAATGATGTCGTCTGCGTAGAGGTGGATCAGAGAATCACCAGCAGCAAGAGCGATATCATTGATGTATACAGAGAAAAGAGTCGGCCCGAGAATTGAACCCTGTGACACCCCCATAGAGATTGCCAGAGGTCCGGACAACAGGCCCTCTGATTTGACACACTGAACTCTGTCTGAGAAGTAGTTGGTGAACCAGGCGAGGCAGTCATTTGAGAAACCAAGGCTATTGAGTCTGCCGATAAGAATGTGGTGAGTGACAGAGTCGAAAGCCTTGGCCAGGTCGATGAAGACAGCTGCACAGTATTGTCTCTTATCGATTGCGGTTATGATATCATTTAGGACCTTGAGCGTGGCTGAGGTGCACCCATGACCAGCTCGGAAACCAGATTGCATAACGGAAAAGGTACGGTGGAATTCGAAATGGTCGGTGATCTGTTTGTTAACTTGGCTTTTGAAGACCTTAGGATGGCAGGGTAGGATAGATATAGGTCTGTAGCAGTTTGGTTCTAGAGTGTCTCCCCCTTTGAAGAGGGGGATGACCGGGGCAGGTTTCCAATCTTTGGGAATCTCAGACGATACAAAAGAGAGTTTGAACAGGCTAGTAATAGGGGTTGCAACAATTTCAGCAGATAATTTTCAGAAAGAGAGGGTCCAGATTGTCTAGCCCTGCTGATTTGTAGGGATCCAGATTTCGCAGCTCTTTCAGAACATCAGCTATCTGGATTTGGGTGAAGGAGAAATGGGGGAGGCTTGGGCAAGTTGCTGTGGGGAGTGCAGGGCTGTTGACCAGGGTAGGGGTGGCCAGGTGGAAAGCGTGGCCGGCCGTAGAAAAATTATTATTGAAATGTTCAATTATTGTGGATTTATCGGTGGTGACAGTGTTTCCTAGCCTCAGTGCAGTGGGCAGCTGGGAGGAGGTGCTCTTATTCTCCATGGACTTTTTGGAGTTTGTGTTGCAGGATGCAAATTTCTGTTTGAAAAAGCTTGCCTTTGCTTTCCTAACTGCCTGTGTATATTGGTTCCTAACTTCCCTGAAAATGCTAATGCCTTATGCCACAGGATGTTTTTGTGCTGGTCCGAGGCAGTCAGGTCTGGAGTGAACCACAGGCTATATCTGTTCCTGGTTCTACATTTTTTTGAATGGGGCATGCTTATTTAAGATTGTGAGGAAAGCACTTTTAAAGAATAACCAGGCATCTTCTACTGACGGGATGAGTTCAATATCCTTCCAGGATACCCGGGCCAGGTCGATTAGAAAGGCTTGCTCGCTGAAGTGTTTGACAGTGATGAGGGGTGGTCGTTTGACCTCTGACCCATTAGGATGCAAGCAATAAAGCAAAAAAAACTCAAAGTAATCGCTGAGATCCTGGTTGAAGACAGCAGAGGTGTATTTGGAGGGCAGGTTGGTTAAGATGATATCTATGTTTGTGCATGTGTTTACGGATTTGGGGTTGTACCTGGTAGGTGCATTGATCATTTGTGTGAGATTAAGTGCATCCAACTTAGATTGTAGGATGGCCGGGGTGTTAAGCATGTCCCAGTTTAGGTCACCTAACATCATGAGCTCTGAAGATAGATGGGGGGCAATCAATTCACATATGGTGTCCAGGGCACAGCTGGGGGCAGAAGGTGGTCTATAGCAAGCGGCAACGGTGAGAGACTTGTTTCTGGAAAGGTGGATTTTTAAAAGTAGAAGCTCAAATTGTTTGGGCACAGACCTGGATAGTAAGACAGAACTCTGCGGGCTATCTCTGCAGTAGATTGCAACTCCGCCCCCTTTGGCAGTTCTATCTTGTCGGAAAATGCTATAGTTCGGGATGGAAATTTCAGGGTTTTTGGTGGCCTTCCTAAGCCAGGATTCAGACACAGCTAGGACATCCGGGTTGGCAGAGTGTGTTAAAGCAGTGAATAAAACAAACTTAGGGAGGAGGCTTCTAATGTTAACATGCATGAAACCAAGGCTTTTGCGGTTACAGAAGTCAACAAATGAGAGGGCCTGGGGAATGGGAGTGGAGCTAGGCACTGCAGGACCTGGATTAATCTCTACCTCACCAGAGGAGCAGAGGAGGAGTATAGAATAAGGGTACGGCTAAGGGCTCTAAGAACTGGTCATCTAGTACGTTTGGGACAGAGACTAAAAGGAGACGGTTTCTGGGCGCGGTAGAATAGATTCCATGCATAATGTACAGACAAAGATATGGTAGGCATTGTCGCTAGAGACATCAATTCAACCAGGTGATGTCACCGCATGTGTGGGAGGTGGAACTAAAGGGTTATTGAGCAGGGCTGGAGGCTCTACAGTGAAATAAGACAATAATCACGAAACAAAACAGCAATGGACAAGGCATATTGACATTAGGGAGAGGCATGCGTAGCCGAGTGATCATAGGGTCCAATGAGTAGCTGGACGGGCTGGAGACATGGCGATTCAGACAGCTAGCGGGCCGGGGATAGCAGGCTAGCAGAAGGGCCTTAGAGGGACGTCGCGACGGAAGAAGTCTGTTGTTGTAGCCCCCTCGTGCGGTTATGTTGGCAGACCAGTTGTGATGGATCAGCAGGGGTCCGTGTAGTAAAAGGGTCCAGGCCAATTGGCAAAATACGTAATGTAGCCCAATGAGTGGCTGATGGGCCTCTTCAGCTAGCTGGGAGATGGGCCTAGCATAGGCTAGCTCCAGGCTAATTGTTGCTTGCTTCGAGACAGGGACGTTAGCCAGGAGAAGCCAATCGGATAGCAGCTAGCTAGCTGCAATGATCCAGGTGAAGAGGTTCAGAGCTTGAGGTAGGAATCCGGAGATATGGAGAAAAAGGAGTCCGATAAGCTCTGGGTTGAAACACGCTGTACAGACTGGCAGGAGATGTCCTGGCTAAAGGTTAGCTGATGACCACTAGCAGTGGCTAGCTGACGACTAGCTGACGACTGATTTGATTTGATTTGATTTGACTAGCTTGTAGCTTAAGTAGTACTTGAAAGTATTTTTACTTAAATACTTTTCACAACTGCAAAATGCTGCATTTCAGCACTTTAGCAAGTCTTTATTCATGTACAAAATCTGATTTATTGAATTTTCCATGTGGTCTATATTAAAGGACACTTCATTGAATATAACAGGCTTTTAAAATGCAATATTAGTGCACAATTTCTACTTAAAATATCAAAGTGACGCATCTGGTGTGTGTCCTCTGTGGGAATGCGTGTGATGTTATTACTGCATCATTATACTTGAACTACTTACTTTTTTAGACCGAGTAACGTCAGGAAAACATTAAAGCATGTGGTCATCTTATTGTGGCGTTGATGTATGTATTGTTGTAGGCCTGTGTTTGTGTGTGCTGTATTTCTAGTGTGCTGTGTTTCAGCTGTGTTGCTGTTATGATCGTGGCCTATCTAAAAAACACATTAACAGGTCTAAGGGGAAAGCTCACACTCAGGCCTGTATCTGATGGCTGGCCCCTGCCTGTCCCCTGAGCACCTCTGCCTCTGACCCCAAGATCAGTCAGTTTCCACCACCTGAAAGACGAGTGTTTCTGAAAGAAGAGTGTGTGTGTGTGTGTGTGTGTGTGTGTGTGTGTGTGTGTGTGTGTGAGAGAGAGAGAGAGAGAGAGAGAGAGAGAGAGAGAGAGAGAGAGAGAGAGAGAGAGAGAGAGAGAGAGAGAGAGAGAGAGAGAGAGAGAGAGAGAGAGAGAGAGAGAGAGAGAGAGAGAGAGAGAGAGAGAGAGAGAGAGAGAGATAGAGATAGAGCACTGTGTGTTTTCACGCACTTACATGTATGTCTGACAAAGGTATGGTAGGATGTGAATACAGTTGAGGTAAACCTTGGTATTGAGTGATGATGAGAGAGGCATTGTCGCTAGAGACATCAATTCAACCAGGTGATGTCACCGTGTGTGTGTGTGTGTGTGTGTGTGTGTGTGTGTGTGTGTGTGTGTGTGTGTGTGTGTGTGTGTGTGTGAGAGAGAGAGAGATAGATAGAGAAAGAGCACTGTGTGTTTTCACGCACTTACATGTATGTCTGATACTCTCTCACACCCACTGTAGTGTGAAGAGCAAGTTGAGTGACTCCCCCCACCGCTGGAGCACAGCAGCACAGTCTCGTGATGAAAAACCAAGCCAGCACTGAGAGGAACTCAGTGAGCGTCTGAATGTAACTTAATCTACCGTGTTACTGAAAGCAGAAGTCCATTGGAGTGGGGGGAAATGGGGGGAGGGAAATATACACACACATTTCCTAGACGCAAAATGCTTATTTTTTTCTTGAGTCAGCGACATTTAAGATTTTACTGCCCTATACCTTATAATCACATCTAGATATCAATCCTTCCATGTATGGGAAGTTGCTTTGTCATTGTTTTTTCTAAGTCAGCTGAGAGAAAATATATAGCCAAGCATATACTGTATCTAACTCCTGATTAAGTAAATTTTAATGGTACTGACTCTTAAGTACTGCTCTTAAACGTCTCACTGAGAGAGAAGGGGCTTCTTGTGACTGACTTCTGTTTGCCAGAATGGCTCTTGTTTGTGCGTTTGTCCTTGCTATTGTGTGTTTGTGTGTGTGAGGGAGGCCCTGAACTCCCAGGCTTGGAACAACGATATTACCCTGCTGGCTCTGGTGCTTGTGGGGAGAGAGACCAGAGTGCTGTGGTTAGTTGGTGGCTAAGGGAAACCCCACATCCATCCATGGTGGAGAGCAGCTAGTGGAGTGAAGAATGCACTGGCCATGCCAAGACGGAAAATTAAAGAGAGCTGTCTCCGGGACGGCCAGTGAGAGGGAATAACACAGTGTAACCATCAGCAGAGCACAGCGACTAGGCTGGAACCGAAAAACACACTCTGCCATTAAATCAAAATCAAATCAAATTGTATTTGTTACATGCTTCGTAACCAACAGGTATAGACTAACAGTGAAATGCTTACTTACTGGTCCTTCCCAACAATACAGAGAGAAAGAAAATAGAGAAATAATAGAAAAGTAAAACGCATAATAATAAATAGATCATTAATAACAATTACTTGGCTATATACGTACATGGGGTACCAGTGCTGAGTTGATGTGCAGGGGTACGAGGTAATTGAGGTAGAATAAAGTGACAGATAGTAAACAGAAGCAGCAGCTTATGTGATGAGTCAAAAAAGTTAGTGCGAAAAGGGTCAACGCAGATAGTCCGGGTAGCTATTTGGTTAACTATTTAAACTGTTTAGCAGTCTTATTGCTTGGGGGTAGAAGCTGTTCAGAGTCCTGTTGGTTCCTCTGACACCGCCTGGTACGGAGGTCCTGGATGGCAAGGAGCTCAGCCCCAGTGATGAACTGGGCCAAATGCACTACCCTCTGTAGCGCCTTGCGGTCGGATGCCAAGCAGTTGCCATACCAAGTGGTGATGCAGCCAGTCAAGATGCTCTCAATGGTGCAGTTGTAGAACTTTTTGAGGATTTGAATGCCCATGCCAAATCTTTTTAGACTCCAAAAGGAAGTTAACTGTTTTAACTGGGGCTCATTAGCCCATGGCTCTGACCGTATGCCCTTAGTTAGATTGATACCATCCTAATGATTTGATAGCAGCAGAAACCTAACACCTTTTCTCTGAGGTGATAGGCTCTCCGTTGAAATGTGCTAGGCTAATGCCCAAATCGATGGGTACTAGATTGCCAAGAACAGTTAGCTAACCATCGGCAGCACTGGACTGGTGTGTGAATCTGACCATCTGGAGGTGTTCCTGCATGAATAGGTGCTCATTATGTGTACACTCTAAACAATACTGGGTTGTCTGGATGACCCGACTGCTTGGTTGCAGGCATTGGTCACTTAGTTGGGTTGTTTTCTTTAACAAGAGTAGGTTTGGGTTGTTTATGCTGGGTTATTGGTGCTGGGTTATTGAGATATGACCCAGCGAGTCAGATCAGGAGATTGGAGGCGTAGTTTAGTAGGGTCGTGGCTTTCATATAGTTATTTTTAGCCACCCGTGAGAGTAAATGTCATTGCTGTTTATCTGTACACATGTTAAGTTGAAACATTTACATTCCCTAAAAGCCAATGGAAATCCCATTGTTGGGATAGATACCACCTTATAGAAGAATGTATAAAATTCACCCAAAAAATTAAGGAACATTTCAACTGTAAAGTTAACATGACTCTCACTGGTGGCCAATAAGATCTATCTGAAATCCACGCCTCCAATAAGCCACTCCTCCTGAAAATAACCTGAGGATTACATTAAAAAAGACCCAGCTGCTAGATCAACCCAGCAGCATGAAAATAAAAGTACCCAATTGATGATTAAATTGACCCATGTTTGGGTAATCCCAACAACCCAACATGTTGGGTTATTCACGCAACCCAACTGGCTGGGTCAAAATAACCCAGCGTGTGTCCTGTCCAATATTTACCCAGCACTGGGTTACCAAAGAATCCAAATTGGGTTGTTTTTAACCCAGCATTGTTTTGTGTTAGAGCAGCAAGAGCAACTAAATACGCTTTTATCTCCAATCAATGAGCTGGATACTCACTTCAGACTTCAGACTGTTATTATGAGCTGGGTTGGAGGAAGTATATTATACCATTTTCTGAGTTATACTGAAATAACTGGTATTATCACTTTTTCCTACAGCCACAAATAGTTTAATTCATTTCAAGTGAGAAAGCATTTGTACTCTAGTGTAAGAAACTGCAGATTCTTCTCCTCAGCAGTCAGGTGGAGAGACACTGGATGTCTTATGTATGCAAATGATGTTTTTTTGTTTTTGTTTCTACTTCTTGTTGCTGTTTCTACTTGTTGATGTTGTTTCCTGTGGTCTGTAATTATTCTGTGGTGTATGCTAATATTGGTTCAAATGTGTGCCTGACTCTGTGACTGTCTTCTGTGAGAGAAATCCCTGTTTGAATCATAAACGGCTAAATAATACACTCAACTACATCAATGAATGACAACAAAAGGAGTCAAATGTTAATGTGTGGTGGGCTGTATTCTAAATGTAATAAAGTAACAATGCCGTCCACACACAACAGAGCATTGTTCTGTGTTTTTTGGCTCTTGTAATACTACAGTGCTTGTAATGATGTCTGAAAACAGACAAGGATTGTGCGAGGAACACAACGCACAGTAGGTTTACTCAAAGCGTCCTCTGTTTGTTATCCATACAGCACAAGTCATGGAAGAAGATCAAGAACATTGTCCACTGGTCTCCATTCGTCATGTCTTTCAAGAAGAAGTACCCTTGGATCCAGCTGGCTGGTCATGCAGGTAGGCCTTGACAACGCTGCCTCTGGAATGTGGGGATTCTGGGATAAGGCTATGGAAGGAATGTGTGTTCTGTGTTCCGCTCTCATTCTCCTGGCTGGATTGGATACGATGCAGTGGCCAATGGCCAGTGTGTTTGAAATTCAAATCTAGTCTCAGGCTAAGTGTTGGGATATACTTGCAAATCATATATTCAAAGGCTCAGTACTAGGGCATAACTAAAGGTTCATCCTGTTTGTATATACTGTAGCTAGGCTATCTGAAATGGAATGGTCCATTCAGAATCAGATACAACCTTTTCTTTAGCAACAGGACAAAACAAAGTAAAGCAGGCTTACTGTTAACACTGAACATCCTCTAATGTTTCTATTTCATGTTTTGGTTCCTCCCAGGCAGTTTCAAGGCAGGGGCTAACGGGCGTATCCTGAAGAAGCACTGTGACTGTGAGCAGCGCTGCTTGGATTGGCTGATGAAAGACGTGCTGCGTCCCTACGTACCGGCCTACCACGGAGACGTGGAGAAGGACGGGGAGAAGTACAACCAGATGGATGATCTGCTCTCTGAGTTCGACCTGCCCTGCGTCATGGACTGCAAGATGGGTGTCAGGTGAGTGTGGGTTGACGGACCTTTATTGGCAGGTGCATCTCTTTGTTGAAGTTACACATAGGCACATATCTCAGTTTACCCTCTGGATATCCTAATCTAAACTTTTTTGGGGTGAATGAAAATAGACCTTAGATCAGCGTTAGACATCATTGTAGCTCTCAGATCTCTTTGTTCCATTTTGACAGGTTAGGGTAAGGTCCAATATTCAATCAGGCAGACATCCATTAGGCGTAAGGTCTAAGAGTGACCATCACACTCCCCTAGAGAGGAGATATGTACTGTAGCCAGCTGGCCCTTCACAGACACACCATGACTTAAATCAGCCTGTATTGGGAAACAAGTATTGGGAAACAACTTCCATTCCTTTGGGTTCATTATTGGGCTGCCGAACTCCACATACTATACGTGTTATCGTTGTCAAAATCTCCCTTGTTAAGTTTACATCAGATGTATATCAGATATGGGTATACCGAGACACTTTGCAAAGTTATTACTGACCAGTGAAATATTGGAGACTCTTCTGAGGCACTTTGAACTGGGTGCTAACAGGTCAGGCTTGTTTTGCTACAGTATCCTGTACTCTACCGCTGTGACGAATAGCTTTGTTGCCGGGTGGCCTTCATCACTCTCCCTGCTATATCCCTCTCCTCTCATCTCCTTTCCTCTCTAGCACAACTTTTGTTGTGTGACCCTTCTCTGGAATGGCCGGAATGTTAGGAAATGATAAACCAGCCCCTCCAAACACAACAATTTGGTGCAGTGCTAACAGACTAAAGTCTGGCCTGTTCTTGAGGTAGCTGGCTAGTGAGAAGGAGAATTTGAATCTAGGAAAGGTTAAGACAATCCCTTATTCAGAGATGAACTGAAGAGAAGGGATCCCCTCCTCCTGTCTTCACTGCAATAATAATTCCACAGTATAATTATTATGTGAAAGAAAACAGTTTCTCTTCTTCATTCACATGTTGTCCCTTGGGGCATGATCACTCAACGGCTTTGTCAGACAACATCTGAATGATCAATATTGTATTGCACAATGTTTGCACAGTGATTGTATTCTAAGAAGTAGAGTCAAATTATCCTTTATATTGGCTCATAAAAGGAAATTAATTTGGTTGCTGGACTGGTTACAACATAAAATCTCATTCAACAAAGTCAGTACCAAACAGATGTGGCTTCTCTGTCCACCAAAGGACGTACCTGGAGGAGGAGCTGACCAAGGCCCGTAAGAATTCCAGTCTGAGGAAGGACATGTACCAGAAGATGGTGGAGGTGGAACCCCTGGCGCCCACCCCCGAGGAGCAGGAGCAGCAGGCGGTCACCAAGCCCCGCTACATGCAGTGGAGGGAGACCATCAGCTCCACCGCTACCCTGGGCTTCCGCATCGAGGGCATCAAGGTAAGCCACGGGACAGATTATGTACTGGGGTATACGGTAGAGCAGGGGTCGGCAACAGGAGTGTTTTTTGGGGGGGGATCAAAAATGACTATAAAATCTCCAGGAAATTCAGCAAGAAAATCGGTTTAATTAAGGAAATCTGTTCCTAGCTTTTGCCATGAATTTTCTAAAAGGAGACGTATACGAGCGTGTCTCAATGTAATCAACGTTTCAAATAAAATAAAAAACATTTGGGCTTAGTTGTAGTAAATTTAGCAGAGTACAAATTATGATAATTATGTTCCGTCCCCCTGACCATCCGCTCTGACAAAAATGGTCCCTTGGCTGAATCTAGTTGCCTATCCCTGCAGTGGAGTGATGCATTGTGCTATAAAGTCATACTCTGTAAAACTAATTTAACAGTTCATTATTGGTGGAGTGATGCATTGTGCTATAAAGTCATACTCTGTAAAACTAATTTAACAGTTCATTATTGGTGGAGTGATGCATTGTGCTATAAAGTCATACTCTGTAAAACTAATTTAACAGTCCATTATTGGTGGAGTGATGCATTGTGATATAAAGTCATACTCTGTAAAACGAATTTAACAGTCCATTATTGGTGGAGTGATGCATTGTGATATAAAGTCATACTCTGTAAAACTAATTTAACAGTCCATTATTGGAGGAAGTAAACACTATAGGAAAGGTGACCAAATACTCCATCTGTCAGTCTGTACACTCAGTAGTTACTAGTTGATTTTATAATAATTAAAACAGTAATAATGTGAAATTGAGAGTATAATTCCACTTAGAAGGGCTGACCTTGATGGTCCTGCTTGGTTTGTGTACAGACATACCCTGCAGTCGCCCCTTAATAGCATTCTTCATACTGAGGGTTGCCAGGGCCAACAGGAAGGAATACCCTCTATTTGGTGTCAGTGTGTATAGAGTGTGTTGCGTGTTTTTTTCACACACAGGGCCTGCTTGTGACACCTCTACTGACAGTAACTTCAGTTGCTGACATGTCCCATTTGCTCCTACACACCATCAGTCTCCTTCAAGCTGCAACTAATAGATTCAATGCAGCAGCACACAGACAGACAGACTGACAGACAGCCTGATTATGTGATTCTGCCTTAGTAAACCTAAGCACACTAATAATCCTATTCGGAGAAAGCTGGGTGCAACAACAAAAAGAGCACATCTGCAACATATTCTTCCTAGGCAATTAGATTACATGGGTCTAATTCCTCCTAAAGCCAAGAGGGAGACATCCTGGCTATGTTTGGGCCGTAACACCATCTTCCAGAATCTGTCTCCTCTAATGAGGCCCTGATATTTGACTCTGGAGGGCTTAAGACAGATGTGAATAGGATGAATAGTTCAGACTGGACTGGCAGCGTAGGGAGCAGTAGCAGCAACAGGGCTGTCCGGAGTTTCCACTCCTCTGTCTCTCTTTCCCGACTCCAGCCATGTCCATAGATGGCCACGGCCCGCAGAGCTTTGATGGTTCTCTCTGTTGTCATGACACCAGGGGTTGCCCTCGGAGACTGTCTGTAGAATCAAAAGGTTCTATGAGTTTTTAGCACACAGCTGCTGTTGTGTCTGTTTGGCCCCAGCTCAATGCCCATATTATTATCTGCCTGCATTTCTACGGAGACAGTATACCACGGTAGAGCACGGTGCTGTGGTAGAGTTAGAATATGAGCACATTAAGTGTGTGGAGACACGTCCTCTTGTCTTAGATGATGCAAAACGTTAGGCCATTTTCCTGTTTTAGTCACCTCTTTCAGCAGGGTTTTGCTGCTTAATAGTATAGTACAGTCCACTAGTATAGCACTGAGTAGTAGGAATAATGCTTCCCATCCGAAACTGTTTGGATGAATTTGTGCATACAGTATATTATGATGACATTTTGTGATGTTTTAGACTTCGGTGAGGTTTTTTTTCGGCTGTCCGGGCAGACAATTATTTTTCTGGAGGCAAGCCGAAGTCAGTAGCCGAAGTCAGTAGCCGAAATCGGTAGCCGAAGTCTACGCCCCTTCGTTGGTGATTGGTCAACAGTAGGGATTCTTCAATAAAGTCTTTGTTGTCATTCAACGAGAGATGACTCGTTTTCATGCACATTTTTTCAGTTGGAAATACTGCACCAAACATCTCAGTTACAGTAGATATAAAATTGATATAAAATAAGATCTCCTCTGCAAAAACATCCAAATGAATGACTGATTTCTTAAGTTATCTTAGATGAATTCTGACTATTTTGAGGAAGCGTATACTGGCTACAGCTTCTCAAAATGAACAAACTATTGCCTCTTATTCTTTTAAGGGAGTATGCGAGCACACTCGTTCGGTTTGCCTAGCTGACTTTCGCTAGCCGCCAGCCTAACTGAAGCATGCTGATGCCACGGTATGGGTCTGACTTCTGAAGTTCTTTGCCTCCCCTTGAATAACAGAGGCCATTTGTATCAAGCTAGCAGTGTGTGTCACAGGTATACGGGGACCTCAGACATCATGTAATTGTTGGAGGCCCCATCCTGCTGGACTCTAAAAATATCTGCCTTTCTTTCCCTTCGTCTGTGCAGAAGGAAGACGGGACAATAAACAGAGACTTTAAAAAGACCAGGAGCAGGGAGCAAGTGACAGAGGCATTCAACGACTTTGTCAAAGGAAACCAGAACATCCTGGTGAGTGTGTGTGCATATGTCTCTGTGATTCTTTCGGGGTGTGTTTGTGTGTGAGCCGGAGCCCCCTAATGCTCCGGCAGACCTCTCCCTGCCCCATGGTCAAATGGCCCCTGGAGGGAACTCCCAAGGACTTCCACCTCTCTAATGGCCCAGGAAGTGAGGTCATAGCCGGGACGGCTGTGTGTGATTTAGGTCTCCCGGGGTCCTGGAAACAGAGCAGGGAAATTAAACACTCAAACAAGATGTCCTCCATTCCACATTGGTTTGTCATGTGTTTATCTAGTACCACTAGGCCCAAGCCAAACACACTGTATCTGTCACTGTGTGGTGGGCCTTGGCCCTACCGTTGTGCACTTAACTGTCACTCATGTGTGGTCTTCATCTCTCTCTCTACTGAGCTGAGCTGTTGTCCCATAGGGTTTTGCACTATGGAGTTATCATAATTCATAGAATGGTCTGTTTATGGGTAATGTTCTGTAATGAATACAGTACCTGTATCTACAAAGCGTCTCAGAAAAGGGCCTAAGAATCCAGTAGCGGTGTGTGGGTAAAATCACTGTGGAAGCCAAGCCAGGAAAAAACTACTATTACATATTGCTATTGACCTATAACATGGTCAATCAAGTTAATGTTTCCAACAGTTTACTAAACTTCTACTGATTTAGAACCACAGAGAGCTACAACAAGTGAGCACTGCATCCACTATTCCAGCACCATTTCAACTTTTAAACATAATCAAATCAACTAGGCTATGGGGGCTGATTCCAATTTAGGAAATTACGCCTTTCTTACGCACGGCTTTCCTACCCAGTTCTCAGTAGTTGGTATTCAGACTTACCTTAGGCAGGTTTGTAATGTGCTTTGCCGGTGTGGTTCCCTTGCACGCGCTGAATAAATGTAATTCAACTGCTGAAAACCCTCCCACTTGCTGGCCAACAGATTTTCTCGTGGAGTTTTCATTCTATAGGGATTTCAGTACATTTATCTTAAGCCATCCCTTTAAATACGGTTTACCTTTAATTGGACTTTTGTCCACAGACTAGAATACATTGAGAGAACAAGGTCAGAAAATTGGGATCAAAGAAAGAATGCCATCTATGCATCTTTGTCTCCGTTTCAGCACCAACTGGTAAATAAGAAAATACTGTGATCTTGTAGATTATTTAGGCACATTTTAGGGTTAGGGAAATTGTTTGGAGAGCCTTTAAGCACAACACATATTGATGAGTAAAAAATACAGTGGTTTGATTCATCCTGTTGTCATAATCAATTTCAATCCATGAAATAATGGAAGGTGTAACACATGGAATGGAACATTTGTGGAATGGATTGAAGCTAAATGGACACTACTGTACAAATTGAAGGAAACTTACACTGAAGTGACAGTTATAAATGTATGTTACTTATAGTGGCTAATATTTTATTTTTTTACCCAATTTCGTGGTATCCAATTGTTAGTAGTTACTATCTTGTCTCATCGCTACAACTCCCATACGGGCTCAGGAGAGACAAAGGTAAAGAGCCATGCATCCTCCGAAACACAATCCAACCAAGCCACACTGCTTCTTAACACTGCGCATCCAACCCGGAAGCCAGCCACACATATGCGTCGGAGGAAACACTGTGCACCTAGTGACCTGGTCAGCTTGCACTGTGCCCGGCCTGCCACAGGAGACGCTAGTGTGCGATGAGACAAGGATATCCCTACCGGCCAAGGCCTCCCTAACCCAGACGACGCTAGGCCAATTGTGCTTCGCCCCATGGACCTCCCAGCCACGGCTGGCAGCGACAGAGCCTGGGCTCAAACCAAGAGTCTCTGGTGGCGCAGCTAGCACTGCGATAGACCACTGCGCCACCCGGGAGGCCCAGTAGCTAATATTTAACATGATACAAATTGTAAAAAAGAAGAGAGGAAAGCCTGGGCATAGACTATAATTAAAACATTCTAAAGCGCATACATCAGCTCAGCAGGTTCAGCCCTAAAGAAGCCTATGGCTTGGGTGTCCAAATTTCATCCACGCAAATTATGAGGGCACACAATACAAATTCAGAACAATGGCACAACTATTTATAGCCTATTTCACTGTGGAAAAGGGGCCGCAATACATGTCATGATGATATGATTTTCGGTTTGATTCCATATGGCTGGTTTCACATTCGTCTCCAGAAATTTTAAGGTCAGCAGGTAGCCTAGCGGTTAAGAGTGTTGGACCTGGAACCGAAAGGTTGCTTGTTTGAATCCCCATGCAGTCTGTGTGAAAAATATGCTGATGTTCCCCTGGGGGAGGTACAGTAGTTAACCCTAATTGCTCTTGTAAGTCCCTCTGGATAAGAGAGTTTGCTAAAATGTACATACATTTAAATATAGGGAACAATTTATATTTACAATCCTCTTATCCAAACGGATTACTCATTTACCTAGCTCTTATCCATTTATAAATTACAGTGCATGGAGAATGCTGTTATTTCTATCGGGAAAAAAGTACACCGAACATAAATATAGACGCAACATCAAATCAAATTTTATTTGTCACATACACATGGTTAGCAGATGTTAATACGAGTGTAGCGAAATGCTTGTGCTTCTAGTTCCGACAATGCAGTAATAACCAACAAGTAATCTAACTAACAATTCCAAAACTACTGTCTTATACACAGTGTAAGGGGATAAAGAATATGTACATAAGGATATATGAATGAGTGATGGTACAGAGCAGCATAGGCAAGATACAGTAGATGGTATCGAGTACAGTATATACATATGAGATGAGTATGTAAACAAAGTGGCATAGTTAAAGTGGCTAGTGATACATGTATTACATAAGGATACAGTCGATGATATAGAGTATAGTATATACGTATGCATATGAGATGAATAATGTAGGGTAAGTAACATTAAATAAGGTAGCATTGTTTAAAGTGGCTAGTGATATATTTACATCATTTCCCATCAATTCCCATTATTAAAGTGGCTGGAGTTGAGTCAGTGTCAGTGTGTTGGCAGCAGCCACTCAATGTTAGTGTTACTGTTTAACAGTCTGATGGCCTTGAGATAGAAGCTGTTTTTCAGTCTCTCGGTCCCAGCTTTGATGCACCTGTACTGACCTCGCCTTCTAGATGATAGCGGGGTGAACAGGCAGTGGCTCGGGTGGTTGATGTCCTTGATGATCTTTATGGCCTTCCTGTAACATCGGGTGGTGTAGGTGTCCTGGAGGGCAGGTAGTTTGCCCCCGGTGATGCGTTGTGCAGACCTCACTACCCTCTGGAGAGCCTTACGGTTGAGGGCGGAGCAGTTGCCATACCAGGCGGTGATACAGCCCGCCAGGATGCTCTCGATTGTGCATCTGTAGAAGTTTGTGAGTGCTTTTGGTGACAAGCCGAATTTCTTCAGCCTCCTGAGGTTGAAGAGGCGCTGCTGCGCCTTCTTCACGATGCTGTCTGTGTGAGTGGACCAATTCAGTTTGTCTGTGATGTGTATGCCGAGGAACTTAAAACTTGCTAGCCTCTCCACTACTGTTCCATCGATGTGGATAGGGGGGTGTTCCCTCTGCTGTTTCCTGAAGTCCACAATCATCTCCTTAGTTTTGTTGACGTTGAGTGTGAGGTTATTTTCCTGACACCACACTCCGAGGGCCCTCACCTCCTCCCTGTAGGCCGTCTCGGCGTTGTTGGTAATCAAGCCTACCACTGTTGTGTCGTCCGCAAACTTGATGATTGAGTTGGAGGCGTGCGTGGCCACGCAGTCGTGGGTGAACAGGGAGTACAGGAGAGGGCTCAGAACGCACCCTTGTGGGGCCCCAGTGTTGAGGATCAGCGGGGAGGAGATGTTGTTGCCTACCCTCACCACCTGGGGGCGGCCCGTCAGGAAGTCCAGTAGCCAGTTGCACAGGGCGGGGTCGAGACCCTGGGTCTCGAGCTTGATGACGAGCTTGGAGGGTACTATGGTGTTGAATGCCGAGCTGTAGTCAATGAACAGCATTCTCACATAGGTATTCCTCTTGTCCAGATGGGTTAGGGCAGTGTGCAGTGTGGTTGAGATTGCATCGTCTGTAGACCTATTTGGGCGGTAAGCAAATTGGAGTGGGTCTAGGGTGTCAGGTAGGGTGGAGGTGATATGGTCCTTGACTAGTCTCTCAAAGCACTTCATGATGACGGAAGTGAGTGCTACGGGGCGGTAGTCGTTTAGCTCAGTTACCTTAGCTTTCTTGGGAACAGGAACAATGGTGGCCCTCTTGAAGCATGTGGGAACAGCAGACTGGTATAGGGATTGATTGAATATGTCCGTAAACACACCGGCCAGCTGGTCTGCGCATGCTCTGAGGGCGCGGCTGGGGATGCCGTCTGGGCCTGCAGCCTTGCGAGGGTTAACACGTTTAAATGTCTTACTCACCTCGGCTGCAGTGAAGGAGAGACCGCATGTTTTCGTTGCAGGCCGTGTCAGTGGCACTGTATTGTCCTCAATCCTGGTCCGTGACTGGGCTGGATTTCTTCCTGTAGTCCGTGATTGACTGTAGACCCTGCCACATGCCTCTTGTGTCTGAGCCGTTGAATTGAGATTCTACTTTGTCTCTGTACTGACGCTTAGCTTGTTTGATAGCCTTGCGGAGGGAATAGCTGCACTGTTTGTATTCGGTCATGTTACCAGACACCTTGCCCTGATTAAAAGCAGTGGTTCGCGCTTTCAGTTTCACGCGAATGCTGCCATCAATCCACGGTTTCTGGTTAGGGAATGTTTTAATCGTTGCTATGGGAACGACATCTTCAACGCACGTTCTAATGAACTCGCACACCGAATCAGCGTATTCGTCAATATTGTTATCTGACGCAATACGAAACATATCCCAGTCCACGTGAAGGAAGCAGTCTTGGAGTGTGGAGTCAGCTTGGTCGGACCAGCGTTGGACAGACCTCAGCGTGGGAGCCTCTTGTTTTAGTTTCTGTCTGTAGGCAGGGATCAACAAAATGGAGTCGTGGTCAGCTTTTCCGAAAGGGGGGCGGGGCAGGGCCTTATATGCGTCGCGGAAGTTAGAGTAACAATGATCCAAGGTCTTTCCACCCCTGGTTGCGCAATCGATATGCTGATAAAATTTAGGGAGTCTTGTTTTCAGATTAGCCTTATTAAAATCCCCAGCTACAATGAATGCAGCCTCCGGATAAATGGTTTCCAGTTTGCAAAGAGTTAAATAAAGTTTGTTCAGAGCCAACGATGTGTCTGCTTGGGGGGGGGGATATATACGGCTGTGATTATAATCGAAGAGAATTCTCTTGGTAGATAATGCGGTCTACATTTGATTGTGAGGAATTCTAAATCAGGTGAACAGAAGGATTTGAGTTCCTGTATGTTTCTTTCATCACACCATGTCACGTTAGCCAGCATGGTCCCAGTTCTTCCATGACCTGCATACTCAGCAGACATGTCACCCAGTGAGCCTGTTTGAGATGCTCTGGATCGATGTGTACGACAACGTGTTCCAGATCCCGCCAATATCCAGATCCTGCCAACATGCAACAATTTCAAAGATTTTACTGAGTTACAGTTCATATAGGGAAATCAGTCAATTGAAATAAATTCATGAGGCCCTAATCTATGGATTTCACATGACTGGGAATACAGATATGTATCTGTTGGTCACAGATACCTTCAAAAAAAGTTAAGGGCGTGGATCAGAAAACCAGTCAGTATCTGGTGTGACCACCATTTGCCTTATGCAGCACAACACATCTCCTTCACATAGGGTTGATCAGGCTGTTGATTGTTGCCTGTAGAATGTTGTCCCACTCCTCTTCAATGGCTGTGTGAAGTTGCTGGATATTGGTGGGATCTGGAACACGTTGTCGTACACATCGATCCAGAGCATCTCAAACAGGCTCACTGGGTGACATGTCTGTTGAGTATGCAGGTCATGGAAGAACTGGGACATTTTCAGCTTTGAGGAATTGTGTACAGATCCTTGTGGGCCGTGCATTATCATGCTGAAACATGAGGTGATGGTGGAGGATGAATAGCACGACAATGGGCCTCAGGATCTCGTCATGGTCTCGCTGTGCATTCAAATTGCCATCGAAGAAATTAAATTATGTTCATTGTCCGTAGCTTTTGCCTGCCCATACCGTAACCCGACTGCCACCATGGGGCACTCTGTTCACCATGGGGCACTCTGCCATACATGCTGTCTGCCATCTGCCCGGTACAGTTGAACTAGGATTCATCTGTGTTCACCATGGGGCACTCTGCCATACATGCTGTCTGCCATCTGCCTGGTACTATTGAACTGGGATTCATCTGTGTTCACCATGGGGCACTCTGCCATACATGCTGTCTGCCATCTGCCTGGTACTATTGAACTGGGATTCATCTGTGTTCACCATGGGGCACTCTGTTCAACATGGGGAACTCTGCCATACATGCTGTCTGCCATCTGCCTGGTACTATTGAACTGGGATTCATCTGTGAAGAGCTCTCTTCTCCAGCATGCCAGTGGTCATTGAAGGTGAGCATTTGCCCACTGAAGTTGGTTACGATGCCGAACTGCAGTCATGTCAAGACCCTGGTGAGGACGACGAGCGCGCAGATGAGCTTCCCTGAGACGGTTTCTGACAGTTTATACAGAAATTCCTTGGTTGTGCAAACCCACAATTTCATCAGCCATCTGGGTGGCTGGTCTCAGACGATCCCACAGGTGAAAAAGCCAGATGTGGAGGTCCTGGGGTGGCGTGGTTACGCGTGGTCAGAGGTTGTGAGGCCGGTTGGACATACTGCCAAATTCTCTAAAACGGCGTTGGTAGAGAAATGCACATTACATTCTCTGGCAACAGTTCTGGTGGATATTCCTGCAGTCAGCATTCCAATTGCACACTCCCCTCAAACATGAGGCATATGTGGCATTGTTGTGTGACAAAATTGCACATTTGAATACCCCCAGCACAAGGTGCACCTGTGTAATGATCATGCTGTTTAATCAGCTTCATGATATGCCACAACTGTTAGGTGGATGGATTATCTTGGCAAAGGATAAATGCTCACTAACAGGGATGTAAACTAATTTGTGCACAAAATTTGAGAGAAATAAGCTTTGGAACATTTCTGGGATCTTTTATTTCAGCTCATGAAACATGGGACCAACACTACATGTTGTGTTTATATTTTTGTTCAGTATATATCTGGTATCCAGTATAATAATAGTTTAGTTTATGTTTTTTTCTGTGTCCTTAAAATTGGAGAAATACTGAAAGCTTTTCAGCTCAGATTTTCCCACGTCACCCTGGGTAGTTTTCATAATAAATCTTGTGCTGTCATCTGTCTGTTTTCAGAACTGTTATCTGCACCGACTGAAGGACATTAGGGACACTCTGGAAATATCAACCTTCTTCAAGACCCACGAGGTAAACAAATCTATTTTTTGAGTTGTAACATTTACCGAAATAGAAGCATTTGAGATCCGCCCATGTACCACTCAACTGATACAGGAGGCTACAATCTGTGCAGTGGAAACCCATGAACAATGGCACCCACACAAACACCAACCAATCACAGGACATTGTTAATCTAAACAGGAAGCGTTGTCAGGCTTCTGAAGGTACTGTGGCGTTTCAGAGGAAAGGTTGAGACACAGGCCCTAGAACAAACCTCTCTGGAATAACCTATGTCCTGCTGCTTAGGTGGAGTCAAATACAGGGTGTGTACATTAAGTACAGGGTGTGTCTGTTAATCCCTCATTCATGCCTACTGTATTTGACTTTATAGTGACATTTTACGTAAACTCAGGAATAGCTGAGTAATACGATTATTTGGAATCCCGTTTACATCGACCATCTGTCCAGACATACTGTAGTGAGACACAACCTGTAACATACGATAGTATTTTCCCCGTCACCTAACTACAGAAAGCATAAAACTATTTGATCAAATATGTATCTGATCTTCTAAATCGGAAGATAAAGTGTAACAGTAAATGAACTATGTGCATACAGTAGTCAAATACAGCTGAATCATGACTGACCTTTACAGAAATAAGAGGGGTGCTTGAAGAATGTTGATTTAATGGGCAGTTATTTACTTGGTGTAGATAACATACTTAACATGATTATATGTGGCGATTATAGACCATACTTAACAGGATATGCTTCATTAGGCTTCTCCGACTTTATTCTTACATTTATTTTTGGGCTCCCGAGTGGCGCAGCAGTCTGAGGCACTGCATCTCAGTGCAAGAGGCATCACTACAGTCACTGGTTCAAATCCAGGCTGTATCACATCTGGCTGTGATTGGAAGTCCCATAGGGTGGTGCACAATTGGTCCAGGTTTGGCCGGGGTAGGCTGTCATTATAAATAAGATTTTGTTATTAGCTTATTTGCCTATTTAAATAAAGGTAAAAAAAGAATTAAGCGCTTTGAGATTCGATGAAAAGAGCTATACACTGCCTTGCGAAAGTATTCCCCTCCCCCCCTTGGCATTTTTACATTTTTGTTGCCTTACAACCTGGAATTAAAATAGATTTTTGAGGGGTATGTCTTGTTTCATTTACGCAACATGCCTACCACTTTGAAGATGCTTAATATTTTTTATTGTGAAACAAACAAGAAATAAGACAAAGAAACTGAGAAACTTGAGCGTGCATAACTATTCACCCCCCCAAAGTCAATACTTTGTAGATCCACCTTTTGCAGCAATTACAGCTGCAAGTCTCTTGGGATATGTCCCTATAACCTTGGCACATCTAGTCACTGGGATTTTTGCCCATTGTTCAAGGCAAAACTGCTCTGGCTCATTCAAGTTGGATGGGTTCCTGCTGGTGTACAGCGATCTTTAAGTCATACCACAGATTCTCAATTGGATTGAGGACTGGGCTTTGACTAGGCCATTCCAAGACATTTAAATGTTTCCCCTTAAACCACTCGAGTGTTGCTTTAGCAGTATGCTTAGGGTTATTGTCCTGCTGGAAGGTGAACCTCCGTCCTAGTCTGAAATCTCTGGACAACTGAAACAGGTTTCCCTCAAGAATTTCCCTGTATTTAGCGCCATCTATCATCCCTTCAATTCTGACCAGTTTCCCAGTCCCTGCAGATAAAAAACATCCCCACATCATGATGCTGCCACCACCATGCTTCCCTGTGGGGATGTTGTTCTCGGGGTAATGAGAGGTATTGTGTTTGTGCCAGACATAGCGTTTTCCTTGATGGCCAAAAAGCTACATTTTAGTCTCATCTGACCAGAGTACCTTCTTCCATATGTTTTGGGAGTCTCCCACATAACTTTTGGGGAACACCAAACGTGTTTGCTTATTTTTTAATTTAACAATGGCTTTTTTCTGGCCACTCTTCCATTAAAGCCCAGCTCTGTGGAGTGTATGGCTTAAAGTGGTCCTATGGACAGATACTCCAATCTCCGCTGTGGAGCTTTGCAGCTCCTTCAGGGTTATCTTTGGTCTCTTTGTTGCCTCTCTGATTAATGCCCTCCTTGCCTGGTCCGTGAGTTTTGGTGGGCGGCCCTCTCTTGGCAGGTTTGTTGTGGTGCTATATTCTTTCCATTTTTTAATAATGGATTTAATGGTGCTAAGTGGGATGTTCAAAGTTTCAGATCTTTTTTTATAACCCAACCCTGATCTGTACTTCTCCACAACTTTTTTAAAATTTCACTTCACCAATTTGGACTATTTTGTGTATGTGTCTGTCCATGACATGAAATCCAAATAAAAATACATTTAAATTACAGGTCGTAATGCAACAAAATAGGAAAAACGACAAGGAGGGTAACTACTTTTGCAAGGCACTGTATAAACGTAATAAGTTACTATTATTATTAAAATGGCTACCATACACACATTCCAACTCTATTTGAAACTTTCTGTCCTAGCCTATTGTAAACATATTTTTTTGTTTTGGTCTCAGTGTTTTGAGGACTAAGATGGATCCCTCTCTCCTTCCCCAGGTGATTGGCAGCTCACTGCTGTTCATCCATGACAAGCGTGAGCAGGCCAAGGTGTGGATGATAGACTTTGGGAAGACTACCCCTCTGCCTAAAGGACAGGTCCTGAGTCACAGGGCCACCTGGGAGGAGGGCAACCGCGAGGATGGCTACCTCTATGGCCTGGACCACCTCATAGACATTCTCACCCACATGGTGGTGACCCCAAAGCCAGACTCACTCTAAAAAGGGACTGTCCCCCCCCCCTCAACTCAATCCTAACCCAGACAGGACCACCACCTCGCACTACAATGACGCCTCTGATGTCCCCAAAAAGCTACCCCTCCCTCCCTTATTCCCCTTCTCCCCTGGCCCCAGATATCACACTGTAACCACACAAGTGTTTTGTGTAAACTTGTAGATTCTGTACATACTGCTGTACAGTGTGTTTCTGTTCTGATGAGACCATGGGTTAGGTTAGGTTCCTTCTCTGCAGCTAGTCCGTGACAACCCTTCTTGAGATTTTAGTTTGTTTTGTTTTATAACAGTTTAAGAATATATTTTAGTGTTAGCTAACAGTGTGTATCACTGCAGTTACAACTTATATGGTGCATGGCCTTGTGGTAAAAGCCAAACATTTGAAATAGTTGGATTCAGAATTGTGGCTCTTCCTGTGTTTATAAACTTATTTACAATTTAAGATTTACAGAAAATGTCCAGGGTCAGGTAGCCTGGCGGGTAGGAGCGTTGGGCAGTTGCTGGATCGAATCCCCGAGCTGACCATGTAAAAATCTGTTGTTCTGAGCAAGGCAGTTAACCCACTGTTCCCCGGGCGCCGTGGATGTCGATTAAGGCAGCCCTCTGCACATCTCTGATTCAGAGGGGTTGGGTTAAATGCAGAAGACACATTTCAGTAGAATGCATTCAGTTTGTACCTCATTATGTAATAGTGTACTTCAGACTGTGCTGTGCCTATATTCATTCCAGTTTCTTTGGAGGGAAAGTAGAGAAGGTGGCATAAATTAATGCACTCCGATATGTAATTATGACCTATTTTATTAAGGCTAATGTTGACATTCCTGTAATCCAAACCATTGAGGAGTGACTGTCAGTTCAGAGGTCAATGTACATGAAGCAGATGGAGTGGGCGACTAACAGGAAACGGCTCTTAACCAAGTGAGAATGAGTTTGCATTCTAAATATGCCAAGTGCCTCAGCCTTTCAGCAGACATAAAAAGACCAGGGCCCGGTTTCCCAAAAGCATCTTAAAGGGATACTTCGGGATCTTGGCAGTGAGGCCCTTTATCTACTTTGACTCAGATCAACTAGTGGATACCATTTTCATGTCTTTGTGTCCAGGTTGAAAGTAGTTAGAGGTAGTTTTGTGAGCCAATGCTAACTAGCATTAGCGCAATGACTCAAAAGTCTATGGGTATCTGCTAGCATGCTAGTACCCTATGGTTCTAAGATTAACTTAGTCTTAAGATGCTTTTGGGAAACCGGGCCCAGGTTTTATTATCTTATTTGAATGATTCCATTAGTCAGAGATGACATCACCTGTGACTCCGTCATTAATGTATATCGTCTACCACTGTACACCCATAATAATCACTGCTCTTAGAATGAACCCACCCCATCCTGTTTTCCTAGGATCCTGTTATTGGGCACAAGACAGATGGTGATTGCTGTTTGCATGGCAATTTGACATTCATATATACCATTCCTGCCTGATGCCCAAACATCCTGAGGTGGCAAACAAAACGAATGGGGTGTTGTCTGTCTACTGTCTATTTATTAAGTCTACAGACAGAGAGATAGGCATTTAACAGATCAACATTGTCATCATTGTCTGTTTGGATTCAATTAGCATTGAGTCATGTTTTTGATCACAGTCGGATCACACGCGCATGACATTGACCATAGAAAGAGTAACTTGCATGGTATGGGAGTTTTTTATGGGCGTTAATACCCTTTTTTAATAGTTTACTTTAGGGTTTAATAGTCATTCACCTTTGATAGCCATATCACATACAATAGTCCTAGTTATGAGAGTGAGGTGAGGTTGGCCTTGTTTTGAAATGACTGTTCTCTCACCTATATCTAAGGAACTGAGAGGGGTGTGGTGTGTTAGGACTGCAAACATCATGTCCTAAAGAAACAGCTCACTTCTCCATGGCCTTTAATGGGTGGAGCTTGAGGCAGTTGATTCTAGCAGGACAAACTGGACCAATAGTTTTGACCAATACCCAAGGCGTAAAACTTTGTGCTTTACTTGTCCTGTCTTTGAGTGGCGTTGAACTACTTTACCTTTGCATCAGGGTTATCAACCTGAAACGTTTTGAAAAAAATACAGTTTGGTATGTTAAAGTATGACTTGATATTAATGGCCTGCACTGTTGGAGCTCGGAGCTTAAGATGTTCACTGTACCCTGCATTTACATCTGCAACCCTGTACATGTGACTAATACACTTTCTGAATCTAAATCTAATGTGATGTACAGGATTGTGGTACGTTTGCATGAGAGTGATACTATCGGCCCATTGCACTGGACCAGAAAGGACAGAAATAAAGAGTAGAGTGCCCTCTGCTGTTACTGAACTGTATTACACTGAGCAGCATAAAACAAATGACATGGGTGCATTTTCCAGAAACACATTGTGACTTTGATTTTAATATGTTGCCTTTATTCTCTTACTTCAATATTTCTTCAGTAGCTTCTTTCAAATCCCTCCTCTGTCGTTGTGCTTGTCGTTTTTGTGAAGTCTCTTAGAATGATATACTCATTACCATATTTATTTCTTTGTGACATTTGCACAAGAACACTAATGCATGTGTTTTCATTTTTGTTGAAAGTCAGTCATGATATAATCATTTAGTAAGTCACTGTAATATACAATGGTCACTGCTTCTTACAATGTGTAAATAATACTGTATGTTTTAGAGATGAACAAGAAGTCTGTGTTCTGTGCACTCTACCAGGTGTTCTTTTGTGCCTTGTGACACCTATGATCTGTATAGACCTGGTTTTGGGCTACACTGGCCAAAGAGTGCTTGACATGGAGATTGCCATAGCAACCTCATCTGTCATCCCTGGTCCAGGTTGACATGATTGAGTCCTTCCTCTCCCAGCCTTGTGCTGTGACACTGTGGGGACATTGTGCCTGAGATCCTCTGCAGGGTTGGGGTTCATTCCAATTTCATTTGGAATTCTTTAATTCGCTCATGTGGAGAGTTAATTCAGCTATTTTCAAGTTATGTAATTGCAATTGAATTTAAATGATATTGTTTGGACCGTTTGAACTTAAATTGAATTGGCATTGGAATTCAATATTGGTACATTTCCTAGTAAATTGAATTAATGCACTTAGTATCAAACATTGACCGCAGGATTTGTTTGAAATAATTTCAACTTATATTTCTATATTTCCAGTATAGCTAGGCTGTCTGAACAGTGACATGATCTGAAAGCCTGAGGAAATTGAATTTGGAATTGGAATGTGGGAATTGTTGGGGATAATATTAAATTATCTCCGAATTCAAAGACTGACCTGGAATTCTTATTGAATGAAATGGAATTTACAGGGAGTTGTGGAACAAATCCCACCCCTGGTCTTCAGGTCATTGTGCTGTCACCCCATGGATCTGCTTATGTAAATCATGCCATCATGTCAATACTGCAAGCAAAAATATGCTTGACTGTACCATTTTTACTGTAGTAAATTTAAACAATGGCTTAAACGCTACCATGTGTGTGTGCCTTTTATTTGAATGTACAACGTGCTCTCTGCTACGGTAACGACACAGGTAAGTGTAGCTATTCCACATGGGCTTCTTGTCAAGCACATTTCACACAGTCTGCTCTTAATCTTTTCATCATGTCATATGAGACAAATCTCTCTCCCTGTCTCCCTCATGTATAGACATTTGACAAACCAGATCTCACAAGCACAGGGAGATGTAGCCTACATTCGACTTGGAATCAGATCAGGTATATCTAAGGAGATACATGGCAGCATGCTTTCAGAGCTCCCCGCAGAGAGGAGAAGTACACCATCCCACCCCTAGGCCGCTTTGCTACTTGGGGTATTGTCTAAGAATATACCTGTTCTAGGAAGTGTTGTTTTTACCAGAACATGATTATGGTCAGAGAGTAAACACTCACACCAACTGTTCACGTGACAACTGACAGGCAAGGAGCCACCAGCACCTGGAAACATGACAACAATCAAGCATCAACACATTTAGAAGAACACCAACCCTAGATGAGGAAGGTCATAGTTAGCCATATATGAATCTGCCACTTGACATGTAAAGACAAATACATCATTTGCTGGTGCTGTAGGGGTTTGTTTATTAATTATGTTTGTCTATTAATGTCTCCTCTTAGTCATCAGCTTATTACATGGGTCATTTTCAACACGGCATTGTAGCAGATAAAAGTGTTAGTATGTATGTACTGCTTGGCCACTAGCTAACATAAAAATATAATGTCAACAATCCCAAGCACTGAAAGTATAAATAGAGATTCATCTAATTATATTATGTGGTCAATTACTGTATAATAAACTGTTGATTTCCTCTGAAATGGTTACAGCACCGAAATAGCACCAAATCTATCAGTGTTTAGATGGTGTGATTCGCTCATTTCAGATCAGGCTCTTTTGTTTGGGTGATGGAATTGCTGTTCTCTAGTGGCCAAACTACATCATGACAAGCAGATGTTATTTGTTAGATGGAAGGTCAGGGGGCATGAGAAGCATTACATTTCCACAAACAGTATAATTCTCTGCGTACGTCAGAGTTACAGGTCAAAATAAACACTACATGAACACTAAAAACAGAACTAATGCAGAAGTGTGAGAAGAGGTGGTGTGGCCGTGGGAGAATGATGATGATCTTATTGAGTTGCTCGGCTGTTTTTTCCCCAAAGTAGGAGGAGAGGACTGCCTTATTTAGTAATGCTTGGCCTGAGTCAGGCGGCTGGCAGGGAGCCTGAACAACGCTGCTGGCCTGGGGAGAGGGAGGCTTGGAGAGGGGCCATGCAGAAAACCCACCCATACATCCTCTCTTCTTCTCTCCTCCCTCTCTTCCCCATCCCATCTTCCCATCCATATTCGTCACAATATACTGTAGCCAACGGCTTGCATGTGTAACAGAGTAAGCCTTTCTGCCTGTCATCTCATGAAGTGTCGATATAAAAAGGCTCAGGGCTGATGTCCAGAGATGATGACAGATGACAGAAAGTGATAAAGCAAATCTCAGTCATGGGGTAAGGATGACATGTCAGCTGCACAGGAGGCTGCTGACGGGAGAATGGCTCATAATCATTTCCAGAACGGAGCAAATGGAATAGCATCAAACACCTGGAAACAATATGTTTAATGTATCTGATACCATTCCACTCATTCTGCTCCACTCACTGACACGAGCTTGTTCTCCCCAATTAAGGTACCCCCAACCTCCTGTTGTCACGTTCTGACCTTTATTTCCTTTGTTTTGTATTTATTTAGTATGGTCAGGGCGTGGGTTGGGTGGGCAGTCTATGTTTGTTTTTCTATGATTTGGGTATTTCTATGTTTCGGCCTAGTATGGTTCTCAATCAGAGGCAGGTGTCATTAGTTGTCTCTGATTGAGAATCATACTTAGGTAGCCTGGGTTGCACTGTTTGTTTGTGGGTGATTGTCTATGTTGTAGCTTCACGGTCGTCATTTGTTTATTGTTTTGTATACAGTGTCAGTACTTTCGGTATTAAAGATTTACCATGGACACTTACGACGCCGCATTTTGGTCCGATCCTTCTCGCCTCTCCTCTTCAGATGAAGAGGAGGACGACCGTGACACCTGTGGTCAGCTGTCATCAATTGAACTGGGTGTAATGTTCAGAGAATTTCAAACACTGTACTTTTTTAAAGTCTTGAAGTTAGTTTGCACATACATTTTGCAGGGAAGTACAGCTCTGTCAATCAGGTTATGGGAATTGCCCAAGATGTTTATGGATCACCGTGGCAACATGCCCAATTAGCCCCTGGGACAGGTCTATCACACAACAGAGCAATCTATAGGGTCAATTTGTAGAGGTTTAGGTTGCATTTGAACAAATGTCATTAATGCCATTCAACAGTCCTAGCTGACTGCATTAGTGTGAGGGACATCACGTCCATGGTAGAAATTGCCCAAGATGCATGCCACAGACAGAACATTTGGGCTTCCCGGCTTCTGACGATAGACCAAACAATTATGTACAGCATACATCACAAAGGATTACCTTTACTTTACATACGCATGTGTTGTTTATTCAGTGATGTCACTGAGAAACAGAGCAGCTGGTGATGGTGAGAACACTTCTTGTACATTCCTCAGCCAACAGCATCATAGGAAACAGAGAGCGTGGAATGCTGGAGTCCCACTTTACAGAAACCCAGAGGAAATGTATGTCATACCTCTGATAACCCTCAGACAAGAAGCAGAGCTGAGGCCTCATCATATCCAAAGGATCGAGGAAGCACTGTCTCCCATTACCTTACATTCACTCACATTCTCTGAGACAGAAAATGAACAGCCCGCTGAGAGGTAGGACTCCATCAGATAGGTGATGAATGGGTGACAATGAATGACATTAGACATCTGTGTCACCCAGTAACGTGAGGCACCTTGAGTTATAACCATGAAGACTCTACTAGAGATCAGCAGTCAGGTTTTCAGTGGCACCATTGCTGAGATGAGCAGTGTCTTAGTCGTTTTATAAAGGTCAGAGCGCCCCCTACTGGCCTGTAATGTCATGGTTGAAACAATAGACTAATGCTCTTTCTTCTCCCACCGAAGGCTCTGGGATCAAATCTCTACCGTCTTGGTGTATCACCATCTTACCATCACCTTACTGTCTCCTAATCACTAATAGAATGCTTGTACTGTCGGTCGCTGTCTGAAAAGATCCAACATGAAATGTCTGTTCAACCAGGAGAGAGAATTCCAAATTTGGAGAAAAGGGATCTAATAGCCCGCTATCAGAGGGAAGGAATAGTTCCAAGACATATGAAAGACAAATACTGTAACAATATCCTTTTTACTGTTGATTCAATAGAGATGATGTTTGTCTGTCTGCTGCTTTGATGCAGAGAAAAAGAGGATATCCAAGGATAAACATTATCCTGCACTCTACATCAATGACACATTGTTAAACAGTCTGGTTGCATTTTCAACAATAAAATGTGAGACGCAAAAGACAAATTGCTCTACGTAAATACCCTCTTATACAACATTCCATCATAAACCTTAGACAATTGGTCTTAGGACAATTGTGAAGCCATGTCTGCCTACCCACAACAAGCCATACCGAGGTTTTCTAATACGTTTGGGCCCTGTACTGACCACTAGAGCGCGCAGGCACCTTTGTCTCTCTATCAACTCTCCCGCTCAGCTCTGCACAATGGCTGACCCCTCCCTCGCTATCCTCCCGTCCCTCAAAGCCTCTGTGTCCCCCAATGGCACCTTTGTTCAAGTGCTGTTATCGTAGCAAGTGGAGAAGTACCAGAAACCTCTCAACAATAGGTCTGCTTATGAGGGGGAAAAAATTGGGTTAACTATCTGCTGTTAACAGTCTGGTTCAATGGGAATGGTCTAGTAACAGCTCTGGCCGATCAAGACAAGAGAGAGCCTGTTAAAACTTCCACATATTCAGTACAAAAACAGAGTTTTTCATTACATACTTTGTTTATTGAGCGAGTCACTTATATTTGATATTCTGTACACCAATGTGATATTACAGCTTTTTGTTGCAATCATCTTATTTATTCTGTAAAATAATTGAACAGTTAGAAGTGGTCTTTAAATTTCACAGATACATTGAATATCTCCTTTTGTGAAAGTCGTTTCAGTGAGTCGTTTCAGTCTCCAATGAGGATGTTATATTCTTCACAATCCATTGCATTCAAGTGCAGGGATCATGAAATGTGACATATCAATGCTTGGAGCTAAATCTTTTTCTTTATACTTTTGTTATCCGTAATACTGAAATAAACTTATCACACACTCTTCTTCAAACACAAGCCACTGACAAATGCTTCCATTCTTGAATCTTGACAAAGTACAAGATTAAACTGCATAACTTAAAGTATCCATCTGAACAAAATATAATATCTGGCAGACTGCTAGCTACATTCCTCTGACACTTTTTTCTCCTGTCAGCTCTCGCCTGGGTCTATTTAAGGGAACTGACTGTAATGAACGTGTTTAAAAAATAGAGGTCTTCAAAACACAATCAAAACGTATGCTACCATCTCTGTTTTTCCACTTTCCTATTATGTCTAGCTTAAAAATAACACTATTTAAATGGATCATACAGCACAACTGGTCGCTGTTAGTTGTGTCTCACTCTTCTCCTGCCATTTGCACGAGGCAAAAATGACCAATTACATTTATTTTAGTCCCATGTGTACACACAGACACTTAATTAATGGACAGTATCTATGGCAACTGGCCCAGAAGGATTCACTGAACAATACACTGACATTGAACAACAAAAACAACAACCATTAAATAGTAGTACAAAAGTCACAGAAGGCTATAAATGTGTGTGCGTGTGATGTGAGTAGTCTTTATATACGATAGACATATCTGAAAAACGATACAAAGGTATCCATGCAGAATATTACTGGATATAAATCAAGTGCATCTCCATATGCCATACGTTTTAAAGGTCCAGTGCAGTCAAAAATGAGATTTGTCTGGGTTTTATATATATTTCCACACTATGAGGTTGGAATAATAATGTGAATTCGTAAGAATTATGATAATGCCCTTATAGTGTAAGAGTTGTTTGAAATGGCTGCCTGAAATTTCAGCCTGTTTTGGTGGGATGGAGTTTTGGCCTTCCATGGGGACATCACCATGCGTTAAAATAGTTAATAGACCAATAAGAAAGAGAGTTCCAAACCTCTCTGCCAATAACAGCTAATTTTCAGTTTTCCCCTCCCTACTCAAACCACTCCCAGACAGTCCTAGTGGAATTCCTGCTTGAGTAATTGCCCTTCGCTAAGAAGCCCTTTTTGTTTCTTTTTGACCATTTTAATGGAAAACTATTACAGTAAGGTACTTAATTGATATTGAGATAAAAACGGAGGCATTGGACCATTAATAACATCACATACTATACAATCCTGGCGGACTTGACAGGCACTGATACCATCTTCAGTCTACTGAAGTCTACTAGTCATAATAAGAGTGTGGTTGAACAGCTGATAACATACACAGAGGAATAAACTGCACATTTCATTTTTTCCATAAAGACCCCTGAACACTGAATTAGTGCCCCAGACAGGATGGATAGTCCTTAGCACACGGTATAGTACTGTACATACAGTTGGCACATATTCATAATTCATTCTGTTATTTTCTTCACAGGAAACTTTGGGCACATGTAGAAAACACCTCTCCATCAATGTTGACGTGCTCCTCATTCTACCACTGAGCTGTGAAGGGGAGCTGCAGCTGCAGTAGTAGCAGTAAGCGATATGGTACAGTAGGTAGGGTGGGGTTAAGCCTGTGAATATCATCCTGCCTTGGCTCTCCCCCAGGGGGATGTTGCGATAGGAGACAACTGTACATCAAGGCTTCACGTTGAGCTGGGCTGGGCCAGCCTTAAACCTGCTGGGGAACCCTCTGATCCCTATAGCCTGGAGGAGAGAGAGGGCGTAGTGAGGTTACACATCACCTGAATAAACTGAGTGCAACGGCCTGGGGTATAAGTGACCCCTGAATAACCTGAGTAAACTGAGTATGGCATAATGTTTCCAAGTGAAACTTTAAGATATAAGATAATTACATTTTAATATATACTATTGGAAAATCCTTTAGAGAACTCTTCCCAGACATGCACTGCTGAGGCAGAGTCCTGATCTCAGTTGCAGATCCAGAACAGCTCAGAAGCATAGTGTCTTCGCTGATCTGTGACGATGCAAGCTGCAAAGCATGCTCGGACTGGGACAGAGCTGAGGATATTCAGGGGACCGTTATAATGAGCACGACGGAGGATATCAAACCCAAACAGTGTGAGGTACAGCCAGAGGGGAGGTGGTGGAGGCACAGGCACATTGACGGAGATGGAGAGTTGATGGAATAGGAAAAAGCAGTGGTGGCATCGAGTGAGACGAGGCAGCTGTGTAGTACTATGCATGCAGTACCTACCATCAGAAACTTTCATCCATTTAGGAGGAGTAACAGAGAGAAGAAACATGAGAACAATTAATATTTCGTGAGAAGCTGCATGTTACACAGTGGAACAGCATGTTCTAGAAAATGTCCAGAGAAAGATTACTGTAGCAACAAACACTGTTGAAAACAGCCCTCTTCGATATGAAAAGAAGATAAGTTAGTTAGAAGGCAAGATCCGGGGCTCAGTGGTTAAATTCAATAACAGGATTAATAATAACAACACGAATATGCTCAACAGTGTTCCTCTCACGCTCACAGCAATTAATACCACATTGCTATCCTGACAAAGGCCTGCTCCCTGCGAACAATAGCAATTGTCACGATTCAAAGGAATCCATCCCCTTATGTGGCATGGAGAGAGAGAACTCTACTAATGAAATCCAAGCCAATCTGAGAAGCATCAGTGGAACCAATGGGGAGAACTCTGTAGCTATAGAGCATGGTTAATTTGAATGAAACTGCCTCAAGTGATAACATAAAGCAGACACAAGATAGTACAAGCGGAAGAGCGGGATCTATATGCCAAGTATCTCATTCACAATGTGAGCCAATATATCTATTCTGGTCATTTCCTCTTAAAGAGATGGAGATATTTTGAAATTCACATTCAGAAAAGTGCCTTTAGCTACGCAATTCAATCTGCAGTGAGCGTTGAAGAGAGAGAGAGATAATTACAGCACCCATCAAACCACATGTAAAAACCTGTCTATCTGTTGGGGCTGTGGCTGCAAAGTGTATAGGGAGGATATCATACACAACCCTCTATGAACAGGACCAGGAGCTTTTCCTGTGGTCAAGAAAAACTCCTAACCCTGCCCATGAACATAGATATGATATTATCTACGTTGACTTGGACAATAAGAGTGCTGCTGCTTCCACATAAATACATCAAATCAATTGACGCAACATACAAACAACACCATCATCATACACTCCCTCCCCACCCACACAAAAATGCATTAGTTCATGGAATGTTCGTATCTGTTCCGCCTGCATCTAGGCACCTTATAACACCTCCCTGCTGACATCGGCTGGAACTCTGTGTTCAGTACATGTGTGTTCAGTTCATGTGTGTTCAGTACATGTGTGTTCAGTTCATGTGCGGGGTCCCCATATGACCTTTCTGGACCTTTTCTAACCTGTCTTATGATGGGCTCCTTGAAAATGTCCCGTAAAGACCGTTGATACACAATAATAAACCTAATCCACATAGACTTTCTGAAGTTACCTCAATCACGTGGAAATGCATAATGCAGAGTGACACATACTTGCCAGGATGACCATGTCCATGCCCCAGAAAATACTCATGATCCAGCCCACCATGATGATGGCTGTGAGGATCTGGATGAAGGCTGCCGCAATGTTCAGCCAAAACACACAGCACATGTGGCGGTCAGGCAGGTCTGTCCGCGCTCCGCACAGCACCGTGAAGGCAGACACGAACGTACCTGCAGAGAGAACACGCAGAGGCACGAATGCACGCACGCAAACATGCACACATATTAGGACTTGGGACAAAGAAAATTCACAAAGACAGGATTTTGAGAGATCAAAGAGAAAAGGCAGTTTAAAATACAGTATGAATTCATACGCAGCAGAGTAACACTATGTATACTGACTTATGGCCCAAAACATTGTTCAGTCAATTAGGCTAAGGTTGAATAATAAGCTTGAAGTATATATGGCTGAGACTGATGCAACTCCTTGTGCCTTTGGGAATCTGAACCAAACCCTTTCTATCGCCAACTCATACAGGTCCTGACCCCCCCCCCCCCCCCCCCCCCCCCACACACACACACACACACACACACACACACACACACACACACACACACACACACACACACACACACACACACACACACACACACACACACACACACACACACAGCCCTGGATCTAAAGCTAAATTACATATTATTTACAGTTCTAGGTCAGAGGGTTGGGTTGGAGCTTTCTCATGTGACTAGGATAATGTTTAATTAGCATCAACATATTTTATGGTTGATTTGAATAGGGACCACAGTGTGTGTGTGAGTGCGTGTGTGTGTGCGTGTGCGTATAGCTAATGCTAATTTACAACACCCGTCCCTAAATTAGCCTTTAGGAAGGAGAGGAAAAGGAATTCCAAAGATAATGCCCGCTTAACTAGCTTGATTCTGCAGTAGTCACAGTCTACCTTTTTTGGGGAAATCAATCAGATAATCCCAAAACAAAATGGATGGATGGAAGCAAGTGACATCTATTCTCTGTCATTGCTGGGTAATTTGCCAGGAGGAGAACCACAATTAAGAGGAAAATATCAGTGCTTCCACAATATGAACTATTCTCAATCGTCAAATAAATCAGGGTTACTTCCCCTAAATAGGAACTAAAGGAAGTGGACGGATAAAAAACCTTCCCCTTTTCCACTATGTTTCATTTTAATCTGGTTGATCAATGAGACGTACCATTAATCATCCTCGAGAATCCAACGAGACACATAGAGTACTTAGTGCCAGAGGTCTGCCTCCCTTTCCTTTACAACGGGCCAATCAGGCTAAGAATAGCCTTTCGTCCAAACACAGATAAACATAATTTACAGGGAAAGAGCCCAAAAATCTATTGGCAGCAGGGAACGAGCAGTCCTTGTGTTCACTGGTCCTGTGCCAAGTTTGGCTTGTTCAGATGGTGAGCCCATTTAATAATTTGATCAGATTGGTAGGTTTACATGGGGGGGGGGGGTCATAGAGAATCAATTCTACACAAAATGTTAGAAGGACCATAATCTTAATATTTGTAATATGTTCTTTAATTGATTGATATAAGGATCTCATCCAAATCATTTAGAGGGTTATGTATGTGAGATTGAACATGGCAGGTCAGGTGATTTCGGACCGACTTAAGATGCTGCTTAATTGCTGCGTCCTTTTCAAATGAAGGCTACATCCTGCTGTAAATTAATCAGTTACAAACTGATCTAGAGATAGTCAGACGAGTGTGATTCAAATCTAAATTATGCCATGGTTCTGGAGAGTAAAAAATATAAATTCATGAGAGATGACAAAACAGTCTCCTCCCAGTAATTCTAAATACAAACACGTAGGAATGTGAGGGCATCAACTTGACTGCTGTAAAGTATTCAGACCCCTTTATTTTTTCTACATTTTGTTACATTACAGCCTTCTTCTAAACTGGATGAAATTGATTGTTTGTTTTCCTCATCAATCTACGCATAATACCCCATAATGACAAAGCAAACAAAAACACGTTTTTAGACATTTTAGCAAATGTATTAAAAGTAGAAAATGTAAACATCACATTTACATAAGTATTCAGACCCTTTACTCAGTACTTTGTTGAAACACCTTTGGCAGTGTTTACAGCCTCGAGTCTTCTTGGGTATGATGCTACAAGCTTGGAACACCTGTATTTGGGGAGTTTCTCTCATTCTTCTCTGCAGATCCTCTCAGGCTCTGTCAGATTGGATGGGGGGCGTCCATACACAGCTATTTTCAGGTCCCTCCAGAGATGTTTGATCGAGTTCAATTCCGGACTCTGGCTGGGCCACTCAAGGGCATTCAGAGACTTGTCCCGTAGCCACTCCTGCATTGTCTTGGCTGTGTGCCTAGGGTCATTGTCCAGTTGGAAGGTGCACATTCGCCTCAGTCTGAGGTCCTGAGCGCACTGGAGCAGGTTTTCATAAAGGATCTCTCTGTACTTTGCATCGTTCATATTTCCCTTCATCCTGACTGGTCTCCCAGTCCTTGCTGCTGAAAAACATCCCCACAGCACGATGCTGCCACCACCATGCTTCACCGTAGGGATGGTGCCAGGTTTCCTGCAGACATGACGCTTGACATTCAGACCAAAGAGTTCAAACTTGGTTTCATCAGACCAGAGAGTCTTTTTTCTCATGTTCTGAGAGTCCTTTAGGTGCCTTTTGGCAAACCCCAAGCGGGCTGACGTGCCTTTTATTGAGGAGTGGCTTCTGTTTGGCCACTCTAACATAAGGGCCTTATTGGAGGAGTGCTGCAGAGATGGTTGTCCTTCTGGAATGTTCTCCCATCTTCACAGAGGAACTCTGGAGCTCTGTCAGAGTGACCATAGGCTTCTTGGTCAGCTCTCTGCCCAAGGCCCTTCTCCCCCGATTGCTCCATTTGGCCAAGTGGTCAGCTCTAGGAAGAGTCTTGGAGGTTCCAAACGTCTTGCAATTAGGAATGATGGAGTCCACTGCATTCTTGGGGACCTCCAATGCTGCAGAAATGTTTTGCTACCCTTCCCCACATCTGTGCCTCGACACAATCCTGTCTCGGAGCTCTTCAGACAATTCCTTTGACCTCATGTTTTGGTTTTTGCTCTGACATACACTGTCAACTGTGGGACCTTATATAGACAAGTGTGTGCCTATCCAAATCATGTCCAATCAATTGAATTTACCACAGGTGGACTCCAATCAAGTTGTAGAAACATCAAGGATGATCAATGGAAACAGGATGCACCTGAGCTCATAGCAAAGGGTCTGAATATTTATTTAAATAAGGTATTTCAGTCTTTTATATTTATTACATTGCAAACATTTCTAAAAAAACAGTTTTCCCTTTGCCATTATGGGATGTTGTGTGTAGATTGATGAGGATTTTATTTTTTATTTCATCCATTTTAGAATAAGGCTGTAATGTAACAAAATGTGGAAAAAGTAAAGGGGTCTGAATACTTTCCGAATGCACTGTATACCATCATATCCTCATTACATGTAGTACAACAAAACCACTCATGGTTTGTAAAAGTTCTCTACTTTTGATATATTTAAACAAACAAAGTTGAAATCACCAAGGTCACAACCATAAACTCCAGCTCCCTGATAGATTAAGATAGCATGTGAATTTTGGTTCAAATATGTTTATTTAAATTAGGTTTTAAAGTCATAACGCAACTGAGGAAAAACAACAACAAAAATGTTGTGTACCACTTGAATGAAGATGACAAATACAATTCCGTAAGATTTTTGCCTATCGTCAACTCCATCAGAGTGCTGAAAGATCTGATAGAATGTTTCTTTTTTGGGGTGATTTTCAAATGAACCATTTCTTTGTTTTACAAATGCTTGCATTAAACTTTTATTTTCAGAGGCAAAAATATGTCTATTTTAAGTATCTGTTGTCAACTCCGTCAGTGGCTTGTCAACTCTGTCACTGATGGCTAACGCCCTTAAGATCCCCCTTTTTTGAAAATATTCTCCCCCAAAAAATAAAAAAATAACATATGCTTAAACTATTTCAGTATTTGCTGTGCTAGATAGCTTTTTTAAATGTTGTTTTATGCTCTGAATCTAGAAAAACTAAAATGCTAACAAAATTAGCCCTGGAGCATTACATAGCACTATAAAATAAAAACATGTTTCGAGACTTGTATTACATATTTGAATAATGTAATGTTAGGATTAAACAATCAAGACATTTAAAACACTTGTTGAACACATTCACATTCATACATTCAAAAATGAAATGCCTTTTATGGTGTCTGACAGAGTTGACATAAATCCAGTTAGTTGTATTTTATAAACAAATGCAATAATTTGGTGTGATAGCTGATACAGTACTTTGGTCTATCAAAATATATATTTAAAATGTTATGAATACAAATATTTGGGGGAAAAATATGAGATCGTCCCGTCTTTCAAGAATCCTAAAATGACAAGAAATGCGAACGAAAGTTAAATCTCTTGGTGGAATTTTCATCACTAATGATGTCTCACTCTCTGTTTCTGTCTCTGTCTCTGTCTTCTCTTATCCTCTCTCTCTTTCCCTCTATATCTGTGACACTAAGCTGTTAACAGACTGAGAGCATTGTCCACAGTCAACTGTCTCCCTGACTTACTAACGCCTTCACACCCAGGCCAATCCTCATAAGCAACATTTCAACCCCCATCAACCCCTCCATCCATCCATCCCTCCCTCCCTCCTCCCGCCCACCCGTGCACAGTCTGTGTGTGGAGTGAGAGCCAGGAGTATGGTTAGTGTCATCGTCGTCATGCATTACGCCACTGATGACTGTAATTTTCTGAAGCGTTTGCACTTAGTGCCAACTGAAAATGTGGAAGGTTAATTATCCCATTTAGTCCTTGTTTTTTTTGAGAGAGAGAACTTTCACTGCAAGTGGCCTTGGAAGGGACCACTTGGGACAGAATTAAAGGGGAACTCATCTAAGCTCAGTGAGGAAGCAGAACTTTTATACAAAGGCTTTCTTGCCTCTCTCTCTCCCTGCCTGTTTGTGTTTGTTTGTGTGTGTGTTTTGTCCCCTCCAGTATTGTGAATGCTTCTACTTTCCAGAGAGACAGAGAGAGAGAGAGAACACTTTTTTTAAAGGAAAGTTGAGTTGCTTTGATCTACAGTAAGAGGGGTTTTATTATTTGCAGTTGCCCTATTTAACAACTCAAACTCAATGCCAACAGTACTGAGCAACAATGGGCCTCGTATGTTGTTCCACACTTCAGTCTAGGTGCGAACGTGTTCGATAACCTAAAAAGCTTTTTCTTCATGATTTGAATGGTGCTTTTGCCTGTGCTACTTAAAGCTTAGATTTTCACATTTATGATTGAACATTGTACATGATGTAGTTTCAGAATGATTAAAAAAGGTCAGTTTCCCGCAATATTTAGATACACTGTCTTTGTAAAGTAAACATACGAAGGCTTGGGCAAAAAATGCACGAGTAAACTGAACCCTTAAGCATTCACAGGCGTGTGCTAACCCATACAGAGAGAGACCATTGGATACGCCAGGATGGAAAATGACCTCTGCTAAACATACTCCCCTGCCTCACAACAACCGCACCCTTCCCATCCCTTCTCCACCTCCACTCACTTTAGACCTATATAAGCCAGGCAGGTGAGGGCATTTGTCAACATTACTAGCAGACACACCCCATCAATCATCCACCCAGGAACCTGCACCCACTCTTACTGGGCCTCCCTCCCTGCCTGGGCTCAACTTCCTCCCAGATCTGCTCTCTCTCTCAGCATACCACAACATCCATGCTCTAGCAAGCTGGAGAGGGACATAAACATAATTGTGTTATGGTTATATCTTTATGGCTCCTCCTAACATATTGGGGCAGCCAACAGAGTATACAAATACTGGACATTTGGCTTGCATAAAAGCATGACCCACATACCTGTGCCTTGCTGTGTGTTTTTGGTCCCCAGATGCTAACACACTGTCTGTGACAGTTTGGTAACAGTGTGTGTGTGTGTGTGTGTGTGTGTGTGCCTGGGAGACATGGTATTAGCCTTGAGGTTACATGCAGATGTGTAGTCTGCTCTGATGGTGCAATTTTCCAAGTCTTCCTGGCGCACAGACCCAAAATGGACAATTCTATGAGCATAAGTGACCTCAATTTATGACATTAAGCAGGGGCTCAAGCTCCAGGCCAAGCGTAGAAGGCACTCTGGGCCTGAGACATCGCCACCAGACACTAACAGGCTGCAGGTGCCTCAATGTATGACCTGTCTAATTGAGAATGGCCAGAATCTAGAACAGAAAGAGATCCAGTATGAATTGAAATATACTAGATTGATTGACTGTGTTATAAAATACAGTATCTCATATCAACTCCATTTATCTGTTGTAATTGTGGTGGGTTGTAGAACATTTCTACATCTAAAGGAGAGTCAGAAAAACATGGCAACAGACACCATTCTCCCACTGGTATTAGACTCCACTTTATCAATGTTTATCAATGCTAACAATGTTAGCTTACAATACAGTCAATTCTAAGGGAGAGACTGGAACAGGATTCTCCTGATGGGGGACAGCCAATGATACCAGTGCTATGTCTCCCACAGGACAACCAACAGTCTTATTTCTAGAGAGGTGGAGCAGAGAAGGACAACATGAGCATTGGTCCAAAGCCTGTAGTTAATCTGATTAAATGGACTAACAGAGCTCCTCAAGGAGTTTTGAATTTAATGCATTCCCACTGTCAAAGATCAATTAGTCAACTCTCAACCAAGATCACAAATAGTGTAACCTAGTGTCTGCTTGTCTGCATCTGAATAAACCCACAATTTAATCTATTTTCTAACCCAAGACACAAAGCCATTATGGGAGTTCAGTCAACACAATTAGAGACTGGGGGAGCACATCAACATGTCCGCATGCAGCCCGAAGCTTGTGCATCATATGAGGGATCTGTACTCTTATGAATCCTTTTGTGATGTATACCCAGACCTCTTTTTCCTCTGTTTTCAGTAATGGAAATGTGAATGTGTCCGGATGGAGCTGATTAAGTTGTTTCTAGGAAGGAAGGCTCATGTGTATTTCTTAGAGAGGGCTTGTCATTAATCATTCAGCATGCAGCTGGTACTGTACATACTCTGACACCTCACTTTAACCACTCACCACGGACGGCAAATGTTTTATAGCCCAGTGTATTTACATTTCTAATGGCCACCTGGTTGCTGTACAGTATTAAAGCAGGATGGATGAAGAGAGGGAAGGAGTGTGCCTGACATTATCTTACTAATCTAAAGGGTGAAACATAAATCTACCCTCTGTGATTCTGTTGGGATGAGGATATGTAAGCCAGGTGTGGTGCCGGACCAAGGACCAAGCATCTCCATGGCATCTCTTTCTCTCATTCTTTCTCTCTCTCTCTCTCGCTCTCTCTCATGCTCTCTCTCACGCTCTCTCTCACGCTTTCTCTCACGCTCTCTCTCTCTTTCACTCTCTCTCTCTCTTTCACTCTCTCTCTCTCTCTCTCTCTCATGCTCTCTCTTTCACTCTCTCTCTCACGCTCTCTCTCACGCTCTCTCACTTTTATCTCTCTCTCTCTCACACAGTCCTAATAAAGCTAGTTCACTTTTCCATGTGTTGGATGCACCACTATTGTACTGTAAGATACTGCATATGCCCTACTGTGTTCACTCACGTCATGACTCGTGTTCTAGAGATGTCAAGGTTACGTTAAGTCTTAGTGCAGCATCTTATTCATGACTGGCGGTGGAGAAGCTTAGACATGCATTTGATGCTTGTGCATGTAGGGGCTCAATCTAAGCATGTCAGTCATGGGTTGTACTAAAGCCCAGTACTATGTCATTATTCATTTTCAATCACTTCATCTAGGGTTTAAAAATGTGAGTGGTCGTTTCAAGTGTACGCAATTAGCTTTCCCTAAAACAGCCCGTAATCTCCCTGTTATGCATCCTACTCCAGAAAGACAGGCACAACCGTCCATGGAGCAGACAGGTAGGAAAAGCCTTCTGTTCTGGTAGGCTCTAGCTACTGTCATGGAAACCGCAGCTGTGCCATGGGGAGGGAGTGCAATGGGAGTGATACAATAGGGGCCATGTAACCATTCAGAAGGCCTTGTGATAAACATAAGCACTAAAAACTGCTATGTAACAGGTTAGGGGCTTCAGTGGTTTTACTTTTAAGAGTCTCTCTGGGCTTTCCAATTGGGTTCCTAAGTTGTTTTTGATTCTGCCTTTTTCATTATGCGAATCCCATTGTAATGGTTTGCTATGGTCAAAATACCATTATATGACGTATCTAACTGTCTCTCTCTGTCTTTCTCTCCACAACAGCTTGACATGATGTAAACAATGGGAAGACACAAAAGTAGAGGAAAATTAACTAAAAGAGGAGTCTTTCTTTAATTCTCCATCAAGACCAATCAAATGAACAGTTGACCTAATTGACCTAATATACTGTATTTACTTGTATATACCTTTATGCAGCCTACAATGAGGATAGGTCTATGCTGAACAGTTAAAATAGCAGATACCAAAGTCTAATTTTAACATTTCCATTGGAATATCTTTGAAGGGTGTTTCTACGAACAGTCTTTGATCTCGATTGAAGTATGAAAGGCGAAAGCTGATAGAGAAACTGAATTCCAATTGGACGGGCCTCGCCAAACAGATAAGGATCACAGGGGATGAAAACTAATGCCATTTCCCTCAGTCAATGAATCCCCATCCCTCTGTCCTCACACTATCTGATCTTCCTCGCAAGGCAGCCTAATTAATAATAAATATTAATATTCCACTTGGTTATCTCTCTCTAGAAAGCTGCTGGTGACGTACTAACAAACATGCCAGCTGATTTTAATTTATTTCGTCAGTTCAGCAAATATATTTATTTCAATTATAGCCATATCAAATCCAGTGCAAATTAACAAGATTTTGTTTAACTTAATTTGGCACACAGCACATGCCACTAGCAATTACAGAAAACACAAGGACAGGGTGTGTTAGATATGGTTCACTGACTCAAGAGGGGAAGAGATGTGTGACAACTCAGCAGCCCAACAGAGACTAGTCTAAATCTGGGCCTCGCAAAGATCAATCCCTCATAATAATACAAATATCAATTAAGCCCAGCTCCTGTGAATGTGGCTACATGTATTTATTTTCTTTCAGTCTTCGGACTTGGAGACATACCAGTTGACAGTGGTGTTAAGGTGGTGTGAAGATGCTGTAGCCTGTTTAGTATGCCAGCCAGGGCATGGGTCCAACTACAACAACAAGACTCAGACTGATAATTGGACCAAACCTGAAGTGACACGCTGGGTCACAGAGCCCTCAGCTGCTGCTGGGTGACGTGGGAACTGGGAATGCGTGTTGGCAGGTGGCAGTCTCAGTCTCAATGCTCATTACTGCCAGTCCTGACTGAGGGGAGGACAGCTCTTTTTCACTGGTGGAACCGACCACCCCATGACATCTGGGCCAGCCAGGCACACAACGACATTACTGGGATGCCACAGATATGTCTCATGGGAGACACATTTCTAATGTTACACACTCAGTGCCATTGAATCACCACACAGACAGTCTAAGGACGGACATGTCATAATTAGTACCCGGGCCACTTGCTTGACGGTCAATAACTGTGATCAATAACCATGGATACATGTATCTGTAATTAGACTAAGACAGACTGGGTGTAGCCTCCATCTGGCTCTGGGGAAACAGATACTGAATAGAAAAATGATCAAATAATAACAGTGACTCAGTCAGTGAATGGCCCCAGCAGAGAACAGTGCAGTAGTTCTTTTAACAGGGTCCCGAGCCGCTCCTGTGTCCTCTCCTTTCAGATGTGCCTGATATGAAAGGGATCAGTGGGCCTGGGCTCCACAGCCCTCATTAGGGTCAGTGGAGGATAGTGTGGAGATCAATGTTATGTTGATGCTACGTGGTGCATGCAGTGTGCCATTCCACTGAGAAACTGGAAATCATTACCATACAGATCCCATTACTCTTACTCCAGCTTCTCTAACTCCACACATGGTACAGTGGCATCGGTACAGATGGACCTATTGCCAGCCCAGCAACCCCTCTTGACAATTAGGAGATGAGGAAGAGTTGAAGATTAATGAGGATTGGGAATAAGGGAAGGATTATAACCCAAATTGCTAAATACAGTGGCTTTGCATTTTTCATATTTTGTTGCCTTACAACCTGGAATAAACATGTATTTTTTGGGGGGGTTGTATCATTTGATTTACACAACATGCCACCACTTTGAAGATGTTAAAAAAATAATTGGTGAAACAAACAAGAAATAAGACAAAAAAACTGAAAACTTGAGCGTGCATAACTATTTACCCCCCCAAAGTCATTACTTTGTAGAGCCACCTTTTGCAGCAATTACAGCTGCAAGTCTCTTGGGGTATGTCTCCATAAGCTTGGCACATCTAGCCACTGGGACTTTTGTCCATTCTTCAAGGCAAAACTGCTCCAGCTCCTTCAAGTTGGATGGGTTCTGCTGGTGTAGAGCAATATTTAAGTCATACCACAGATTCTCAATTGGATTGAGGTCTGGGCTTTGACTAGGCCATTCCAAGACATTTAAATGTTTCGCTTAAACCACTCGAGTGTTGCTTTAGCAGTATGCTTATTGTCCTGCTGGAAGGTGAACCTCTGTCCCAGTCTCAAATCTCTGGAAGACTGAAACAGGTTTCCCTCAAGAATTTTCCTTCCACATTTTTGGGGAGTCTCCCACATGCCTTTTGGCGAACCCCAAACGTGTTTGCTCTTCCGTAAAGCCCAGCTCTGTGGAGACAACGGCTTAAAGTGGTCCTATGGACAGATACTCCAATCTCCGCTGTGGAGCTTTGCAACTCCTTCAGGGTTATCTTTGGTCTCTTTGTTGCCTCTCTGATTAATGCCCTCCTTGCCTGGTCCATGAGTTTTGGTGGGCGGCCTTCTCTTGGCAGGTTTGTTGTGGTGACATATTCTTTCCATTTTTTATAACAGATTTAATGGTGCTCCGTAGGATGTTTTATAACCTAACCCTTATCTGTACTTCTCCACAAATTTCTCCCTGACCTGTTTAGTGAGCTCCTTGGTCTTCATGATGCCGCTTGCTTGGTGGTTTCCCTTGCTTAGTGGTGTTGCAGACTCTGGGGCCTTTCAGTACAGGTGTATGTAGACTGAGATCATGTGACACTTACATTGCACACAGGTGGACTTTATTTAACTAATTGTGACTTTTGAAGGTAATTGGTTGCATAGCAAAAGGGGACTCTCAATGAATCCATCCTAATTGAGGTGAAGAGGGGAGTAGGCCTAATAGTTTGCTGATGAAATGTCTTTCTAAAGTAAATTATGTATCATTTTCATCAACATACATTGCACACATTTTTTTAATAATTACACTGTATGTCTTAAAAATATTGTTCTAATGATTACCCTTACAAAAATGAATTTGTTTGTGGAAAATTTGCTGCAAACTAAATAGTGTGCCACAGAATGTTGCCAGAAGTTTGCAAATGTTTGCCACTCGTGGTGAATTTTTGCCAAACCTTAGTCACCCATTTTGTTTTCTGAAAGACAATTCTCTCAAGATTCAATTTGAACTTGTGGCAAACCTGTGGTAACAAGTTCAAACACCAGTAACCACTGATGACTAGTGATGGGCATTCCGGCTCTTTTCAGTGAGCCAACTCTTTTGGCTCCCAAACAGCTCTTTAAAAAATATGTTTTGTATTTTTTCAAGTCAAAGAGTTTGCGATAGTTTGACTACGATTGGTGTTAAAACAATTCTAATTAAATTATTAAATGAAATCATACTCTACCTTAACCGCAATATATTTAAAAATGCATTGGTTTGTTATGAAAAAGAATGCTAATAAACATTTGCATTTAAAGTATAACTTTTTAATGTATATAAACAAAGTGCATATAAATGTAACCATTCAAAACTAATACAATCTGAACAACATAATAATAGAATATTGCACCATATCAAAGAAAAATAAATAACAATGTGCAAAACTGCAGCATCCCACTTAAAACATTACTGGTCCCTTTTCTCTCTCTTCTTTATTGCCATGTTATAACCAGCAGCACACAGCAATGCTGACCATATTTTGCTTTTATGAGAGATTTGCATTCAGAAATGTAAGCTGCCTCACTTTTTTCTCAGTAATTATTTGTCCCGTTTTCGAGAAGACCCTCTCAGAGGGAACAGATGTGGCCACTATGCAGTCTCTCCCTGTCATTACTTTAGTAAAACGTGGGTAGACAGAGGCCTTGTTCTTCCACCAGCTCAAAGGATCTGCAGATATTTGGACCGGACCTCCATTATGGCATCTGCTGAGGGATTCCTTCGTGCTGCATCCCCAGTTGCTCTCTCGTCAAACAGCATCCAAACAGCGGATGTTAGTGGCACTACTGCTGGTGCTTCTGCTCCATCTGATCCCTCTTCTTCCTGTTGCCCTGGTGCCTGAGCCAGCTGACTGCTGGGGCTGTCCCTCCCTGCTGCTGAGGTTATTCTTTGAAGAGCCTCATCAATTGCTCTGGCATCACTGAAGGCTAAGTTCTTAAACCTGGTGTCAAGTGCAGCGAATTCTGATAGCACGTGATTATATTCCATTCTGTGGAACATTCTGTCCATTGATGAACATAGGGTGTCCATCAACTCTGTCACATTTGCTTCTCTCTGGCAGCTGGCTGTGATTTTTCTCTGTATATATCAATGATGTTGCTCTTGCTGCGGGCGATTCCCTGATCCACCTCTACGCAGACGACACCATTCTATATACTTCCAGCCCGTCCTTGGACACTGTGCTATCTAACCTCCAAACCAGCTTCAATGCAATACAACACTCCTTCCGTGGCCTCCAACTGCTCTTAAACGCTAGTAAAACCAAATGCATGCTTTTCAACCGTTCGCTGCCTGCACCCGCACGCCTGACCAGCATCACCACCCTGGATTTTTTTTTAAATAAGAAAATGGTTCCGACCTTGAATATGTGGACATCTATAAGTACCTAGGTGTCTGGCTAGACTGTAAACTCTCCTTCCAGACTCATATCAAACATCTCCAATCGAAAATCAAATCAAGAGTCTGCTTTCTATTCCGCAACAAAGCCTCCTTCACTCACGCTGCCAAACTTACCCTAGTAAAACTGACTATCCTACCGATCCTCGACTTCGGCGATGTCATCTACAAAATTGCTTCCAACACTCTACTCAGCAAACTGGATGCAGTTTATCACAGTGCCATCCGTTTTGTCATGAAAGCACCTTATACCACCCACCACTGCGACTTGTACGCTCTAGTCGGCTGGCCCTCGCTACATATTCGGCGCCAGACCCATTGGCTCCAGGTCATCTACAAGTCCATGCTAGGTAAAGCTCCGCCTTATCTCAGTTCACTGGTCACGATGGCAACACCCATCCGTAGCACGCGCTCCAGCAGGTGTATCGCACTGATCATCAACACCTCATTTGGCCGCCTTTTCGTTCCAGTTCTCTGCTGCCTGTGACTGGAACGAATTGCAAAATTCGCTGAAGTTGGAGACTTATCTCCCTCACCAACTTCAAACATCTGCTATCTGAGCAGCTAACCGATCGCTGCAGCTGTACATAGTCTATCGGTAAATAGCCCACCCATTTTTACCTACCTCATCCCCATACTGTTTTTATTTATTTACTTTTCTGCATCTTTTGCACACCAATATCTCTACCTGTACATGACCATCTGATCATTTATCACTCCAGTGTTAATCGTCAAAATTGTAATTATTCGCCTTCCTCCTCATGCCTTTTGCACACAATGTGTATAGACTCCCCTTTTTTTTCTCTACTGTGTTATTGACTTGTTAATTGTTTACTCCATGTGTAACTCTGTGTTGTCTGTTCACACTGCTATGCTTTATCTTGGCCAGGTCGCAGTTGCAAATGAGAACTTGTTCTCAACTAGCCTACCTGGTTAAATAAAGGTGAAATTTAAAAATATTAAAATATTAAAAATTTGCTGCAGACCCTTATACAGGAGTATCATTTTTGAGGCTGCCACATAGCTGAAAAGAGAGAACAGTAACTTTAGTTCAGGTTTATGTTTGGTCTACTGATACTACATTCTCATCTACTGCTCATATACATATATAATACTGGATTAAATAATGATGTAGTAATAACTGCTTACTGTACCTCTCTCCACTGATCTCCACCGTGACCTGCTCAAAGGTTTCCAGGACTCTGCACACCTCCTCCACCACCTCCCATTCCTCTTGGGCATCAACAGGTGCATTGACAATGGCCATGGTAGAGATGATGGCATCCTTTGACTCAAGAAACCGCTTCAACATAAAACATGTTGAATTCCACCTTGTAGTGCAGTCTTGTTTAGGCCTCAGCTCAGCCATCCCCATCTGGCGTTGTGTAGACTTTAGTTTTTCAGCACCTACTGTTCTTCTGTGGAAATATTCCACCGCTGCTTTCACTTTGTCCACAGTGGGCTTCATCACCTTCAGAGCATCTCTTACAATCAGGTTGATTGTCTGGGCAAGACATGGATGATGGGTCCATTTAAACATTTTCATGGCTTTGGTTATGTTAGCTGCATTGTCGCTAACACAACAGACCACTTTTCCATCTAGTTGCCATTCTCAGGCCCCTCTCAACAGTTCCTCTGTCAAGTTCTCTGAGGTGTGTCTGTCACTGAACTCAAAGCAGTCCAGAAGACAGCTAGACATCGAAAGATCTTCAATGAAGTGACATGTAACCAACATGTAAGAAGTGGTTACCCTTTTTGTCCAGCTGTCAGTGGTAAGGCAAACTGCAGTAGCTTTTTGACCTATATTATTATTATTTATTTTTTTCGTTCTTTGAATTAGTTAATTATATTCATTTAAATCTTTTGATCATTCATATCTTAATTTTTTCATATATTTATAAATAGATTCGGCTCTTCTGATATGCGAGCCAGCTCCCAACGTTCATCTACAAGAGTCAGCTCTTAGAGATCTGTTGGAAATCTGTTGGAAAACGGAAGCCAAGCTATCTAGCTTGCTACCTAACAAAGTTGTCCAGTGAGTGAGTAACTTATTAATTAAGCTTCCCAATCAACTTTAACATTTTATTAGCTAAATGTTGCCTAGTTAGCAATATCATGTTTTATGGGATAGGGTGAAAAACATTTTGTTGATACCAGTTTCAATCTGTCAGTGCCACTGAAATCAAATCAAATGTTATTTATCACATGCGCCAAATACAACAGGTGAAAACATTAACGTGAAATGCTTACTTACAAGCCCTTAACCAACAGTGCAGTTTTAAGAAATAAAAGTTAAGGAAATAATTATTAAATAAATGTAAGTAAAAAAAGTAACACAATAAAATAACAAAAACAAGGCTATATACAGGGGGTACTGGTACCGAGTCAATGTGCGGGGGTACAGGTTAGTCGAGGTAATTGAGGTAGGTAGGGGTAAAGTGACTATGCATAGATAATAAACAGCCAGTAGCAGCAGCGTAAAAAATAAAAAGGGGGTCAATGCAAATAGTCCGGGCAGCCATTTGATTAATTATTCAGCAGTCTTATGGCTTGTGGGTAGAAGCTGTTAAGGAAGCCTTTTGGACCTAGACTTGGTGCTCTGGTACCGCTTGCTGTGCGGTAGCAGAGAGAACAGTCTGTGACTATGGTGGCTGGAGTCTTTGAACATTTCTAGGTCCTTCCTCTGACACCACCTGGTAAAGAGGTCCTGGATGGGAGGAAGCTTGGCCCCGGTGATGTAATGGGCCGTACGCACTACCCTCTGTAGCGCCTTACAGTCAGATGCCGAGCAGTTACGATACCAGGTGGTGATGCAACCCGTCATTATGCTCTTGATGGTGCAGCTGTATAACTTTTTGAGGATCTGGGGACCAATACCAAATCTTTTCGGTCTCCTGAGGGGGAATAGGCATTATTGTGCCCTCTTCACGACTGTACTGGTGTGTTTGGACCATGATAGTTTGTTGGTAATGTGGACACCAAGGAACTTGAAGCTCCTTTGCCCACGATCAGCTCCTTTGTCTTGCTTATGCTGAGGGAGAGGTTGCTGTACTGGCAGTCTCTGACCTCCACCCTATAGGCTGTCTCATCGTTGTCGGTGATCAGCACTGTTGTGTCGTCAGCAAACTTAATGATAGTGTTGGAGTCGTGCTTGGCCACGCAGTTGTGGGTGAACAGGGAGTACAGGAGGGGACTAAGCATGCACCCCTCAGGGGACCCTGTGTTGAGGATCAGCATAGCAGATGTGTTGTTGCCTATGGCAGTGTGGAAATGGCAGTGTGGAGTGTAATTGAGATTCCGTCATCTGTCGATCTGTTGGGGCGGTATTAGAATGGGTCTAGGGTTTCTGGGATAATGGTGTTGATGTGAGCTATGACCAGGGTCATGGCTACAGACGTGAGTACTACGGGGCAGTAGTCATTTAGGCATGTTACCTTGGTGTTCTTGGACACAGGGACTATGGTGGTCTGCTTGAAATATGTAGGTATTACAGACTCAGTCAGGGAGAGGTTGAAAATGTCAGTGAAGACACTTGCCAGCTGGTCCGCTCATGTTCTGAGTGCATGTCCATTCTGTGAGTACACTTACTAGCTACCTATCATATTTTTGCACAATTTGCACAATTTTTGGCTAATTAATGATTTCCCTTCAAATCTTATTTTCTTAGGTGAATACATTGCTGTCTTTATACCAATACACATGTCGATATGCTACTGTCACAGTTCAGTAGCCTGTTAGCTAGCAGAGCAGCAATAAAATGAGCTGATTTAAAAAAAACTTCCCTTCTGCAGTACCCTTTCCCTACCTGTGGTGTTGTTAAAGGCTGGGAGGAGGATGCATCAACATCCTGGAAATATGTTTGTGGTGTAATCACTCATAACACTTTTGTGTGATACATTTGTGTATTCTCTTCAAGATTGAGAAGGTAAGCAAATGCATGTATTCTCAAATGTAGCCCATACATTCATTCTTTGTAACAATTAGATCTTTAATTTCTTTAAACTAATAGCAGCTAGCTCATCTTGATCATGTTGTTCCTTCTCTCATTCTAGAAGCAATCAGTTACAAGGCAAAAATACAGATTGAGTCCTTCAATCAAACTGAGGACAGAGAAATGTGTCTGGCAGACTGAAAACTGAACGGTAAGTAAGTAATTTTATAGTCATTCATGTTAAATAGATTGTCCTGTCATAATTAGGTAGCTAGCTAATGTAGCTAGCTAAGTATGTCATTTAGAAATGTGGGTGAAACTATTCCTTAAAATGTCCCCCTTAGTGGTTGAGCCTAGCATTTAAGAGCGTTGGGCCAGTAACCGAAAGGTTGCTGGTTCAAATCCCTGCGGCAGTAAGGTGGAAGAATCTGCTGTTCTGCCCCTTGAGCAAGGCAGTTAACCCCCAACAACAACAACAACTGCTCCCCGGGTGCCAAAGATGTGGATGTCGATTAAGGCAGCCAACCCCCATCTCTCTTATTCAGAGGGGTTGGGTTAAATGCGGAAGACACGTTTCGGTTAAATGCATTCAGTTGTACAACTGACTGGGTACCCCCTTTCTCTTTTGCAGCGGAGGAGTTAGACCAGGAAACCACAGGAGGTTGGTGGGACCTTAATTGGGGAGGATGGGTTCATGGTGATGGCTGGAGTGGAAGAATATGAAAGACTTACACACAGTGAGTATTCTGTAAATGCCACCTTTTTCTTATACACGAGGGAAGGTCCTCGGGACACACGTGGATAGGACTGTGGACACACCAAGCGACACATAAAGCTTTAGCCGGGTCTTGCCAGGTACATGTTGAAAGCATTGTTGTCTATTTTGTCTATTTTCTGATTGTTAAAAGGAATTGTTAATTGATTGAATACTTTGTGCTCGAGGACAGCCCAGATGACTGAGTTGTTGAAGAACAACCTTTTGCTTACAAACAAAGTTGCAGATTACATGAAGTAGACTGCGATCCAGTGGGCTCAGAGGACAAGACAGAATGGGACCAAGACAGTCGAAATAGTTTGAGAGGATTTGCGTCTGCTGGATACACCAGGCATGGTGGGTTTAATTGTTTACAAAAGCATTAGACTTGAATATGATTCTGTTTGCTGTGATTTACTAGCCTGGCTGAGGCGACCCAGGGGTCTCAGCGCAGGGAGAGGAGGCTGTTTTTTTAAAGCGCTCATAAATTGTGCGACAGGGTTTGGGTTTTTTCCTTAGGTTGAGACCTCCCATTGTTTGGATTTGAATATCCAACCATTGTAATACAAGGGGGCGGCGTTCGGGTTTGAGTGTGGCTGTACGTGCGGGTGTTTGAGTGAGAAAGACACAGAGGAGAGTCAACCAGTAAAAGCACAGCCCCCTTCATTATTGTCGCATTGAGCTGAAAATATCAAAGAGCCATTCCAGACTGAAGTCAGGAGGACTTTGAAAGTTAGAAAGACTAATGATGACCTGCAATGAAAAAGTAATTGCTTCGATGCCTCGGGGAAACTCACTAAGAACTGGATCGCTGTCTTCAAGGACAAAAAAATATTGCACTTCTCTTTGAAGTGCAGGCATAGTTAGAAATGACCCTCCTGGTGGTGCCTCAGATACTCATTAATGTTTTGCCTGAAACAATCAAGTTATTCACTAACCATTCTTCTCTCCATATACACAAGGTGACATCGCTTTAAGACTTGATGGAAGGAGCAAGTGCTGTAAGTCTGGCAGAAAGACCCACCTTCGAAGAGACCAGAACGTCCTTCATTGACTTGCGGCCTGGACGTTTAAATAGTGGATAGGCATAGGGAGATAGATGGTGAAATTAGATGATAGCATTTGTAAACCTTGAATGAAAGGAACAGCATTCCAAAATTGGTTAAACGCACACTCCAAGACATTGTTATGTAATTGAACCTATGAGCCTAAGCCCCCAATGAATGGAAGATGTAGGCATCAAACAGGGATTGGGTGTTTATATTGATGTTGAAGTGTAAATAGTTATTTAGTATACAAAAATAAATGGTGTGAGATGGCATTGTCAGTGTGTCTCCAAGCTTTGCACAAGTTCTCATATTCTAAAATCAAATGATTTCTATCTAACAGGATGGGACCAACATGGTTTATTAACTGCACCAGGCAGAGGTGACCAGATCCTACCCATTTGTGTTAGCTCTTGGGGACAATTGTCTCTGCTCACGTGTTTACAGTCATTAGTGGACAGGCATTGGAGCATGGTACATTGCTTGGGGTGTTTCAAGTCCTATGATGTGTTGGATATCAACTTTTATACAGACCACAGTATATCAGGAACAGAATCCCCCGCAGTTAGACTGTTGAAAGCAGGGGTGGAAGTACGGTCCGGCGTCCAGTAAAATAAATATTGGGGGTATACTGTACCGGTAAAACATGAGCCTATCACAATGAATACAACATGCCCAAAAAACTTAAGGCTATTAGGCCATTATTTATTATTAATGCATGTCAGCCACATGAAACATTAGGGAATTGACTGGAAACTGGGTGGTATACGCTTCAAATTGAGTTGTGGTTTGAGGAGAACACTTACATTTTGTCAAGGCAGAGATGAGTGGCAGAGATGCTCTCGACAAGGCAGAGATGAGTGGCCGAGACCGAGGCGCACGTGGATAACAGTGGACGCATCAATTCAGGCTACATGTGTAGGCCTAATAACAACAGCAGAACTACAACATTACACTACAAGTAAGTGTTTTGTAACAGATGTCAATTTCCATTCATCAAATTGCAGGTGCACAGTTCACTGAGGTTTGGAAGCTGAAATGATTTTGTGAGTGAACGAATGTGCTCGAGTAGCCTGCAGGAGCGCCTTTGTTTTACAATCAGATGAAAACATCATGACTGGTTGTGTTAATGCCACATTAAAAGGCAGAGGCGCCGTCTCCATAAGGCTATGGGAAGCTAAGGTTTCCCTAAAATAAATTGAATTGCAAAAATTATATAGCCTAATTAGCTTACTCCTGTCTATACAGAAATAAATACAATCATTCAAAATAGGCTACTACACCAGAAAGCATGATTTGGCCACAGAGCATCATTAGCCTCTTTAAAAAAGTTGTGGATTGTTTTAAATCCCATAGCCTACAGTCAGATGGCCAGTGGCGGTTCTCGCTTGTATGGCTCCCTGTGCGAACCCCTCCCCCCCCCCCACCAAAATAAAAAGCACCATTCTGCACTAACTGTAATTTTTATTCAGACATTTGCAACAACACAAAAATAATCATAACGAAACAGAATGTAGTATATAAATACAAATAAAAGTTAGAATCAAATTATTACACTATTTCCCTATTGCTAACAAAAAACACTAATAAAACTAAATTGCACGAATCCTATATCACACACATACACAACTAGAATACACTTATAAAGAAGAGAACCTGTGTATTGCACTTCAAACAAGAAACACAAACTAAATTGCACAACTGCCATCTAAACCCTGACATTTCTTGCCTTCCTTGATGCAAAGTCATCAATTACATCATCATAAGAAATCTGCCCAGCAATTGCATGGTTAATACTAATGACAGCAAGGCCACTAAGGCATTCCTGTGACATGGTGGACCTCAGGTAGAATTTGATGAGCTTTGAAAAGCTCCTCTCTGCTTCAGCTATGGTCACTGGAAGAGTAAGACAAATTCTGAGAGCAGTCCACAAATTTGGATACATTTCTAAAAGATCCCTTTCATGTATAAATATCAGCAGCTCGAGCAGGGTTATGGTCTTCGATGGCAAGTAGTGGTGCAACGGATCACAAAACTCATAGTTCGGATCGGATCACGGTTTTGAGTCACGGATCGGATATTTCTTCCAGATCAGAAAAAGAGGGAGACAAATAACTTTGCTTTCCATTTATTACTTAAATAACACTTAAAAACAAGGAACTTTTCAATGTTTAAATAAAATCATAAAATATCCAATACTCAATTGTTAAATTATAGCCAATGTAAACTGAGTTTTTTGGATATAAATCTGAACTTTATCGAACAAAACATACGTGTAGTGTGTAACAAAGTCCTATGAGTGTCATCTGATGAAGATCAAAGGTTAGTGATTCATTTTATCTTTATTTCTGCTTTTTGTGACTGCTCTCTTTGGCTAGATAAATGGCTGTGTTTTTCTGTGACTAGGTGCTGAACCTAACAATCGTTTGGTGTGCTTTCGTCGTAAAGCCTTTTTGAAATCTGACACTGTGGCTGGATTTACAACAAGTTTATCTTTAAAATGGTGTAAAATATTTGTATGTTTGAGGAATTTTAATTATGGGAAGTTTTAGGTGGTACCTCACTTGGTCCTCTGAAAACTAGTTGTGTCAGAATTCTGTCAGTCAGAACTGAAGGCCTGTCAGCAGGGTCTGTAGACAGTGATTCATCCTCAGCAGCAGAATTTGGTGGGGATGCTGCTACAGGCATTTCTAATGGAGAGCACATGGGTATTAGTTTACACACGTTATTCACATTATTTGTAGTGGTGGAATATCCCACATACAGTGGGGCAAAAAAGTATTTAGTCAGCCACCAATTGTGCAAGTTCTCCCACTTAAAAAGATGAGGCCTGTAATTTATCATAGGTACACTTCAACTATGACAGACAAAATGAGAGAAAAAAAATCCAGAAAATCACATTGTAGGATTTTTTATGAATTTATTTGTAAATTATTGTGGAAAATAAGTATTTGGTCACCTACAAACAAGCAAGATTTCTGGCTCTCACAGACCTGTAACTTCTTCTTTAAGAGGCTCCTCTGTCCTCCACCTGCATTAATGGCACCTGTTTGAACTTGTTATCAGTATAAAAGACACCTGTCCACAACCTCAAACAGTCACACTCCAAACTCCACTATGGCCAAGACCAAAGAGCTGTCAAAGGACACCAGAAACAAAATTGTAGACATGCACCAGTCTTGCAGATTCAGTCTTCCCATAGGTAAGCAGCTTGGTTTGAAGAAATCAACTGTGGGAGCAATTATTAGGAAATGGAAGACATACAAGACCACTGATAATCTCCCTCGATCTGGGGCTCCACGCAAGATCTCACCCCGTGGGGTCAAAAGGTTCACAAGAACAGTGGGCAAAAATCCCAAAACCAGAAGGGGGGACCTAGTGAATGACCTGCAGAGAGCTGGGACCAAATTAACAAAGCCTACCATCAGTAACACACTACGCCGCCAGGGACTCAAATCCTGCAGTGCCAGACGTGTCCCCCTGCTTAAGCCAGTACATGTCCAGGCCCGTCTGAAGTTTGCTAGAGAGCATTTGGATGATCCAGTAGAAAAATTGGGAGAATGTCATATGGTCAGATGAAACCAAAATATAACTTTTTGGTAAAAACTAAACTCGTCGTGTTTGGAGGACAAAGAATGCTGAGTTGCATCCAAAGAACACCATACCTACTGTGAGGCATGGGGGTGGAAACATTATGCTTTGGGGCTGTTTTTCTGCAAAGGGACCAGGACGACTGATCCATGTAAAGGAAAGAATGAATGGGGCCATGTATCGTGAGATTTTGAGTGAAAACCTCCTTCCATCCGCAAGGGCGTTGAAGATGAAACGTGGCTGGGTCTTTCAGCATGACAATGATCCCAAACACACCGCCCGGGCAACAAAGGAATGGCTTCGTAAGAAGCATTTCAAGGTCTTGGAGTGGCCTAGCCAGTCTCCAGATCTCAACCCCATAGAAAATCTTTGGAAGGAGTTGAAAGTCTGTGTTGCCCAGCAACAGCCCCAAAACATCACTGCTCTAGAGGAGATCTGCATGGAGGAATGGGCCAAAATACCAGCAAGTGTGTGAAAACCTTGTGAAGACTGACAGAAAACATTTGACCTCTGTCTTGCCAACAAAGGGTATATAACAAATCAAATCAAATGTATTTGTCACATACACATGATTAGCAGATGTTAATGCGAGTGTAGCGAAATGCAAAGTATTGAGATAAACTTTTGTTATTGACCAAATACTTATTTTCCACCATAATTTGCAAATAAATTCATAAAAAAATCCTACAATGTGATTTTCTGGATTTTTTTCCCTCATTTTGTCTGTCATAGTTGAAGTGTACCTATGATGAAAATTACAGGCCTCTCTCATCTTTTTAAGTGGGAGAACTTGCACAATTGGTGGCTGACTAAATACTTTTTTGCCCCACTGTACATAATAAAATTATCATTGTTACCTACAAAATGGAAACGTACAACTTTGCAAAAGGGAGAAAAAAAATTATATAGGGATATACACGTGTGTGTACCCACACACACACACACACACACACACGCGCACAAACACACCTGAAGAATCCTGCTGGGGAGAAGTGGAAGTGAATGGGTCTTCATCCTCATCCTCAGGCTCAGACAACATTTGTGAAGACACCTGTGTGGCTGAGGAGGTGGATGGTTCCTCGTCCTGAGGCTCCGAGATCATTTCTGAAGAGGCCTGTGTGGCTGAGGAGGTAGATGGCTTCTCATCCTGGCCAGTGCCAGAGGGTGCTCCAAAATATTTCAGAAGTGCCCCTGAATTTGCATTGGAATACAGTATATGAGTGACACCCTAAATCCATTTGTTGCACAATTAAATATACATGTCATTATGCACAATTTATCAAACTTTCAGAATAGGAACCAAATGAACCATACAACATCCTTGGCCAATTCTATGCATAAGACACCCCAAAAGACGCAATATATCACAAAATATACAAGATATCAGCATAATATATACGTCTTAAGATGGCCTACAGCATTGGAAATTCCCCTTACTGAGCTCAGGACCTAGTCAAAACAATACAATGTGCATATTCACCTTTATGATGTCACCTCAATGAAAGTGAACCAAATCAATGGTGTGCTAGTTAGGTTGTAATCGTTTTGCTGCAGGTTACACACATCATCATGATGAAACTGTGTGAAATTACATCCAATGTTATGTAAGCTCGTTGGACAGAAAATTGAATATTGTCGCCCTATGTGTAATAGCATAGCAAGCAACATAGACTAACAAACATAAGTATTATACTAGCCTACTTCATTACATGCATAATATTATACTCATAAAGAGATGACATAGCTGCATACCTTTTATCTTTTGAGTGTTTCTCCTCTTCTTTGCTCTTTTTCATAAACTGGGCACCTGATGGCTTAGACCTCTTCTTATCCATTTGTGTTGATTTGGCACTTGAGCATCAGTACATTACCCATCCCCCAACACTATCAACCAAAGAGTCAAAACTAAACCAATTCACCTTGGTGTGCAGACTGGTATTATATTATTTTTAACGATTTCCGACAAACCAGAAAAAAAATAACAATATGCCTGTGAAACTATATATTCACAGTATTATGAATGAATTGTGGTTTATTTGGTAGCATTTCGTAGTGTGACTAACTCAATGAATGGATGAGCCATGAGTGTCTCTCTGATTCAGAGGGGTTGGATTAAATGCAGAATGCATTCAGTTGTGCAACTGACTAGGTATCCCCTTTGTTTTAATATCTTTAAACATGTGTATGATTAACATATATAATGACATTTTTTGTTCAAGCTGGACTGAAGCACATTCCTCTACCCTTTCATCCTATCACAAATATTTATTTTAAATAGAAATGCTACATTTTGGAAATGAAAGTGAAAAGTGCTTTATAAGTAATGACAGTCATTAGTCCATGTCCTTAGTAGAGTGACCTTCAAACGTAATATTTTACACTTGTTAACTGTGTTTTGACTCTAGCCAAATATAGAACATTATGTGTGCTGTCACCTAACATACTGTAGCTGAAGTGTGTCAGTGAATGTGAATATCTATGGATTTGCTCTGGCACAATCTGATAGACAGATCTGTGTTGATACCACTTAGGACAGTGTAACACACACACATGCTTTGTTTTATCAGATTGCAATCTGAGTGTGCACATCAAGTTCAGCTGTTTGGACTGTTTTGTTCATGAAATAATATACATACATTAAGATTTCATAAGATATGATTGATTGTTATCTTATGAAATAACACATACTTAGACAATAGGGCTTTGTTTCAATGTGCTATTTAAAAAATATATATATTATTGTACATTGTGGACAATTCTCTGATGTGATGTATTTTCTGAAATGCAGGCAAAACAAATTAATTAATCAACACTGTACCTTGATTGTGTGTAGGAAAGGGAGGGGCTGGGATGGTAGGGAAACAAAAATGTTTAAGCAAAATTAATTGCTTTCAGTGTCCTGATTTAGTTTGTTTTATGTTTTCTGATTGTTTCAATGCATGCATTCAACAAGCGTTGGACAAAGGACTTCCACAGGGCTGCCATCACCAAGGTCAACTAAAAAGGCAATAGTTCTGAACTGGGTTTGTTTTTGTTTTTACTTCATAACATTGTCAATTATCTTTTAAACTTCCAATGGTTGAAATCTATTGCTCAGTTATCACTTGGCTCATGTAAATAATTATGTAGTTGCCCCTTTAAACATCCTAAGGTCAACATCCCCAAAGTTTTCCCATTTCTCTCATGTAAATGTTGAAGCTACATAAAAACATTAACTAAACAATTTATTTGAGAAATATCCAGTCTTTGCTCTTTTCTTCATTACCATGCTGATGATTATTGTACAAATGTTCAGTATATTTACCACATTTAATATTTCAGTTTTTTTTCTCAGAGAACTAAGTTATGTGATTTGGTTAATGTAGATAAACCATTTCAATGTTGTTAACACACAGTAACCAAAACCGGATCTAATTAGCATATTCATACGGAGTTTGGAGCAAATCTGCTAAATGTTCTCCACAAGTTTCCCAGAATTGTTTGCCAGTAGTTCGCAAGTTACAACAGATTGCCACAAAAGCTCATTTAAAATGTGAAAATATGAGTATGCAGCAAATTTGTGACAAACTGGCCAAAGGTTTGCCACAACTGTTGCCATAAGCCTGCCTTTTTGGGGGTTTGTATCACTAATGTGTATTTTGCTTTGTTTAAAGCTATAACCTCTCTTGCATCACTGACAAAGGAGGGAACATCTCACCAGAGGACTGGTTCGCACCATGCTGTCCAAACTCCCGAGGTTGTAAACTTTACCAAAAGAGACACTTCTATCAGTTTTACTGTCTCGTTTTCTAAAAATGTTTAGGCAACTCCTAGAGCAAACATTACAACAACACCACATGCATCAGGGGTGTAATCATTACGCCGATTATGTTGCTACAAAACGTTTTGCAACAGAAATCGTTAACTCCAAACGGAAAACGCAAACGAGAGTTTCTATTGGACAAATTCAAAATAATCCCTCCCCGTTTCGTTCCATTTGCGCTGTTTGCATCCATTTGGTTCTTAAACGGAAAACGGTTTCCGTGATGAATACACCCCAGGCGAGCGTAATGGTAAAATACAGTGATAATAAAAACGAAGTTCTGATGACAACAAAACAAAAATTATGCAAGTATCACATTCTAAACAGTGCCATATATGCCCACTGTACGTTTTCGACAGTGTTACTACAACACATGATGTGATTAAAAAGTAGCAACATCAAAGTGTAAACTCACCTAAACCAGGTACAAATGTGTTGAGAAATAGGCATAATACAGCTACTGGGAATGGCATGTATGGAATAGCTGCACGCAAAGGTCCTTTCTTCTCTCTTACTTGGACCACAACTCCACTGGTCGAAGAAGTAACTCCCTTCTCATTCATTTCGGTGTCTTTTTGGTCCATGTTGAGCGTAAACAGGCAAAGTGTGAAATATGTATTACTGTTGATTCTCTATCTGTCAAAGACTCCCTTCCGCAACACAGGATGAGCACACCTCTCCAAAAATGACCAACTGCATGAAGTGAACTGTGTGCACGTAAGCGGCGCGCAAGCACTTATGATGGGTAGTTCGCAAACGAAAGGTTCTTTTTAAACGGCTCTTTTTGTTGGGAAACGAATCGCATCCGTGAAAGAGCCGTTCATTTGACTCACTGATTTGCGTACTGCTACTGCTGCCTTTTGAGCGCGAGACATTACATGTATATATTATAAAAAACATTATCTGAAGATGGTAAATCCTCACTGCAGGAGCAAAAGGTAGTGTTTCTGCAAGCGATTTCATTTCGTCATGTACATTTTTTTTATTTTAACTCACATTTCACAATCTGACATAACGGTATGCAACTTTTTATTGTTTACATTAGACTGTTTATATTTTTCATATTTTTTTTAGCACTGTTCTACTGAACAAAGAGGCGTTCATAAGGTAAACGGAGCCAAAAGATCCGGCTCACTAAAAAAACTGGGAATGCTCATCACTAACAAGCACTGAGCATCTGCTCCCTTGCACAGTTTAACTATTTATTATTTATTTATTTTTATTCAACCTTTATTTAACTCGGCAAGTCAGTTAAGAACAAATTCTCATTTACAATGACGGCCTACCAAAAGGCAAAATGCCTCCTGTGTGGATTGGGGCTGGGATTAAAATAGTTATATAAATATAGGACAAAACACACATCCCGACAAGAGAGACAACACAACACTACATAAAGAGAGACCAAAAACAACTAGGCTGGTCTCATAGACTAAACGTAACATAATAAACAACATACATGACACTCAAATTAGCATGATATGTTACATTTGGTATTGTTACATAAGACAGAAGGTTACTTAAAATGCCCACACCTGTAGAAATCCACTTGTTTGAGCTGGAAGACTATGGCCAGAGCTTATCCATGATGTTGCACAATGATTTAAGTCAATAAGTCATTATTTTAATCAACGTATGATTTTGGGCTTGAAGTGACAAATCCGAACTGCCGACTTTGTGCAAATCCATGTGAATGCAGTGTATTTTCCTATAATATGACATACAAATTCTTCAGCATACGTTTCGTTTCAGGACTGGGTTTGTTCACGGGCATTGTTTATTAATCAGAAACAGCTGAAAAGCTATTCCACTTTGCCACTTTTTTTACCAGAATATTTTCATAATCCATTGGAGAATTTGTAAATTTTCACTAGTTTTTTGCTAGTGTGTATTAGAAATATATACTGTATATCTGACCATTTTATAAATGGTATAATTATCGCTCCAAGATGAATATTTTTTACCACTAAAGTTTTGCTTCACAACACGCTCCACTGCATTGATTGGTGTAGCGTCAGCTAAAAACTGCAAGTGTCTATCCAGATAATGAAAAGGCACCCGCAAAAAAGAAAATTCAATACATTTATAGTTACATGTAGGGATGCAAAGGGTCGGAAACTTTCCGGTAAATTTCTGTAATTTTTCCGTAAATATTCCATGGGAAGTTAAGCCCTGGAATTTTGGTAATTTTGCTTAAATTGATCAAAAAGTTACTTTTTTTGCATGCACAGTGCATTCTTCCATCACATGTGCAGTGCACTCTTCAATCACATGTACAGCTGATTCTCAAGACCTTGCACACTATTGAGATGCTATTGAGCCCACACTACTGCACTGTCTGAGCCAAGGACTACATGCTTTCTGGTAAGCTTTGATTACAATACTGGGTGGGGTCAATATATTTTATATGACATACATGATTTTTGTTAACTAATAAATAGTAGCCTATTGTTTAAATAATTTCTAACTTGTTAACAATTTCTGCTAGTTTGTTTTTTCTACCATGTGGGTTTCAGCTTGCTTGAGCCTGCTAACTGAGGAGTGTTAATTCACCTGTTTCCATACATGTTTCATTTTAAACATTTGTCTCACAAAGGAGTTGTTTAATCTAACTGCTTAAATATTTACCTGTACATGGAATTGTATTTGTTTTTTTTTTACTCATTTTTTTCTAATCTTTACAGGAAAATGCCTTAGGCACTATCTAATATGTAGAGACATTTCACTGCAGCTAACATAGAAGGAAAAGCTAGGTACATTTGCAAATACTATGTCAAATCATATGTGAAGAATGCAGCAAAGATGGAGAATCATCTGGCCAAGTGCATAAAGTTCCCTCAGCGCTTACAACAAGCAACCTCTGACAAAAGTCCTTCTACTTCCATTCAAAGTGAAAATTATGAATCGGACACCTTATCAATAGCAACAGCTCATGGTCCTCCTGGAATCAGAAGTTTTTTGACTCAGTGGAGGAACGTAGTCAGAGAAATGCTGATGAATGTCTTGCTCAAGCTGTGTATGCAATTGGTTCACCTCTGATGCTCACAAGCAATGTGTATTGAAAGAGATTTCTGAATGTTCTTCGCCCAGCATACATACCTCCAACCAAACATGCTTTATCAACCAGACATGCTTTACCTAAAGTTTGCATGTTTAAATCTCATCACAGATAAAGTTACCATTTTAGCAAATTAGCAACTTTGCAACTACTTACTATTCTTGAGCTACTTTGCAACTACTTAGCATGTTAGCTAACCTTTCCTCTAACTCTTTACCCTTCAACCTAATTGCTGGATGCAGAGTTCAACAGAGTTCAAGTGAAGGTCAAGCAAATCATAGAGAAAGCAGACTGTATTGCAATCATCTTTGATGGGTGGTCTAATGTCCGTGGGCAAGAAATAATTAACTACATCATCTCCACCCCTCAACCGGTATTCTACAAGAGCACAGACACAAGGGACAACAGACACACCGGTCTCTACATTGGAGATGAGCTGAAGGCAGTCATCAATGACCTTGGACCACAGAAGGTATTTGCACTGGTGACAGACAATGCTGCGAACATGAAGGCTGCTTGGTCTAAAGTGGAGGAGTCCTACCCTCACATCACACCATTGGCTGTGCTGCTCATGCATTTATTCTGCTCCTCTATGGACATCATGGCACTGAAACCAATGGATACACTCTACAAGATAGCCAAGGAAATGGTTAGGTATGTGAAGGGTCATCAAGTTATAGCAGCAATCTACATCACCAAGCAAAGTGAGAAGAATAAGAGGACCACATTGAAGCTGCCCAGCAACACCTGTTAGGGTGGTGTTGTCATCATGTTTGACAGTCTCCTGGAGGGGAAGGAGTCTTTCCAAGAAATGACCATATCACAGTCTGCCGATATGGACAGCCCCATCATGAGGATCTTCGTGGATGATGTATTTTGGGAGAGAGTGGTAAAGCAGCCTGAAACTCCTGAAACCTATAGCAGTAGCCATTGCAGAGATTGGGGGAAACAATACCATATTGTCTGATGTTCAGACTCTGCTTGCAGATGTAAGAGAAGAAATCCATACTGCCCTGCCTACTTCACTGTTGCTCCAAGCAGAGGAAACTGATGTTCAAGAGGTGGACATTGAGGAGGTTCAGGTAGCAGACATGGAAGCCTGAGAGGAACACAGCCAAAGCTTTAGTTTCGAGACTATAATTTTACAGATGTATGTTGAAAACGTTTTTGGGAGATACGATGGATCATTGGGATCATTCAATATTCCCTTTCTTTTGTTGTTCAGTGAAATCATCCCATGTGAAGAGTCAACGCATTTAATTAAAGTTCAATTTGTAATTCATTTTAAGTTTTTCTATTGAAAGGATTTAACTTGCAATTATGTCTTCTTATGATAAGGTAAAAGGTTTACTGTGCCTTGCAAAAGTATTCATCCCCTTTGGCGTTTTCATATTTTGTTGCATCACAAGCTGTAATTTAAATATATTTTTATTTTGGATTTCATCTAACGGACATACACAAAATAGTCCAAAATGGTGAAGTGAATTTTAAAAAATTTAACAAAAATTAAACGGAAAAGTGGTGCATGCATATGTATTCACCCTCTTTGCTATGAAGCCCCTAAATAAGATCTGGTGCAACCAATTACCTTCAGAAGTCACATAATTAGTTCAATAAAGTCCACCTGTGTGCAATGTAAGTGTCACATGATCTCAGTATATATACACATGTACTGAAAGGCCCAGAGTCCGCAACACTAACAAGCAAGTGGCACCATGAAGACCAAGCAGCCCTCCAAACAGGTCAGGGACAAAGTTGTGGAGAAGTACAGATCAGGGTTGGGTTATAAAAAAATATCAGAAACTTTGAACATCCCACGGAGCACTATTAATTGGCACCACAACAAACCTGCCAAGAGTGGGCCGCCCACCAAAACTCACGGACCAGGCAAGGAGGGCATTAATCAGAGAGGAAACAAAGAGACCAAAGATAACTCTGAAGGAGCTGCAAAGCTCCACAGAAGAGATTGGAGTATCTGTCCATAAGACCACTTTAAGCTGTACACTCCACAGAGCTGGGCTTTACAGAAGAGTGGCCAGAAAATGCTTGGTGGTCGTCAAAAGTTATGTGGGAGACTCCCAAAACATTTGGAAGAAGGTACTCTGGTCAGATGAGACTGAAAATTTGCTTTTTGGCCATCAAGGAAAACGCCTGGCACAAATGTCTGGCACAAACCTAACTGTCACGACTTCTGCTGAAGTCGGTGCCTCTCCTTGTTCGGGCGGTGTTTGGTGGTCGACGATGCCGGTCTTCTAGCCATCGCCGATCCATTTTTCATTTTCTATTTGTTTTGTCTTGTTTTCCCACACACCTGGTTTTCATTCCCTCATTTAGTGTTGTGCATTTAACCCTCTGTTCCCCCCCATGTCTTTGTGCAGTATTGTTTGTTGTAAGTGTTTATGCACATTTGTTTGACTGGTGCGCATCGGGTTATTGTTCCCATATTTTGTATTTCTTATGCCTTTGGTTTTACTATTAAACTGCTCCGGCTATTACCTAGTTCTGCTCTCCTGCGTCTGACTTCCCTGCCACCAGTTACGCACCCCTTACACTAATGCCTCTTATCACTCCGAGAACACCATACACACAGGGAAGCATGGTGGTGGCAGCAGCATCATCAACTGGTCAGAAATGAAGGAATGATGGATGGCTCTAAATACAGTGAAATTCTTGAGGGAAACCTGTTTCATTCTCCCAGAGATTTGAGACTGGGATGGAGGTTCACCTTCCAGCAGGACAATGACCCTAAGCATACTGCTAAAGCAACACTCGAGTGGTTTAAGGGGAAATATTTGAATGTCTTGGAGTGGCCTAGTCAAAGCCCAGACCTAAATCCAATTGAGAATCTGTGGTATGACTTAAATATTGCTGTACACCAGCAGAACCCATCCAACTTGAAGAAGCTAGAGCAGTTTTGCCTTGAAGAATGGGCAACAATCCCAGTGGCTAGATGTGCCAAGGTTATAGACACATATCCCAAGAGACTTGCAGCTGCAATTGCAGCAAAAGGTGGATCTACAAAGTATTGACTGGGGGGGAGGGGAGTGAATAGTTATGCACACTCAAGTTTTCAGTTTTTTTGTCTTATTTCTTTTTTGTCTTATTTCTCAATAAAAAAATATATAGCATCTTCAAAGTGGGAGTCATGTTGTGTAAATCAAAAGATACAAACCCCCCAAAAATCTTTTTGAATTACATTCCAAAAAAAGAATAATGCCAAGGGGGGTGAATACTTTCACAAGCCACTGTATGTTTCTGTCTCCATATGATATGGTAAATATATCCAATGCAAAAATCATCTACATTTAAATTGGTATTTATATTAATTCCCATTTATTCCCATTAATTCTCATATATTCCCGTTAATTCCCATGGGATATTTCCACCTCTGAATATACCCCAAAATGTTACATGTCATTTGCGGCATGCATGATCATGAAAAAAGTAAATGTAGCCTATTATCCATCGATAAGAAACAATACTGTGCAGCCGTATTTATTGACCAAGGTTTTCGACTGTCAATCACCACATCCTCATCGGCAGACTCGATAGCCTTGGTTTCTCAAATGATTGCCTCGCCTGGTTCACCAACCTCTTCTCTGATAGAGTTCAGTGTGTCAAATCGGAGGGCCTGTGTCCGGGCCTCTGACAGTCTCTATGGGGGTGCCACAGGGTTCAATTCTTGGACCGACTCTCTTCTCTGTATACATCAATGATGTAGCTCTTGCTGCTGGTGAGTCTCTGATCCACCTCTATGCAGCCGACGAGCTTCAATGCCATACAACTGACAGTCTCTATGGGGGTTACAACAAACAATACTGCACAAAGACATGGGGGGGCTCTGGCGCTGAACATTGTCGTGAAAGACGAAGAGGAGGATATTACAGTGAAAGGAGAGAAAGAAGCTCTGCCGCTGAATATTGTCGTGAAAGACGAAGAGGAGGATATTACAGTGAAAGGAGAGAAAGAACCTTTCAGAATGGAAGAGGAGGCTGAGAGAGAGAGAGAGCGAGAGAGAGAGAGAGAGAGAGAGAGAGAGAGAGAGAGATATTGGCCTCTATGGTGAACTTGCTCTGAAATGCCGACATCCAGACACTGGTAAGAACTAGCTAGCTAAGTACCAATTGATGATTCCAAGACGGACCAACAAAATGGCGGACGGAAGACAGGGTGGTGCGGCAGGTGCCGCTTCTCATTCGAATGCTGTAATTTTATCTAAACCATCAGGTGTACGCCGATCCCAGCTAAGTAACTCATGCAAAGAGTTAAAGCGCAATTATGTGTTTTATCTCCAGTACTCTGCCATGATTGTCAGTTATGTAGCTGCTCTACTGATAATCTCAGTGCGTCCTTGCTGGGATGACACAATCAGTCTACTACCGGAGAATATCAACACCAAACACATTGGTTCACCGTTCCACGGGAGCGGACAGTACACAGCATACCATAATGTTCTGAATAATGGCCAAGTCTACCTCGCTCCTTATTCTACTGAACCGCTTAGGCGTAACAAACACAAGTCCAACATTTATCGGAAACTGTTAAACTACATGTTCGCTACCCTCCTGCTCTCCGGGGATGTACAACTCAATCCTGGGCCCAATATCACCGAGCCAGTGATACGCACCGGAGTGGAGAGCGGTGGATGGCCTCGTCCACTGGTCGTCGCCGCAGTGGAGGTGGGTGAGTGCTATGGTCCTATGGTTTCTCTCGACTCACCCGGTTCCAGGATAGATTTTGACTCTTCAAACATACCAGAGTCGCTATATGCGATCCCTGACTCTGCTTCTGGTACGCAAGCTATTTTAATTAGTTCCCCGCATCCAGTGCAGGCGGGAGGGATTGTTAATTGCGCTACCGAACTGCCCCTAATCAAAACGAAACAAAACGGCCTAAACCCAGCCGTCAGAAAACACAGAAAATGTAACTTTTTTCAATGTGTCAATCACTCTCGAGTCATCTGGGACCCACGAGCTAAGCCCAAGGGACTACTAGGGGGGCACTTGAACATTCGTAGTGTCATTCCAAAAAGTGATCAAATTCAACATCTACTCACAGACTCCAACCTTGACTTTCTCTGCCTCTCAGAGACATGGCTTCATAAACACTCTCCATGTGCTGCTTTGGTTGTGCCTGGCTACAATGTTTTCAGGAGAGACAGGATTGAGGGAAGAGGAGGGGGTGTGATGATTTACATTAAAGAACATATCCGTTGTAAACAAATTGAGTGGTCATGTGATAATGAACTAGAATGTATCGGCCTGAACGTTACACTGTCTCCCCAAATGTCTTTTACCCTCATTGGAATGTATAGGCCACCTTCCACCAAAAGTGTGTTTTTTGATCAGTTTAATACCATGCTTAGGGAATGTGATTTTGGGAAAGAGGTCATCTTAATGGGAGATTTTAACATTAATTATGAAGACAAGTGTTGTAGGAAAACCCTCAAACGGATCACTAATACCTTTGACCTTACACAGCTAGTTAAAGGGCCAACCAGGGTGACTTGTTGCTCTAAAACACAGATTGATTTGGTGTTCAGTAATAAACCAGAGAGAGTGACTAAATCATTCAATATGGTTAAAGGGCTGTCTGATCATAATCTGACACTTATAGCCAGAAAGCTGTCTAAGAGCAGGTTTAACCTCTCTACTGTTAGAAAGCCGGATCAACTCAGAATACCTAAGAGTGAATTAAATAATTTTGAAAAAGCAATTAAGGGAATAAACTGGAATGATCTCATGTCCTATACAGACGTGGAAGCTGATAGTCAGGTTTTTCTATCCACAATCCAGACTACAATAAATGGCTTCCTAAAGAAAATCTAATCCAAACCTGGCCAAAAGAGCACTCTTCCTTGGCTAAATGGAGAAATCTGGAAATTGATGAAAGAACGAGATTATGCTCTAAAAATAGCCCTAAAATCTAAATTAGAGCATGACAGACGTAGGTTTACCATGTTGAGAAATAAGGTGATGAAAGAAATCAGACAGGCCAAGGCAAACTTTTTTATTAACATAATTGGTGAATCAAAGGGAAATTCTAAATTGATATGGGAGAATCTAAAAAAGTTAACAGGGAAAGACCATAGTAACACCGCAAAAAGACTAGAAATCATGGTGAATAACAATCTAACACAGGATGCAGTCGAAATAGCAATAGCCTTCAATTCCTACTTTATTGACTCTGTCAGGGTACTGACACAGAACCCCTCCACTTGTTTCTTGGGCTCAGTGCTAGTGAATGACACTCAACCTGTCTTCATCATAAGGGAGGTTTCTGAGTCAAAGGTGAACAAGGTGATTAGCTCACTAAAGAACTCTAAAGCCAAAGATGTGTTGGACTCTACCTTTCTTAAAAACTACAAAGAGTCACTCATTGGCCCCATTACTAAGGTCACCAACACATCTATTGGTCTCGGTGTGTTTCCAAGGGTATGGAAGTCGGCCATAATAACGGCCATCTTTAAATCAGGAGACCCTGCTAACGTGAGTAACTACAGGCCCATTAGTATATTACCTGTGGTGTCAAAGGTTGTTGAAAAGTGTGTAGCAGAACAACTGATTGCCCACCTCAACAACAGCCCCTTCACATTACACTCCATGCAGTTTGGCTTCAGAGCGAAACACTCCACAGAAACGGCCAACTGCTTTCTTCTGGAAAATGTGAAGTCCAAGATGGACAAAGGGGGTGCTGTTGGGGCTGTGTTTCTGGACCTAAGGAAGGCTTTTGATACTGTTAACCATGAGATTCTCATCACAAAATTGTCCAAGTTCAACTTTTCCCCTGATGCCTTGAGATGGATGAAATCATACCTTGAAGGCAGAACTCAGTGTGTCAGAGTGAGCAATGAGCTGTCGCCCACTCGTAGCTATGATGTGGGCGTGCCCCAAGGGTCAATGCTGGGGCCCCTCCTGTTCAGCCTGTACATTAATGATCTGCCTTCTGTCTGTACTGGGTCTGAAGTTCAAATGTATGCAGATGATACAGTGATATATGTGCATGCAAAGAGCAAACAACAAGCTGCACAAGAACTCACTACTGTAATGGTCCAGGTTACAAAGTGGCTCAGTGACTCGTGTTTGCATCTCAATGTGAAAAAAACTGTTTGCATGTTCTTCACAAAGAGGGCAACAGATGCTACTGAGCCAGATGTCTGTGTGTCAGGGGAGAAGCTCCAGGTGGTATCCGATTTTAAGTACCTTGGCATCATACTTGATTCCAACCTCTCTTTTAAAAAGCATGTGAAAAAGGTAATTCAAATAACCAAATTCAACCTAGCTAATTTCCGATTTATACGAAATTGTTTGACTACAAAGGTAGCAAAACTGTACTTCAAATCTATGATACTCCCCCACTTAACATACTGCTTGACTAGTTGGGCCCAAGCTTGCTGTACAACATTAAAACCTATTCAGTCTGTCTACAAACAGGCTCTCAAAGTGCTTGATAGGAAGCCCAATAGCCATCATCATTGTCACATCCTTAGAAAGCATGAGCTCTTGAGTTGGGAAAATCTTGTGCAATACACCGACGCATGTCTTGTATTCAAGATCCTCAATGGCCTGGCTCCCCCTCCACTCAATATTTTTGTTAAACAGAAAACCCAGACATATGGCAGCAGATCCACAAGGTCTGCCATGAGAGGTGACTGTATAGTTCCCCTAAGGAAAAGCACCTTTAGTAAATCTGCATTCTCTGTGAGAGCTTCCCATGTCTGGAATACACTGCCATCAGACACACATAACTGCACCACATATCACACTTTCACAAAATGCTTGAAGACATGGCTAAAGGTCAATCAGATTTGTGAACATGGTCCCTAGCTGTGTGTTGCCACTCCATGTTGTCTGTTGTCTGTAGCTTGTGAGGTGTGGAAACACTTTGTTGCTTTTATGAATTTTGTCTTGCTGCTTTTTGTTTTATGCTACTCTGTCTGTATGCTACGTCTTGCTTGTCCTATGTTGCTCTGTCTGTATGCTATGTCTTGCTTGTTCTATGTTGCTATTGTCTATATTGTAATTGTTTTTAATAACCTGCCCAGGGACTGCGGTTGAAAATTAGCCGGTTGGCTAAAACCGGCACTTTTACTGAAATGTTGATTAATGTGCACTGTCCCTGTAAAAATAAAAATAAACTCAAACTCAAACTCTCCTCCCGTGGCCTCCAATTGCTCTTAAATGCAAGTAAAACTAAATGCATGCTCTTCAACCGATCGCTGCCTGCACCTGCCCGCCCGTCCAACATCACTACTCTGGACGGTTCTGACTTAGAATATGTGGACAACTACAAATACCTAGGTTTCTGGTTAGACTGTAAACTCTCCTTCTAGACTCACATCTAACATCTCCAATCCAAAGTAAAATCTAGAATTGGCTTCCTATTTCGCAACAAAAGGATCCTTCACTCATGCTGCCAAACATACCCTTGTAAAACTGACCATCCTACCGATCCTCGACTTCGGCGATGTCATTTACAGAAGCCTCCAATACCCTACTCAATAAATTGGATGCAGTCTATCTCAGTGCCATCCGTTTTGTCACCATCGCCAAACCCACTGGCTCCATGTCATCTACAAGAGCCTGCTAGGTAAAGTCCCCCCTTATCTCAGCTCGCTGGTCACCATAGCATCGCCCACCTGTAGCACGCGCTCCAGCAGGTATATCTCTCTGGTCACCCCCAAAACCAATTCTTTCTTTGGCCGCCTCTCCTTCCAATTCTCTGCTGCCAATGACTGTAACAAACTACAAAACTCTCTGAAACTGGAAACACTTATCTCCCTCTCTAGCTTTAAGCACCAGCTGTCAGAACAGCTCACAGATTACTGCACCTGTACATAGCCCATCTATAATTTAGCCCAGACAACTACCTCTTTCCCTACTGTATTTATTTATTTTGCTCCTTTGCACCCCATAAATTTTTATATTTCTACTTTGCACATTCTTCCACTGCAAATCTACCATTCCATTGTTTTACTTGCTATATTGTATTTACTTGCCACCATGGCCTTTTTTTTACCTTTACCTCCCTTATCTCACCTCATTTGCTCACATCGTATATAGACTTATTTTTCTACTGTATTATTGACTGTATGTTTGTTTTACACCATGTGTAACTCTGTGTTGTTGTATGTGTCGAACTGCTTTGCTTTATCTTGGCCAGGTCGCAATTGTAAATGAGAACTTGTTCTCAACTTGCCTACCTGGTTAAATAAAGGTGAAATAAATAAAAATATATAAAAATTATTTCAATTCCCCTGTGAGAACCATGAGCATGGGCTAACTTGGCTTTACTGTACCACAACCAAAGCCTGTCAGCAACCTATCTACCAAAAGTTGCACCGTGTCCATTACAATGTATAAAAAATGCATATCAGCTATTTTTAATAGTTATCCATATTACTCTGTGAGCTGTGAGCTGTTATTCTTTCTAACTATTTCTATGGCAGATTAGCAGACACAATTTATGGAAGATACCACAACTTCGGAGTCAAAGATAGCCCAGTGCTTTCTATCTGTGGCAAAGTTTTCCATTAATCAATGCCTATGACAAATCCAGCTCCAGAACCAGCCATGGAGCTAGTTGGCAAAACTTTTGAATACGGTGCATAAAAAACCCCCAGCAACAACAGATAACATTAGCTAGCTAGATAAGGTTAGCAAGATATCTAGCTGGCTAGATAAGTTTAGAATGATAGCTGGCTATACTGACAGCTACCAGTGTCCTATTTTATGTACTGTACAAGCCAATCCATGTGGGACACAAGTGTAGCCTGTAGAGAGAAATAACAATGGCATCTTTTTGTTGGTACTAACTCTGCCATGGTTCGTTGAACAAAGCCTGTGGGAAAATGAATGGAGGTATTTCGATGAACGTCGAAAATAAGGTCCGTGGTAAACACAGTCTTAGGAGATCTTCTATGTTTTTTTTATCAGGTAAACTTCATCAGCTAACGTCACTTTAGTGAATTTAACCTTAACCCCTAACCCTAAAAAAAATGTATGCAATAAAAAAAAAAAAACACACATAAAGCCTTCAAAATTCATAAAGGTCATGTTAAGTGACTGATATTATCTCATAGAACAAAATGTATAAATTCTCATAAGCCTTTGTTAACCTCAGACCTTATTTTCAGCATTTATTCCAAAACTTTATTCTTTCCCCATTCATTTTGCACATAGGAATAGCTGAATGAACCAGATGTAAATAATTTACGTTTTTTAGGACTACAAGCTGGCGAGCTCTAATTGTTGATGTTTATCAACTCCATGTGGAAATTCCCACACCCAATTCATGAATATGTATATGTAGCCTTCGAAGGGGAAAACTAAACATGCATTTCCTCTCTAGGACAGGGAATTACATTCCCCTGGGGGCATGTTTAGGCAAAAACGGCAGAAACGAAAGGGATGGTTGGTTGGGGTGGATGGGTAGGCATGTAATGCGAACGTCTAGCAACGTAAAGGTTGCATGTTTAAATCTCATCACGGATAACTTTACCATTTTAGCTAATTAGCACATTTGTAACTACTTACTACTTTTTTAACTACTTTGCAATTACTTAGCATGTTAGCTAACCTTTCCCCTAACCCCTAACCCTTAACCCTTTAACCTAATTCTTAATCCTAAACTTAACCTTAATCTTAACTTCTCTAGGGTAGGGGGTAGCATTTGACATTTTGGATGAAAAGCATGCCCAGGGGGGGATCACGTGACCCTTGAACGAGATGGCCGCATGAACTAAGAACTCCGCACAAGTAGTTTCCAATTCCTAATCTTACCTCCACATCAAGTTTAAACTCCTTTAGCTTTAGTAAAAAAGTCATGGCGGCTACAAAAGGCGACACTACAGGTGACATTTTTACCCGGACTCGAGCATTAGCGACGGAAAAAGCCTCCAAGAAGCAGCTAGCTTCAGACAAAGCTAGCGCCATTAGCCAGGAGCACTCCCAATTTTTCAGTTTTTGATTTGTTAAAAAAGTTTGAAATATCCAATAAATGTCGTTCCACTTCATGATTGTGTCCCACTTGTTGTTGATTCTTCACAAAAAATACAGTTTTATATCTTTATGTTTGAAGCCTGAAATGTGGCAAAAGGTCGCAAAGTTCAAGGGGGCCGAATACTTTCGCAAGGCACTGTATATGCCCCTAACACAGATACTCCTGCTTTCATGTCAAAAATGATAACCCTGTTCAATGAGCATTGTGTTTCCAGAGATTTTAATTGTACCCTTAACCCAACCCAAGACAAATCATCTCAAGTCCCCACCACAAATCCTAGATCTGCAAAGATGTTGAACTCTCTCACTAAAGAGATGGGACTGATAGATATCTGGAGAGAGACTATTAGCTCATCTATGAACTATACATACTACTCTAATGTCCATAACACCTACTCCCGTATAAAGCTTTTTGGCCCCAGCTCAGCCCTATCTTCATGCCAATGCTTGAGGATTTTTGCAAAAACTGAGTTCTCACAGACACAATGCACACAGCTCGCATTACAGTGTTGCTCAAAAAAGACAAGGACCCCCTATCCTGCTCGTCCTTCCGGCCCATAAGCTTGTTGGATTTCCACTACAAAATAATGACCAAATTGCTCGCCAAAAGACTAAACACTCTTTTTTCCAAAATAATAAAAGCGGACCAAACTGGATTTATTAGAGACAGATACTCTTCTGATAACATTCGCCGTCTTTTTGATATTATTGATCAAGTAAACGCACAGAAGACCCCTGTCCTGCTGGCTTCACTGGATGCTGAGAAGGTGTTTGACAGGATGGAGTGGAGCTTTCTATTTTCAGTCTTAGAAAAGTTCAATATGGGCCCAAACTTTATTAAATGGATCAAATCACTATACTCTCATCCAAATGCCATGGTGACTACTAATGGACTGAACTCTGACAGATTGCCCCTTTGGAACGGGGCACAAGATCAGGGTGCTCGCTGTCCCCCCTGCTCTACTTGTTGGGGGCGGAACCTCTGGCAGAGTTCACAAGGAGCAATCCAAGTATTATGGGCGTTTCTGCAGGCGGCCTGCATCACAAGATTTCGCTTTAAGCGGATTATGTCTTGCTCTACATATCCAACCCTGAGAAATCCCTCCCATTTTAGACACAATTGCTCAGTATGGCAAGTTTTCAGGTTATAAGATCAATTTTAACAAATCCACTGTCTGCCCTCTCAATATTACACTCACCAGCTCTACGAAGACCCTATGTCCTTTCCAATGGAAGACACAGGGGTTTCAATACCTTGGGATCTTCATAACACCAGATCTGAATAGCCTTTTCAAGGAAAATTATCTTCCACTCCTGGATCGAATCAAGAACGATCTCCAAACCTGGATCTCCCTCCCAAATAGCTTAGTAGAAGAATGAATGTCATCCATATGAACATCCTCGCAGTTCCTATGCCTTCCACTAGATGTCAACAGTCTTTACAAATTGTTTCAGGCTTGTATTCTGAAAAATTAGGGAGTAAGAGCAGTCTGATTGTGGACCCAGCTTTTTCATGCGCGCGACCAGAGAGAGTGCCTTTCTTGTTTACCTTTTATATTGACTACGTTATTGTCCGGTTGACATATTATCGATTATTTAGGCTAAAAACCACCTGAGGATTGAATATTAACATCGTTTGACATGTTTCTATGAACTTTACGGATGCAATTTGGATTTTTTTTGTCTGCCTGTTGTGACTGCCTGTGGATTACTGAAGAAAACACACAAACAAAACGGAGGTTTTCGGATATAGAGAGACTATCAAACAAAAGGAACATTTATTGAATAAATGAATGTCTTCTGAGTGTAAACATATGAAGATCATCAAAGGTAAGTGATTCATTTTTTTCTCTATTTCTGACTTGTGTAACTCTTCTACTTGGCTGGTTAATGTTTGTAATGATTTGTCTGCTGGGCTATGTTCTCAAATAATTGTACGATACGCTTTCGCCGTAAAGCATGTTTGAAATCTTTAATCCTATGTAAAATAGTTGTATTTTTTATGAATTTTTATGAGTATTTCTGTATTTGAATTTGGCGCTCTGCAATCTCACTGGATGTTGGCCAGGTGGGACGCGTCCCACATAACCTAGATAGGTTTTAACCCTAAACACTAGCCCAGCTAACATTAGCCACGACTAATTGGAATTCGTAACACATCCTACGTATTGCAAATTCAAATCTCTCAAATCAAATTTTATTTGTCACAGGCTTCGTAAACAACAGGTGTACACTAACAGTGAAATGCCCTTCTAAACAATGCAGAGAGAAAATATACAGATAAATAATAGAAAAATAATAATACATACACAATGAGTAACGATAACTAGATACATGGGGTACCAGTACCGAGTCAATGTGCAGGGTATGAGGTACATATGTGCATATAGGTAGGGAATAAGATAGATAATAAACAGTATTACCACTGTATATAATGAGTCAAAAGAGTTAGTGCAAAAAGGATCAATGCAGATAGTCCGGGGAGCTATTGGTTGACTATTTAGCTAACTATTTAGCACTCTTATGGCTTGGGAGTAGAAGCTGGTCTGGGTCTTGTTGGTTCCAGACTTGGTGCATTGGTACCACTTGCCTTGTGGTAACAGAGAGAACAGTCTATCACTTGGGTGGCAGGAGTCTTAGACAATATTTAGGGCCTTCCTATGGCACTGCCTGGTATAGAGGTCCTGGATGGCAGGGAGCTTGGCCCCAGCGATATACTTGGCCATACGCACTACCTTCTGTAGTGCCAAATCTTTTCAGCCTCCTGAGGGGGAAGAGGCATTGTCATGCCTTCTTCATGACTGTGTTGATGTGTGCCGACCATGATAATTCCTTAGTGATGTGGACACCGAGGAACTTGAAGCTATCGACCCGCTCCACTACAGCCCCATCGATGTGGATGGGGACATGCTCGGCCCTCCATTTCCTGTAGTCCACGATCAGCTCCTCTGTCATGCTAAAATTTAGGGAGAGGTCACTGACCTCTCCCTCGTTGGTGTTCATGCCAACCACTGTTGTGTTGTCAGCAAACTTAATGATGGTATTGTGGAGTTGTGCTTGGCCAGTTGTGGTTGAACAGGGAGTACAAGAGGGGACTAAGCAAGCACCCCTGAGGGGACCATGTGTTGACAGTCAGTGTGGCGGATGCGTTGTTGCCTTCCCTCACCACCTGGGGGCGGCCCGTCAGGAAGTCCAGGATCCAGTTGCAGAGGGAGGTGTTCAGTCACATGGTCCAGAGCTTAGTGATGAGCTTGGAGGGCACTATGGTGTTGAACGCTGAGCTGTAGTCAATGAACAGCATTCCCACGTACGTGTTCGAGGTGGGAGAGGTATTAGAATGGGTGAGGGAGAGGTTAAAAATGTCAATTAAGACACTTGCCAGCTGGTACGCTGGTACGCTTCCTGGTAATACGTCTGGCCCATCAGCGTTGTGAATGTTAACCTGTTTAAAGGTTTTACTCACATCTTCTACGGAGAGCGAGATCACACAGTCGTCCGGAACAGCTGGTGCTCTCATGCATGGTTTAGTGTTGCTTTCCTCAAAGGGAGCTTAGAAGAAACATAGCTTGTCTGGTAGGTTTGCTTCACTGGGCAGCTCGCGGCAGTTTTCAAGCCCTGCCACATTTAACGAGTGCCAGAGCCGGCGTATTAGAATTCGATCTTAGTGCTGTATAGACGTTTTGACTATTTTATGGATCGTATCAGTTTGTAGAAGAATTTCTTATAAGCGTCTGAATAAGTGTTCCGCTCCTCCTCGGTAGCTCTAGCCTTAGTAAGCTTATTAGTGCATATGTTGCCTGTAATCCATGGCTTCTGGATGGGATATGTAAGTATGGTCACTGTGGGGGACAACGTTGTCAATGCACTTTTTAGTGATGCTGGTGACTGATGTGGTAATCTCCTCAATGTTATCGGATGAACCCCGGGACATATTCCAGTCTGTGCTAGCGAAACAGTCCTGTAGCTTAGCATCCACTTCATCGTAACATATTGTATGAATTGCAATTCGTTACATATCATACAAATTGTAATTAGTCCAGGTTAGTTTTACAAACAGTAGTGGACTACTGTACACTGAGTGTACAAAACATTAAGAACACCTTCCTAATATTGAGTTGCCCCCTCTTTTCCCTCAGAGAAGTGGTGGCAGGGTAGCCTAGTGTTTAGAGAGTTGGACTAGTAACCGGAAAGTTGTAAGTTCAAACCCCTGAGCTGACAAGGTACAAATCTGTCGTTCTGCCGCTGAACAGGCAGTTCCTAGGCTGTCATTGAAAATAAGAATTTGTTCTTAACTGACTTGCCTAGTTAAATAAAGGTAAAAAAAGAAAAAAAAGAACAGCCTTAACTAGTTGGGGCATGGACTCTACAAGATTTTGAAAGCGTTCCACAGGGATTCTGGCCTATGTTAACTCCAATGTTTCCCACAGTTAATTTGAAGTTATCTGGGTGGTGGACCATTTTTGATACATACGGGAATCTGTTGAGTGTGAAAAACCCAGCAGCGTTGCAATTCGTGCCTGGTACCCTTTGGCCATACCCCGTTCAAAGGCACTTAAATATTTTGTGTTGACCATTCACCCTCTGAATGGCACACATACACAATCCATGTCTCAATAATTAAAAATCCTTCTTTATCCTGTCTTCTCCCCTTCATCTATACTGATTGAAGTGGATTAAACAAGTGACATCATTAAGGGCTCATAGCTTTCACCTGGATTCACCTGGTCAGTTTATGTCATGAAGGTGTTCCTAATGTGTTCCTAATGTTTTGTACACTCAGTGTAGCCTGATAGATTTACAGCAGCAGTACCCTGCTTGGTGTTTAAAAATAGCACCAATTAATGCCACTGAGACACCTAGAATTAGGCTAAACATATTAATAATAACAATAATAAATAAATAATAAGAATATAGACTACACAACTAATGGCCTTTGGGTATCAGAGATCACAGAATTTAAAATATATGTTCCTTTAGCTCAGGGATGGGCAAGTCCAGTCCTCGGGGCCAGATTGGTGTTCATATGTATAATACATTGGCGGGAGGCCATAGCAAGCTGCCTGCTTCAGTTTTCAAGATGATCGATCTTTGTCCTGGGAGGAACTGGTTTTTACATGTGTATATTTATTTATTCTGAACACATTTCCATTTGTTGGCAATGTCACACCCTGATCTGTTTCACCTGTCTTTGTGCTTGTCTCCACCCCCCTCCAGGTGTCACCCGTCCTCCCGTTATCCCTAGTGTATTTATACCTGTGTTCTCTGTTTGTCTATTGCCAGTTCGTTTTGTTCGTCAAGCCTACCAGCGTAGGCCTACCCTTGTTCCTGTCTGTTTCTAGCTCTCCCGGTTTTGACTATTCTACTTGCCCTGACACTGAGCCTGCCTGCCGTTCTGTGCCTCGTCACACCACACTGGATTATTGACCTATGCCTGCCCTGACCAAGAGATTGCCTGCCATTCTGTACCTTTTGGACTCTGATCTGGATTACTGACCTCTGCCTGCCCTTGACCTGTCGTTTAGCCTGCCCCCTGTTCTAGTAATACATTTTTGTTACTTCGACACTGTTTGCATCTGGGTCTTCCCTAAAACGTGATAGGCAATGTAAATTCTTGATCTTTTTTTTCTCCAAATACTTACTTTAATGTTTGCTAGCTAGACAGGCAAATGTCGCAGAGTATTGTAAACCAATCAAAACTTGTACTATTCATGGTACTATCTCTGCTGGTAATGTCTGCCAATCAAGTCATCCGTACCTCATGTAGTAGATAGCTTGGTGACAGCTCGAGAGAGATCTCCATCTGACAAACTGCTATCTGGTAAAGTATTTGTTTGTTATTTGTAATGTAACTAGTTATAGAAACGTGATACCATCAATGCAAGCTGTAAAATGACTCCCAACTTAGAACATAGCAACCTTAGTAATGCAGATAGCGTACAACATGTAGATCTGTTATTTCTAGCTCACAAACCACATTCCTTTGCTGATTAATTGGATTCATTCTTGTCCCTTACTTTTGTCTCGAGTGGGCAAATTCACTCACTGTTCTATTGCAGTTTGAACTTTCCTTGCCATCACTATTTAAACATTGGGAACACATGCATTTGCCTGTTGTCTTTTCTTTATGGATTTTCTCTTACACCATCTAGTGCATTTTAGAGTTGAAGAACACCCACTACAGATACACAGACCATCTTTATTCATTATTATCTCTCACTTTTGTCTTCCATGATCTATTCACCATGTCCTGCAGTTTGAACTAACCCTGCCGTCACTATTTAGATATTGGGACCACATATGCATTTGGCTGATGTCTTCTCTTTGCGGGTTTTGTCTTACACTGTCTAGTGCATTTTAGAGTTGAAGAACATCAACTACAGATACACATGCTTGTTTGACAGGTGACAAGAGTATTATTTTACTATTATACAACGGGTGGTTCTAATCCTGGATGTTGATTGGTAAAAATCGCATTCCAGTCGGTGTCTATTCGACAAGTTACCATCAGCTAAAGCTATGATGTTGAAAAGCCTATTTACTCTGTTCCATCTCACTGCACAATCCACTGTCTCATCAGCCCAGCCAGGCAATGTATGAACTTCATCTCCACTATAAATAGCATCTAGACATTATCCTCCATTTCTATTTAGACTAGCATTTGATTTTCAACAGCGGATATTTGTATAATATATGTACCTTGCCGCCTGTCTCTCCGACATTTGCAACATTGTTTCAATATTCAAATTCGATCTCCAGCTGTCCCATAGTAATCAGTGTGACAGGAGTCGGGATGAGACAGACAGGCAGAAAGCTTTTCTCAGCCAGTCGAAATTATGAATCAGTGACATTTTTATGGATATATACAAAGAACTATCAATAGAAAACAGGTATAACTAAATGAAGTGCAGCTAGTTTGCAGTCTTTCCAGCTTCAGTTTGAAGTGATTAGGTTAGCTGTGTTGTTGGCTAGCTCTCGAACAACAGTGTCCTGACGAGAGAGCACATTTTCTATGCCAGGTAAATCGCGCATCATTAGTTCATTGTTATGGATGTATCCAAATAAATGTCACTATACAACAGAAACAAATGCAACTACTCTGTTGTTATTCTGTCTGCACTGTTTGACATGACTAAGTTAGCCATAGTTGGCTAGCTAGCAAGCAAGGGATAAGAACATTGCCAGCCAGTATGGCAACTGGACCGATAGAACGAACAACCATCCGGCTTGGGTAGCAAACCTAGATTTGTGTTGAGACTATATCTTGTGGAAGGATGAAATAGTATGAATAAATTCATCAAAATATTTTTTTTAATGAAAATATGTCTACCATTATATGAACATGTTGATAACCCATTGTATAAAAGCGATAATACTCCCTCGATGCCGGTGTTTGGAGGATATATTTAAAAATTAAAAAATTAAAAAAATCTGACTTACATAGGTATTCAGACCCTTTGCTACGAGACACGAAATTGTGCTCAGGTGTATCCTGTTTCCATTGATCATACTTGAGATGTTTCTACAACTTGATTGGAGTTCACCAGTGGGAAATTCAATTGATTGGACATGATTTGGAAAGGCAGACGCCTGTCTATACAAGGTCCCACAGTTAACAATGCATGTCAGAGCAAAAACCAAGCCATGAGGTCGAAGGTATTGTCTGTAGAACTCTGAGACAGGATTTGGGGGGAAGGGTACCAAAACTATTATTACGACTATTCCTAGAGCTGGCGGCCCAGTCAAACTGAGCAATCGGGGGAGAAGGGAGCTGACCAAGATCCCGATGGTCACTTTGACAAAGTTCCAGAGATCCTCTGTGGAGATGGGAGAACCTTCCAGAAGGACAGCCATCTCTGCAGCACTCCTCCAATCAGGCCTTTATGGTAGAGTGGCCAGACGGAAGCCACTCCTCAGCAAAAGGCACATGACAGTTGGCTTGGAGTTTGCACAAAGGCACCTAAAGACTCTCAGACCATGAGAAACAAGATTCTCTGTTCTGATGAAACCAAGACTTAACTATTTGACCTGAATGACAAGCATCACTTCTGGAGGAAACCTGGCACCATCCCTACGGTGAAGAACGGTGTTGGCAGCATCATGCTGTGGGGTTGTTTTTCATCAGAGGGGACTGGGAGACTAGTCATGATTGAGGGAAAGATGAACGGAGTGATCCTTGATGAAATCTGCTCCAGAGCCTCAGAACCTCAGACTGGGGTGAAGGTTCACCTTCTAACATGACAACGACCCTAAACACACAGCCAAAACTACGCAGGAGTGGCCTCTCAATGTCTTTGAGTGGCCCAGCCAGAGTTCGGACTTGAACCCGATCGAACATCTCTGGAGAGACCTGAAAATAGCAGCGACGCTCCTCATCCAATTGACAGAGCTTGAGAGGATCTGCAGAGAAGAATGGGAGAAACTCCCCAAATACAGGTGTGCCAAGCATTTAGCGTCGCAACCCAAGAAGACTCGGCTATAATCACTGCCAAAGGTGCTTCAACCAAGTACTGAGTGAAGGGTCTGAATATTTATGTGAATTTATATTTTATTTCTTAATTTTTAACAGATTTGCAAAAAATAACAAAATGTGGAAAAAGTTAAGGGGTCTGAATACTTTCCAAATGCACTGTAAATAGATCTACCATTATGTGTGCCCATCATTGTGCTGGTTAGCTGCTATTTGAGAACTCATCTGGTTTTGAAATCAAACTCTGGTTATTTTATTGCAGAAGACATTGTACAATTGTCTTAAGTCACTTTAACTCTACCTACATGTACATATTACCTCATTACCTCGACTAACCTGTGCCCCCGCACATTGACTCTGTACGGGTATCACCTGTATATAGCCCCGCTACTTTTATTTTACTGCTGCTCTTTAATTATTTGTTCTTTTTCTTTTTACTTATCTATATTTTACTAAACACTTATTTTTCTTAAAACTGCATTGTTGGTTAAGAGCTTCTAAGTGAGCATTTCACTTTGTCTACAACTGTTGTATTCGGTGCATGTGACAAACACAGAGATAACACAAAGATAATATTGTTTTGCAAGGTATGCTATATGTGTAGGCTATGCCATATGTATTGGCTAATATGCATCTGTCATTTTTAACCTCCATTCTAGCATACATGACACACATCTTTCTATCTATTTGCTTTTATTTGAGTTTGTATGCAAATTGTATAATTGCATGTTTCTTTAAGTCTGCAGCAAGTTGCTTGAAATGAGACAATCATGACTCAAAATTGAATTCACTGATAGCTAATAAAACACTAGCTTCCTGAGCAGGTGCATTCAATAAATTGTCTAAATGGTCAATGAAGTTACCTCTTCATATGATCAAGACCATTCGTATTGCATGCTGCATACTTCAAGTGCACTCGAAAACAAATATTTATCTTATATCAGTCTTTGGGAGCTTTTTTACTTCCTCTTAACACACTAACAGCAGATCACGATTTCATGTGAGGCTGTGTTTACGTTTTCGATAGAAGCAGCACGGGAGTTCTGATTGGTTCCAAGTTTAGCATTTTGCCTGAGTGGACAGTGTTAAAATAGACTTTTTCTGAGTAAGATTTGAAGGGGCCAAGTAGTTTTACGGCATTCAGAAGAATATTTCATTGCCATATACAAAAAAATCCTATATAAAAAAAAATCCTATACAAATAATCCTATATATTGTCATATACAGAAAAATCCTATACAAATAATCCTATATATTGTCATATACAGAAAAATCATATACAAATAATCCTATATATTGTCATATACAGAAAAATCATATACAAATAATCCTATATATTGTCATATACAGAAAAATCATATACAAATAATCCTATATATTGTCATATACAGAAAAATCATATACAAATAATCCTATATATTGTCATATACAGAAAAATCATATACAAAAAAATGCTCCTCCCTCGATATAACAACTTCACTGTTTTTGGCGTTGGTCCAATACCTAAAATTATTGATGAATGTTGAATACGTCACAGGCTATTAAACTATTAAATCCAATTTTTAGATGCTACAGGTACATTTATTGGACCATGAGTAATCTCAACTCGAACGTAGCCGTAATGGATTGCCCTTATACCTTGTCTCATTACTTAATTAAATATTTGGCTAAGTGAGAGAAAGAGAGAGAAAATAGAGAGTGAGAAAAAGGTGAGACAGCTTGACATGTTATAGATTAAGGCTGTCCTGAGCCTTTTAAATGATCCACTGGTCTCTTAGCCCTGCTCCTGCTCCCAGGCTGCTGCTGTGCCATCATGCCTGATGTCTCCAGTGGGCCCACAGATCAGAACTGACATCACTGGGACTCAAAATCACAGAGTTATCCTATCAGAGTTCCTCGTAGCTGGGTTTACGCTATAATTCATCGGAGGACACGCTCAAAAGGCCGCATGGGTCCAAATCAAGGGCACCGTCCCAGAGATACACAAGGACAGTCACTGGATATGACAGGAGGACCTTTTACTCTGACCTTAGTACAGTGCCCCTCTGCCTTATTGGAAGTCACCACTTCGACATTTCTCTCTGATCGACTGGTTTATTGAGCATGATCCTCTATGTTCATGTTGTAAGAGGGTTATAATTATTATTATTATGCCTGAAGTGTTTTTTTTCTTTAGGGTTGGTGTAATTTGGTTCCTTCCCCCATGCGCAGGCCTAATTATGTTGTCCTTGTCTTGTGAACATGATTGCTTTGTAATGTCTTTATGACAGAAATAAGAAATCCCCTAATAAGAATTTGAGAAATCTTTTCTGGCAATCTAAATTTGATTCTTCCAGTAAAGTACGAGTGGTATTATTCCATTATGGTACTATATAACATGCTGTATACGAATTGGGGATTTTGAACAATTTAAACCATTTGTGAGTGTAGAACTGTTGGCAGAAATGGGACCTTGATACTGTGTGGTGAGACGGTAGAGTTCAAACAGATAGCGTTTCACAAGGAGTGGACCGGGAAATGTAATTGTCAATAAATAATCATAACCTAACCCTCCAACCATTAAGTCACTCTTCATCACAACGAGGTCGCATAGCAACAGTGAAAACTGTAGATAGAAGGGGGCATATTGTGTCTAGGGGGTTTCTTGTCTCGCATCCTGTCCTGTATGAGGGATTTGTGTCATTAAAACTATAATAAGGGAATATGCTGAAATCCCTGCAACACAGCCCTAAAGCATTTCAAAGATGCATTGCATCCATTTAAGAGGCGCTAATTTGGATTTTATGAAGATTGGTTGGTCTCACCATAGAGTTAGAAATAATTATATTTCTCACTTTATAAAATCTAACTATGCACATATTTTATTATTTGTAAGTGTTTTTAATTGTGTTTTTTAATCATGTATTTTGATAACATTTAGTTTTATTGCATATTTCTGGTGGTTTTGACCCACAGATTTGCAGATGGACTGGCTTGGCTAGTTAGCTAGATAGCTGGCTAATTGTTTTTGTTTGAATGATGCATCTGGACCCTGTACCAGCTTTTTTGTTTCACCTGGTTGCTATTTCCTGATCTTTTGAAAACATCAATTGAAGAGTTACCTGAAGCTTGAGAGGAATGGGAGATGCAGTAAAGGAATGCAGTGCTGAGGCAGAGGACTCATAGTGAGGACGACTGGCTACCACTCTGAACTGTGTGTGGTGAGCTTTGTGGTGCACAGAACTGCTGAGGCATCACCCAAGTGGTGATACACAGATTGAAGGAGAAGTCCAGTAGCTACACAACAGGCTGGACCCAAGAGTAGCCCTCTACATGATCGCCACTAGACTCTTCATCAACCATCTCCCTGACCATCTTCCTCTGATTAAGCCATGAACCCTCCCTCTTCATCTTTGGAGGATGTATGCACTCAAAGACTTGGCCTCTATTGGTTGACCTAACTATAGTTAGGTCGACCAGTACACCATCATGAGTAGCTTAGCTATAGCTAGACTACTCATGATGATGTACTGGTTGTTTGTTTTTTGCTCTTGAAGTGCTTTGAGATTCTTATGAAAAGCGCTATAGAAATGTAATAAGTTATTATTATTTATTATTGTTATTATTATCGTTATTATTATCATTATTATTATTATTAGGGAGCAGTCAAAATGTACACCATTGTCACGCCCTGACCATAGTTTACTTTGTATGTTTATATGTTTTGTTTGGTCAGGGTGTGATCTAGTGTTCAGTTTTTTTTCATTAAAATGACGAACACTTACCACGCCGCATCTTGGTCCTCCTCTCTATCTCCAGACGACAGCCGTGACAACCATTTTTAAATAGGGGAGGGTCATGCTTTTTCAATTTCAGTCAGCATGACAGTTTACTATTTTTTATTCAGTCCAGTGTGTCACGAATTCCCCCGGTACTGCTGCTCATTCCATGCCCCAGTTCCGGAGGTCTACGTCACTGGCCTCTAGGCGTCACTGAACTGTCTCATTACGCACACCTGATTCCCATTCCCCCTGATTAGTAATTGTATATATGTGCCCTCTGTTCCCCATTGTCCTGGTCGTTTATTGTTCCCACGTTCGTTGGTCTTGTGAGTACCTGTGCTTTGTTGTTTCGGCTTTCATGCTGCGTGTATTGTGCACTTATTATAATGGGTCTCGTCCCGGGTATTGTTGTGCACAAGTTATTTCGGGTCTCGTCCTGTGTATTTAGTAGAGGTTTAACCTCACTCTCTTTGGGTTACATCCCTGTGTTTTGTATACGTGTTTGTATTGGGCTTCGTCCCCGTGCCTTTTCATGACATGTTATAATGTGGGTGGAGTATTAAACCTCCCTATTACGTATTCCTGCACCTGTCTCCAATCAGTTATACAACGTGACACAGTGGAGGGTCATATCATTTAATCAATTAAATGTCATATTGCTCAGGGTTTGAGAATTAGTTGCTTATTCTATCTCGAGGTGCCCGATGCTGGCCCTCATCCTGGATTCTCTGCTGGGCTTGTAATAGTGCGCCTAGTGTGGTCTCAATAAAATGATCCATAGCCTATACTATATGCTAAAGGCCTAGGCTATATGAAGAACATGCTCTGAGTAGCACAGGGAAAAGTTATTTCTAATCAAATGTGCTTACTTCCTGAGTTTGTGCTGCTGAGATGGTGTATATAAAACTAGGCTACACTGCATTACACACTGCAATAGTGTCACGTCCTGACCTTAGTTCCTTTTTTAAGTCACTATTTTGGTTTGGTCAGGGTGTGAGTTGGGGTGGGCATTCTGTTTTTCATTCTGTTTTGTTCTGTGTGTTTGGCCTGGTATGGTTCCCAATCAGAGGCAGCTGTCAATCGTTGCCTCTGATTGAGAACCATACTTAGGTAGCCTGTTCCCACCTGTGTTTGTGGGTAGTTTTTTTGTGTATTGCACCTTGCAGAACTGTTTGTTTGTTGTTTTTGTTAGTATTTAAACGCATTATGAATACTTACCACGCTGCACCTTGGTCCTCTTCTCCTTCTCCCGACGACATTCGTTACAGATAGGCTATCCCAATCATGAGCCCAGGACTGCCCTGCTCTTGCTGAGGTGAACCCTTTTGTGCTGCCTAACCAATGACTGTGCTGTGTACAGTGGCACTTTAGGAGGCGAGTCAGTCTTATGAATTTGTTTCATTCATTTGTCCAAAAAATGCTACATCTGTGCGCTAGGTCTGAGGTCCTGAGAGGGATAGTGTGAAGATGAGGACATGAGGTAAGTTTGTTTTTATTAAAATCAATTATAGCAGTAGCAATGTTTTGTTGCCCGTAATGAAGCTATTTATCAGAGTTATTGACCTCTCAATAAGCCATATTCAAGTAATTCACATTACTATGAAGCAGCAGCTGCGGAAATGGACAGCGCATGGGTGCTGAAAGCCTAATTCATTTAAACAGTCCTAATTTTAATTAGACTTTAGGCTACTAACAACATGAGGGCTTTGTGTTGGAGCATATTTCTTCCTATGAAATTATAGTCTACTATCCATAGATTTTGTCAGCCAATTCTTTCACGCACTCCTTAAATATCTGATTCAGTGAAGGGCTTGGTGTGCTAAGTTAAAACCAGGGATCGAATTGAGTGGGTATGTGAGGGTACAGTATGTGAGGGTATTGAAGGTTTTGTTAATGACTACAAGCATTGGCTTACCTCTTGTTAGCCTAGAAATAAGGTGTAAGATGCCGGGGAAAGACATGACTCCGATGCATATGGGATATATTTGGTTTATCAAATCAAAGTTTGTCACGTGCGCCGAATACAACAGGTGTACCTTACAGTGACATGCTTACTTGCAGGCTCTAACCAATAGTGCAAAAAAGGTATTCGGTGAACAATAGGTAAAGAAATAAAAAAGGCTATATACAGTAGAGGCTATATAAGTAGCAAGGCTACATACAGACACCGGTTAGTCAGGCTGAGTGAGGTAGTATGTACATGTAGATTAAAGTGACATGCATATATTATGATCAGAAAGTAGCAGTAGCTTCAAAGAGGGGTTGGCGGGTGGGACACAATGCAAATAGACAAGTTAGCCAATGTGCGGGAGCACTGGTTGGTTGGCCCAACTGAGGTAGTATGTACATGAATGTATAGTTAAAATGACTGCATATATGATAAACAGAGAGTAGCAGCAGCGTAAAGAGGGGTTGGGGGGGAAAACAATGCAAATAGTCCGGGTAACCATTTGATTACCTGTTCAGGAGTCTTATGGCTTGGAGGTAAAAACTGTTGAGAATACTTTTTGTCCTAGACTTGGCATTCCGGTACCGTTTGTCATGCGGTAGTAGAGAGAACAGTCTATGACTGGGGTGGCTGGTGTCTTTGACAATTTTTAGGGCCTTCCTCTTACACCGCCTGGTGTAGAGGTCCTGGATGGCAGGCAGCTTAGCCCCAGTGATATACTGGGCTGTACGCACTACCCTCTGTAGTGCCTTGTAGCTACCTACCCTCACCACCTGGGGGTGGCCCGTCAGGAAGTCCAGGATCCAGTTGAGGGAAGTGTTTAGTCCCAGGATCCTTAGCTTGGTGATGAGCTTTGAGGGTACTATGGTGTTGAACGCTGAGCTGTAGTCAATTAATAGCATTCTCACATAAGTGTTCCTTTTGTCCAGGTGAGAATGGGCAGTGTGGAGTGCAATAGAGATGGCATCATCTGTGGATCTGGAGGTATTCAAATTGGAGTGGGTGTGACGATTGTCTGTTGAAGGTGTGGACCAAAGCGCAACGTGGTAAGTGTTCATACTTTTTAGTTTCAACTGAACAATAAATAACAAAAATAACAAAAGAGAATGACCGAAAACCGAAACAGTCCTGTCAGGTGCCGAAACAGAAAACAACTACCCACAAAAACCCTGTGGGGAAAAAGCTACCTAAGTATGGTTCCCAATCAGAAACAACGATAGACAGCTGTCCCCTATTGAGAACCATACCCGGCCAAAACAAAAAAATACTAAAACATAGAAAAAGTAACATAGAATGCCCACCCAAATCACACCCTGACCAAACCAAAATAGAGACATAAAAAGCTCTAAGGTCAGAGCGTGACAGTGGGTCTAGGGTTTCTGGGATAATGGTGTTGATGTGGGCCATTGTCTGGGCCATTGACATTCAGACCTTCTATAGCTGAGAAGACAAAATGTACTTTGCTGGGAAGTAATGTGTGATTCTGTCACTATTAATTGACATTCAACATTTTAACAGGCTATTAACCCGAATATTAACTCTAACTCAGTCAGGAGCAAGCCAGGTAGCCTGACAAATACATTAAAATAGATTATTTAGGTTATATTATTATTTCAAGGCTATAGCCTGCCATTTAAGATGCTATTATATTCCCATGCCCTAGTCATAGTAAACACATCTGTTTTGTAATAAAATAGAATAAATTAGAAAATAGTTTCCCAAATGAACAAAAAGTGAATGCAGGCCTACCTGATTATATGTGGCTGCTGTGTTAAAAAACAAATGACTTTTTCTCAAATTCATTGATGATCAGTTGTAACTGGTTCTGTTGCGCTAAATGTTTACAGTTGACAGACAACTTGAGCACTGTTCCAGGTTATGCAGCATTCGCTCATTCGTGGTCATGCTCTGTTGCAAAATTTTTAAAGATTCATCTTGTCTCCAGTCATGTAAAATTACGTAGAATTGCATGAAAAATAAAAAAATTAGGACCGCGAATAAGATAATAGATTAATGCACTGCTTTATTATAATGGAGCTCTTTTCACACCTACCCTTGTCCGCGGTGGTCTGTGAATCACAACCTTCTGAATGCTTCTTAAAAAAACGAAGAACAGTTTCTAGAACCGCATAACTAAGGCTCTGGTCTCTCCTATGAGTGAGGGTAAATGGTCGGCATGTTCTCTGCTATCCACTTATACAGTTGAAGTTGATGCCTCACCTCCTGGTTACACTAGTGACCATATCCCCTGCGCATCCCGCAAAGGCGGAGGTGTTGCTAACATTTATGATAGAAAATTTCAATTTACAAAATTTGTTTTTTTTTCGTCTTTTGAGCTTCTAGTCATGAAATCTATGCAGCCTACTCAATCATAGCTCAATCATAGCTACTGTTTACAGGCCTCCTGGGCCATATACAACATTCCCTGAGTTCCCTGAATTCCTATCAGACCTTGTAGTCATGGCAGATAATATTCTAATTTTTGGTGACTTTAATATTCACATGGATAAGTCCACAGACCCACTCCAAAAGGCTTTCGGCGCCATCATCGACTCAGTGGGTTTTGTCCAACATGTCTCTGGACCTACTCACTGCCACAGTCATACTCTGTACCTAGTTTTGTTCAGTGGATCTTAATGTTTTTCCTCATAGTCCAGGATTATCGGACCACAATTTTATTACGTTTGCAATCGCACAAGTAATCTGCTCAGACCCTAACTAAGGATCATCAAAAGTCGTGCTATAAATTCTCGGACAACCCAAAGATTCCTAGATGCCCTTCCACACTCCCTCCGCCTACCCAAGGACGTCAGAGTACAAAATCAGTTAACCAAATCAGTTCAAATCTTTTAATGGCGTCAGACCGAGGCTCTGCATCTGTCCTCGTGCTCCTAGACCTTAGGGCTGCTTTTGATACCATCGATCATCACATTCTTTTGGAGAGATTGGAAACCCAAATTGGTCTATACCGACAAGGTCTGGCCTGGTTTAGATCTTATCTGTCGGAAAGACATCAGTTTGTCTCTGTGGATGGTTTGTCCTCTGACAAATCAACTGTAAATTGCGGTGTTCCTAAAGGTTCCGTTTTAGGACCCCTATTGTTTTCACTATATATTTTACAGAAAGGCATTGGAGCAACGAACCGCCCTTGTTGTCTCTGCCTGGCCGGTTCCCCTCTCTCCACAGGGATTCTCTGCCTCTAACCCTATTACAGGGGCTGAGTTACTGGCTTACTGGTGCTCTTGCATGCCGTCCCTAGGAGGGGTGCGTCACTTGAGTGGGTTGAGTCACTGACATGATCTTACTGTCTGGGTTGGCGCCCCCCCCCCCCTTGGGTAGTGCAGTGGCGGAGATCTTTGTGGGCTATACTCTGCCTTGTCTCAGGATGGTAAGTTGGTGGTTGAAGATATCCCTCTAAGTGGTGTGGGGGCTGTGCTTTGGCAAAGTGGGTGGAGTTATAACCTGCTTGTTTGGCCCTGTCCGGGGGTGTTGTCGGACGTGGCCACAGTGTCTCCCGACCCCTCCTGTCTCAGCCTCTAGTATTTATGCTGCAGTAGTTTGTGTTGGGGGGCTAGGGTCAGCCTGTTATATATGGAGTATTTCTCCTGTCTTATCGGGTGTCCTGTGTGAATTTAAGTATGATCTCTCGAATTCTTTCTTTCTCTCTCGAAGGACCTGAGCCCTAGGACCATGCCTCAGGACTTCCTGGCCTGATGACTCCTTGCTATCCCCAGTCCACCTGGCCATCCTGCTAATCCAGTTTCAACTGTTCTGCCTACGTCTATGGAACCCTGACCTGTTCACCTGATGTACTACCTGTCCCAGACCTACAATAGACAGCAGGAGCGGTAGAGATACTCTGATTGATTGGCTATGAAAAGCCAACTGACATTTACTCCTGAGGTGCTGATCTGTTGCACCCTCGACAACCACTGTGATTATTATTATTTGACCCTGCTGGTCATCTATGAACATTTTGAACATCTTGGCCATGTTCTGTTATAATCTCCACCTGGCACAGCCAGAAAAGAATTGGACACCCCTCATAGCCTGGTTCCTCTCTAGGTTTCTTCCTAGGTTCTGGCCTTTCTAGGGAGTTTTTCCTAGCCACTGTGCTTCTACATCTGCATTGCTTGCTGTTTGGGGTTTTAGGATGGGTTTCTGTACAGCACTTTGAGATATCAGCTGATGTAAGAAGGGCTTTATAAATACATTTGATTTGAAGTCTGGAGTTTACATACACTTGGGTTGGAATCATTAACTCGTTTTTCTACCACTCCACAAATTTCTTGTTAACAAACTATAGTTTTGGCAAGTCGGTTAGGACATCTTCTTTGTGCATGACACAAGTAATTTTTCAACAATATTTTACAGACAGATCATTTCACTTACAATTCACAATTCCAGTGGGTCATTTCACTATCACAATTCCAGTGGGTCAGATGTTTACATACACTAAGTTGACTGTACCTTTTAACAGCTTGGAAAATTCCAGAAAAGCTTGGTCGCAAATGGGTCTTCCAAATGGACAATGACCCCAAGCATACCTCCAAAGTTGTGGCAAAATGGCAACAAAGTCAAGGTATTGGAGTGGCCATCACAAAACCCTGACCACAATCCTATAGAAAATTTGTGGGCAGAACTAAAAAAGCATGTGGAAGCAAGGAGGCCTACAAACCTGACTCGGTTGCATCAGCTCTGTCAGGAAGAACGGGCCAAAATTCACCCAACTTGTTGTGGGAAGCTTGTGGAAGGCAAGGTAATGCTACCAAATACTAATTGAGTGTATGTAAACTTCTGACCCACTGGGAATGTGATGAAAGAAATAAAAGCCGAAATGAATCACTCACCTATTATTCTGACATTTCACATTCTTAAAATAAAGTGGTGATCCTAACTGACCGAAGACAGATAATTTTTACTAGGATTAAATGTCAGGAATTATATAAGACTGAATTTAAATGTATTTGGCTAAGGTTTATGTAAACTTCCGACTTCAAGGGGAGGGTCACCTTTTTTTTCAAGTATTCGGTTACGGTATATTTTACTGAAGGGAGGGCATTCCATTTTCATTTAAGAGAGGTCAGATTTTCTCCTGGTGCCCCTCATTATAAATAACGTGCAGTCCCTTGCCGCTGCAAGTACTGATATTCCTCCTCAGTTGTAAGCCTACTGTAGTTTTGTATTGAGCCATCCACACCAAGTAAATATCCTCAAGTCATCTACTGGCGGCCAATTCCTCATGTCATCCTCCCAATTACTTACAATGAACAAAAATATAAACACATGTAAAGTGTTGGTTTCATGACCTGAAATAAAAGACCCCAGAAATGTTCCATATGCACAAAAAGCTTATTTGTCTGAAAATGATGTGCGCTTTAGTTTAAATCAATCCACCTGACAGATGTGGCATGTCAATAAGCTGATTCAACAGTATGATCCTTACACAGATGCACCTTGTGCTGGGGACAAAATATATGCAATTTTGTCACACAACACAATGCCACAGATGTCACAAGTTTTGAGGGAGCATGCAATTGGCCTGCTGACTGCTGAACTATCCACCAGTGCTGTTGCCAGAGAATTGAATGTTAAATGATCCAAAGTCATTTTAGAGAATTTGGCAGTACGTCCAACCGGCCTCACAACCGTAGACCATGTGTAACCAAACCAGCCCAGGATCTCCTTCTTCACCTGCGGGATCGTCTGAGACCAGCCACCGGGACAGCTGATGAAACTGTGGGTTTGTAGAACTGAAGAATTTCTGTGCAAACCATCAGATACCGTCTCAGGGAAGCTCATCTGCGTGCTCGTCATCTTCACAGTCAGGGTCTTGACCTGACTGTAGTTCGTCGTAACCGACTTGGCCACTGGCACGCTGGAGAAGTGTGACTCCCAGTTTCAACTGTACCAGGCAGACAGCATGTATGGTGTTGTGTAGGTGATGTTTGCGGATGTCAACAGAGTGTCCTATGGTGGCGGTGGGGTTATGGTATGGGCAGGCATAAGCTACAGACAATGAACACAATCGCATTTTATTGATGGCAATTTGAATGCACAGAGATACCGTACACGAGATCCTGAGACCCATTGTCTTGCCATTCATCTGCCACCATAACCTCATGTTTCAGCATGATAATGCACGGCCCCATATTGCAAGGATCTGTACACATTTCCTGGAAGCTGAAAAAGTCCCAGTTATTCCATGGCCTGCACACTCACCAGACATTTCACACATTGAGCATGTTTGGGATGCTCTGGATCAAAGGTGTATGACAGCGTGTTCCAGTTCCCGCCAATATCCAGTAACTTCACACAAACATTGAAGAGGAGTGGAACAACATTCCACAGACCACAATCAACAGGCTGATCAACTCTATGTGAAGGAGATGTGTCGCGCTGCATTAGGTAAGTGGTGGTCACACCAGATACAGACTGGTTTTCTGATCCACGTCCCAAACTATTTTTTTTAAGGTATATGTGACGAACAGATGCATATCCATAGATTATGGCCTACTGAATTTATTTCAATTGACTGATTTCCTTATGTGAACTGTAACTCAGTAAAATATTTGAAATTGTTGCATGTTGTGTTTATATTTTTGTTCCGTGTACTTTGCAAAGTTTGCTAGAATGTGAGATGTATTTCCCATTTCCTGAATTATGTTCTGAGATAAGTGAAATGTTATGTGTTTTCTGGTTAGCCTCAATGCTTGCTTGTGTATCAGGCAGATTAAACTGGATGACGCGTTAAAACGACGTAAGTGTTCACCATCAATGCGAAACCAAGAAATATATTTACTCATGAAAATAATACTTTTCTAATTATCATTTGAAAAAATATTATTTTATATATAATATATATATATATATTCGCGACCCCACTGCAGTTCCCCCGCGTCCCTCTAAGGGTTGCGACCCCGATGTTGAATACCACTGATCCAGAGTCTTATTTTACAGTTCTGAATAAGAGAACCTGACTTGATGTAGAATTTCACACAGAATAACTACATGAGGTGTACGGGAGGAAACGCCAGCCTTTCAAAGCATAACCTTCTGATCGGTGAGAATCTCTCTTCTCACAGGGCAATGCCATTTGCTTAATAACATGGTTAGATACAGTAATAGATGAACAGTGGTTCATTAGCCTTCCCATTCTGCCTCAGTGTGAGAGGAGTAAGAACAACCCTTCTAATGTAATAAAGACTATCTTATTCCATCGAATGTGTCTTGTCACCTCAGGAGAGCATAACACTCCCTTTGAAGTAGCTCGCTATTCAAGACTGTGACTTTATTCACAAAGGCTCATTGCATCAAGGAGATGCACAATCAATTAATTGTATATTTCATTTGAGTCTCTCAATGAGCACAGCAGCGTTGATTAGCAGCGTTGATTATTCTCTCATATTTTCCACAGTATGTGAGACTTCCGAGATAGCAGCTCCTCATATTTAGGCTGTTGTTGGGCTGCTCTGTTTCCTCGCTGTTCGTGTCAGAGTGACCTTTCAATGAAGGGTCTTTATCGGCAGGACTGATGGGAGGGGAAAGCTTTTCTCTACGCTCCACTGTATTCTCTATACCCCCTGTTCTGAGCAGTGGTGGACTTACCATTAGGCAATTCAGGCAATTGGCTGGGGCCTCACATCATCAGGGGCCTCGTGAACTTGGCATAATTTTGTTTAATAATACATCATTTTTCTGATGTGTGCTGAAGTCACTCCTCCAATGTGTGCTATATAGCGGTTGTGACCGTCTCTGGTTGTGACAAATGGAGCGATTTTTGTTTTCTTTCTCTGAATTTGGCGCTATCGTTTGTTTTTCTACGCTCACAAGTATTACCTGATGATGTTTCCTGATGTTTTCCCGAACCTTACAATATTTCTTATGCATTACTCATTTTTTGATTCAGTTTTGATTGAGTAATACACCTTTCCCATACTCAAGTCATATTACATATTTTCAAATTACCCTTATAAACATAGAAACTTGGTTGCAGTTTATCTCTGTGCTAGAATGGTTAAAGCCCATAAAATAAAACATAGCTGATACAGTATATACACGGCTTCCTCTTCCTAGTATCCTAATGGCTAAGGCTTCAATTGCAGGCGGACATCAGGCAAAGCTGTGTCTTTGTATTTATTCACTTGACTCTGCTATTCAACCAGACGGCTTTTCCATTTTCCGTATGTACTGAATGGCGCCTTCTGCTAAGAGTTCCTGTTCACCTGAACTGGAGTTTCTGATGCTAAAATGCTGACCTCACTATGTGTCGAGGGAATTCACGTGGGTTATTATCACAGCTCTGTACATACTTTCACAAGCAAACATCAAGGCAGCACTCTGTATACTGTACAAGAACATTAAGCCAGAAATAATCCTCTCACCCGGAAGCAGTCTTTATTGTCGTGGGAGATTTTAACCAAGCAATTTTAAAACAAATTCTTCCACAGTATCTCCAACATGTATCCTGCCCCACGAGAGAGGAAACAACTTGCTAGAACATGTTTATACAAACATCCGTGACACATACAAAGCCATCCCCCGCCTTCAATCGGCCAATCAGATCATGTCTCTCTGTTCCTACTCCCCGCCTACATGCAGAAACTCGAGGGAGCCACCAACACAGAGAATAGTGAGGTGCTGGACAGAGGAGGCCGACTCAATGCTGCAGGACTCTTTTAAGAATACTGATGAAAATATTTAAAGATGAATCCATCCTCGACTCATCCATCAACATTGAGGAAAATACAGTGCATTCGGAAAGTATTCAGACCCCTGGACTTTTTCCCCAAAAAATATTGTTACAGCCTTATTTGAAAATGTATGAAATTATTTGTTTGATTCATGAATCTACACACAATACCCCCATAATGACTAAGTGAACACAGGTTTTTAGAAATGTTTGCACATTTATAAAAATAAAAAAACTGAAATTCCTTATTGATAAAAGTATTCAGACCCTTTGCTATGAATCTAGAAACTGAGCTCAGGTGCATCATATTTCCATTGATAATCCTTGAGATGTTTCTACAACTTGATTGGAGTCCACCAGTGGTAAATTCAATTGATTGGACTAGATTTTGGAAAGGCACACACCTGTCTATAGAAGGTCCCAGAGTTGACAGTAAATATCAGTGCAAAAACCAAGCCATGAGGTCTAAGAAATTGTCCATAGAGCTCTGCGACAGGATTGTGTGGAGGCACAGATCTGGGGAAGGGTACCAAAATATTTCTGCAGCATTGAAGGTCCCCAAGAACACAGTGGCCTCCATCTTTCTTAAATGGAAGAAGTATGGAACCACCAAGAAACTTCCTAGAGCTGGCCGCCCGGCCAAACGGAGAAATCAGGGAAAAAGGGACAAGAACCCGATGGTCACGCTGACAGGGCTACAGAGTTCATTGGTGGAGATGGGAGAACCTTCCAGAAGGACAACTATCTCTATAGCACTCTTCCAAACAGGCCTTTATGATAGGGTGGCCAGACGGAAGCCACTCCTCATTAAAAAGGCACATGACAGCCCACGTGGAGTTTGCCAAAAGGCACCTAAAGACTCTCAGACCATGAGAAACAAGATTCTCTGATCTGATTGCCAAGCGTCATGTCTGCAGGAAACCTGGTATCAACCCTACGGTGAAGCATGGTGGTGGCAGCATCATGGTGTGGGGATGTTTTTCAGCGGCAGGGAGTGGAGACTAGTCAGGATGGAGGGAAAGATGAACAGAGCAAAGTACAGCGAGATCCTTGATGAAAACCTGCTCCAGAGTGCTCAGGACCTCAGACTTGGGAAAAAATTCACCTTCCAAAATGACAACGACCTTAAGCACACAGCCAAGACAACGCAGGAGTGGCTTCGGGACAAGTCTATGAATGTCCTTGAGTGGCCCAGCCAAGAACCCGGACTTGAACCCGATCGAACATCTCTGGACAGACCTGAAAATAGCTGTGCAGCTTGCCAGGATCTCCAGAGAAGAATGGTAGAAACTCCCCAAATACAGGTGTGCCATGCTTGTAGCGTCATACCCAAGATGACTTGAGGCTGTATCCAAAATTATCCAAAATTTGGAAAAAATGTGGAAAAAGTCAAGAGGTCTGAATACTTTTCGAATGCACTGTATATACAGTACAGTACCAGTCAAAAGTTTGGACACACCTACTCATCCAAGGGTTTTTCTTTATTTTTACTATTTTCTACGTTGTACAATAATAGTGAAGACTTCAAAACCATGAAATAGCACATGAAATCAAGTAGTAACCATAAAAGTGTTAAACAAATAAAAATATATTTTATATTTGACATTCTTCAAAGTAGCCATCCTTTGCCTTGATGACAGCTTTGCACACTCTAGACATTCTCTCAACCAGCTTCATGAGGTAGTCACCTGGCAAGAACAGCTTTAAAAAGCAAAGACAAACGACAGTCTTATCTTTACTTGAATAGATGAAGGTCAGTTAATCCAGAAAATGTCAAGAACTTTGAAAGTTTCTTCAAGTGCAGCCTCAAAAACCATCAAGCACTATGATTAAACTGGCTCTCATGAGGACCGCCACAGGAAAGGAAGACCCAGAGTTACTGCTGCTGCAGAGTTTAAGTTAATTTGTGTTACCACCCTCAGAAATTACAGCCCAAATAAATACTTCACAGTTCAAGTAACAGACACATCTCAACATCAACTGTTCAGAAGAGACTGCGTGAATGAGGCCTTCATGGTCAAATTGCTGCAGAGAAACCATTATAAAGGACATCAATAATAAGAAGAGACTTGCTTGGGCTAAGAAGCATGAGCAATGGACATTAGACCGGTGGAAATCTGTCCTTTGAGTCCAAGTTTGAGATTTTTGGTTCTAACCGCCGTGTCTTTGTGAGATGTAGAGTAGGTGAATGAATGATCTCTGCATGTGTGGTTCCCACCGTGAAGCATGGAGAAAGAGGTGTGATGGTGTGGGGGTGCTTGCTGGTGACACTGTCTGTGATTTATTTAGAATTCAAGGCACATTTAACCAGCATGGCTACCACAGCATTCTGCAGTGATACACCATCCCATCTGGTTTGTAGTTAGTCCCAATATCATTTACCTTTCAACAGGACAATTACCCAACACACCTTACACCGCTGTGTAAGGGCTATTTGGGGCGGCAGGTTAGTGGTTAGATCGTTGGGCAAGTAACCGAAAGGTTGCTGGATTGAATCCCTGAGCTGACAAGGTAAAAATCTGTCATTCTGCCCCTGAACAAGGCACTGTTCTCCAGTAGGCCGTCATTGTTAACATGAATTTGTTCTTAACTGACTTGCCTAGTTAAATAAAATATATATACATATATTTGTCCAAGAAGCAGAGTGATGGAGTGCTGAATCAGATGACCTGGCCTCCACAATCATCCAACCTCAACCCAATTGAGATGCTTTGGGATGAGTTGGACCGCAGAGTGAAGGAAAAGCAGACAACAAGTGCTCAGCATATGTGGGAACTCCTTCAAGACTGTTGGAAAAGCATTCCAGGTGAAGCCTGTTGAGAGAATGCCAAGAATGTGCAAAACTGTCATCAAGGCAAAGAATCTAAAATATTTAACACTTTTTTGGTTACTACATGATTCCATATGTGTTATTTCATAGTTTTGATGTCTTCACTACTATTCTACATTGTAGAAAATAGTAAAATAAAGAAAAACCCTTGAAAGAGTAGGTGTTTCCAAAATGTTGACTGGTACTGTGTAAATAGTACCTTGAGAAAGTATTCACACCTTTTTCCACATTTGGTTGTTTTACAAAGTGGGATTAAAATGGATGTAATTGCCATTTTTTTTCCAACGATCTACACAAATTACTCTGTAATGTCAAAGTGGAAGAACAATTCTCACATTTGTAAAAAATATTAATGACAAATAAAATATGAATATATCTTGATTAGATAAGTATTTAGAATCACCGTTGGCAGTAATTACAGCTGTGAGTCTTTCTGGGTAAGTCTCAAACAGCTTTCCATACCTGGATTGTGCAACATTTGCCCATTATTCTTTTCAAAATTCTTCAAGCTCTGTCAAATTTGTTGTTGATCGTTGCTACACAGCCATTTTCAGGTCTTGCCATAGATTTTCAAGACAATTTAAGTCAAACTGTAACATTCACTGTAGGTAGCCTAGGGGTTAGAGCGTTTGGCCTGTAACCGAAAGGTTGCTGCATTGAATCCCTAAGCTGACAAGGTACAAATCTTTCGTTCTGCCCCTGAGCAAGGGCGCTGAAGACGTAGATGTCGATTAAGGCAGCCCCCCTCACCTCTCTGATTCAAAGGGGTTGGGTTAAATGTGGAAGACACATTTCAGCTGAAGGCACTAGGTATCTTTCCTTTCTCTTTCTTGGTAAGCAATTCCTGTGTAGATTTGGCCTTGTTTTTTAAAATTATTGTCCTGCTGAAAGGTGAATTAATCTCTCAGTGTCTGGTGGAAAGCAGACTGAACAAAGTTTTCCTCTAGGATTTTGCCTGTGCTTAGCACCATTCCGTTTATTTTTTTTATTGTGAAAAACTCCCTTATCAATTACAAGCATACCCATAACATGATGCAGCCACCACTATGCTTGAAAATATGGAAATTTGTACTCAGTAAAGTGTTGTATTGGAATTGCCCCAACATAACACTTTGTATTCAGGACAAAAGTTCATTGCTTTGACACATTCTTTGAAGTATTACTTTAGTGCCTTGTTGCAAACAAGGAACCTTCCCTGGTCTTTGTGGTTGAATCTGTGTTTGAAATGCACTGCTCGACTGAGGGTCCTTACAGATAATTGTATTGTATGATTACAGATGAGGTATTTTTACTCCTGGATTTATTTAGGCTTGCCATAATAAAGGGGTTGAATACTTATTGACGTAAAGTGGAACCAACAGCATTTTAGCAACATGAAATCTTATTCAAATCTGTTCATATACACCCCCATGAAGAATATAATATTAAACATTTTCTGACAAGCAAGCACTTAGATATGGTCATTTTCACGTTTTCAACAACTCTTAGAATGTCTGGGAATTAAGTATACTAAGGAATTTGTGAAATTCTATAGCAATATAGAGTGGGAAAGCGGCCGTTCATTTGGACAATCATTAGACACTGCAGGAAATAAAACCTAATAAAAACATGTGTCTCGTCTACGCAGACCGGTGCGCCATAGCCAATCAGAGCTACAGTAGGCCTTTATACAAACAAGCCATTTGTCACACAGGCCTGTGTGACAATTCACTTTGAACTGGACTGTGTGTTTGCAGGCAGTTGCAACAGCACAATTTTAGATCATTGGAACACATTTGCCAAAAGCCACAAAATACACCTGAATGGATTTCAATATGTAAATACCACAGGACTCCTCTTACATTTGGTGACATTACAATCCTATTGATCAGACAACCATGAAAAAGTAGGCTCTCTCTCCCTCAGTTATGCACATCAATAACAACAAGATCAAGCACTAATGCTAGCCAGAGAAAGATTAGCTCAAATCTAACAAAGGAACATTAGATAAACCCTCTCAAACCTTTTCAGCTAGATGCCCGTCAAAATTGCACTGAAAAACGATGGGGAATTGTAGCCTACTTGTCCTTCTGCAGCTTGCCTACCATTTTAATTTGATTTTATTTTATTTAACTAGGTAAGTCAGTTAAGAACAAATTATTTTTTACAATCAGGGATTCAATCGAGCAACCTTTTGGTTACTGGCCCAACGCTCTAACCACTAGGCTACCTGCCGCAACCAATGCATTCATTCTTGTCCCAACCAAGCACCCAAGCTAACTGGCTAAAGTTGGCTTGCTTGCTAGTGTTGGTTCCGTTGTTCTGTGCTCCGTTTTAATTACTTAACAAATAAGGACACTCAAAATATGCACTTATAAATCATAACAATTTAAACCAAAATACAGCTGTAGACAGAAGTCAAAGATCAAACATCACACATACAATTAATGTTTCTCCTGAGTTCTGCAAAATAGGAAAAGTCCAAGTTACTTTTATCATGCTTGTAGTCAACCCCCTGTGATGTCACTGCATACATCATTACCTGCTACTCCTCAGACCAAGTCCATACATACACAGCTATACAAACTTGCAAGAGCGATACAATAGTTCCAGTGTTTTCTAAAGCCTCAGCAGTAAATGTCCACTCTCCCAAGTTGATTTATAGAGGTATGTCTGACTAGCCTCTTATCTCTTTTACTCCCCAGGGCTCTATGTTTATCTTTTGAAGTGCTTTCTCACAGACCCCATGCAATAACTCACACATTTCTCAGACCATTTCTTCATAAGAGGCAGAGACTTAGAAAATACTGTGGAACAATTTAAAAATCTTATAATGAATAAATATTATTAATCTGTAGTCTAGGATCCTATAAATGTAGTGGGGAGGGGTCTTATAACCCTTCCCCTTCTATTAATACAACATAAGCATAATCAATTATTATAATACATCAAACACTTGGTACAGCCCCTATCATGACCCCAATTTGACTCCATCACTAGCTAGCTACTTCCAGACACAAATGAGAGAACACCTCACTCTGACCATTTTACTCATGGTAGCAGAGCTGGTTAGGCTGTTTACATGTTATCTACATTTACTGCGTGAACACTGCGTTGCGTGTTCATAAATCAGTTATTCTGCAATCTGGCACACTCAGACTAGAGTGCTTTGAAATCGGAATAGATAGCCAGAGTGAATTTTCGAACGCAAGAGAGATGCTAACTGGATAGCAGTTATTCAAGTTATTGCTAGCTAACCAAATGACACCTGCATCTCTAGCTGTGTATTGTCACCAAAATATGATAGGAGGGAAAAAGTCAGTCACTCACCTATTCCTCCAATGACATGACATGACATGACATGACATCCTAGCAGCTAGCTATCTAGCTAATGTTAGGCTCCTTGTTTTTAGCTTGCTACATAAATAGATACACTAGCCGATTAGCCACGCTATGACTGCTTTGTGATCATTGTCCTTGCTAATTTGATTGTATTGACATTCCCAGCCTTAGTTACATTCGTCTGTTTTTGTCCAAAATATTGACTCATTGAAACTGAAACAGTGCATCCCGAATGGAGGCAGCAAACAATGTACCAGGCCAGCTGTGATTTACAACCTGTTTTTTGGACTACCAAGTAATGTAGTGGTGAACTATATTAATCATGCAGTGAACTTCATCATCTATTCTGCCAACAGTGCCTTTGTGTACATCATGGAATGTTGAGTCAAATATAACCTTGTAGCATCAACTGGGGATTGTATATTTTGGACTTATATTATGATTGTCTGTTTATTTCATATCTGCTTTTCATTTTTTATTAATTTGTAAACATTTTGAAAAACATAATTCCCCTTTTATATTATGGGGTCCTGTGTATAGGCTAGTGCCCCCAAAAATCTAATTTTGATAGATTTTAAATTCAGGCTGTAATACAACATGTGGAAAAAGTCAAGGTGTGTGAATACTTTCTGAAGGCAAAGTATTTTTCAGTTTCAAGTTTATTAGTTGTATGAACAGGAAGGTCGATATTGAAATGAAAAATATCAGCCCAGAGTTTCTACATCAGTGCATCCCTCACTAACTAATAGCAGATAGCAATTATCTATAAATGATAATGCACCTATAGTCCATATTTTTAAATAGCTGCCTTTTCTCTGGCCCACAAATTGCTTTTGACAAACAAATCACCCCTCCCAAAATGTAAGACCCTCCATTAAATTTGAGCAAGAATTGTTGCCCCAATCCTGTTCTATGTGGTGTTGCAAAGACCTTTACTAGTGAAGGGCATTTCAAGACTTATCTGTTAGCATTTTCATTCTGGTTCGTTCACCTAAAACAGCCATCTCTGAACAGCCCTTCGTCCAGTAGCCATGACTGTGTGAAAGAGATATGGGAGGGACTTGGACTGGCCTCTGCCTGGGGCCTCCAAATCATTAAGTCCGCCTCTGGTTCTGAGCAGCAGTTACTGTGCATAATGCTACTGTAAATAATGGATAATCCCTAGTCAGATCTGAGGCTGGGGCGGGGGCTAGGACAGGGGGAGCTGGAAAGGTGAGGTGGGGAGGATCCAGCTGAGCTGGGACCCCAAGGCAGGGTTGGGATGAACTTCAAAAGCCTACAATTTAGGCTTCCTGTCACTCACTGAGAGAGAGAGAGCCTTGCAAGCCCAGCAAGAGGGACATGACTACTTTCTGCTTACGTCCCTCAATCATATTGCCTGTCTGATTTGTGATGTATTGAAAACAGTAAGTGATATCCTTCAGTGTGTATATGTTGTCCCAAAAATAGTGGCTTTCCAAATTCCTCATCACTGACAACTGTCAACTAAGGACCGTCTTTGCATGTGTTGCATGAGAAACATTCATCGGCTTGTCATGCATCTATGCCAGTGTGTTTGTGAGCACGACTGGGCACAACCAACAGGTGCTTTCAACCCCAGACAGCAAAGCATCTTATATTCAGCGGTTGTCAAGCTTCAGTTCAATGCATCACAGGGTCATATAGTTCACAGTTTTAATTGTATTACACCCCTACTCTAATAATGTAAGTGTTCAGTTCTCTTCTCCTGTTGTTTCTGGGAAGGCAGAGTGCCCCTCCACACCTATACACTCTATTGGGTTCTACATGGAACCCAATAGGTTTCTACCTGGAACCAATTAGGGTGCTCTTATGTGGACAACTGAAGAACCCTTTTGGAACCCTTTTTTCTAAGAGTGTAGGGCAACTGCATACTGATCACAGGTTCAATACGGAACGCATTGCCAACTGAACTGGAAATTTTGATTACAATTCAACAGAACAACAGAGAAGTACTGTCTAAATGCTTCCCAATGCTAAATGAGTCCAGTTTGTCCCAGTGTCTAGCAGGCAGGGAATAATATTGTGTTAATGCCTCAGTGTGTGGGGGACCGAGATGCCACTCACGACAAGGAAACACAATTACGTTTCTCAACAGGTTTATTGATGAGATAAAGTAAACAGTAGATACAGTAAAGTGCAGGTTCCTGTATATTACCCTAATCTAAAAGTACCACATAGGTTAGTTGACATCCAGGGTGCACTCTCTAAATCAAGCCAACATAGTGATTCAGAAACTTTAGTCTTGGTGGTTTGGTTCGCAATAGGCAAAATGTAACAAAAGAATGTCCTTAATTTTTCACCCCATGTATCTCTTTCCATTATACCCACCTCCTGAATCGAGCTGCACTGTGCTCTCTACAAGTGCATTGTTTGACCCTAACCTTAAAGTGGAACAGACACTGTTTTAACTACTTTGCAACGATGAAACAAAGAGATAGTCATAATATTGGTCTAAAATATCAAATCTACAGTTTATGCTTCAAAATCAACTTATACCGGTTTTAAAAATAGTTTCTATTTGACTCAAAATTCCATTAAGTAGAGTAAAGCGTTATTGGCGCACTGTAGATTATAAATTACTTTATAAATTCACAGTGTTGGGTAGCAGTGTAGTACATGTAGTTTAATTAGTAATGAAACTTCATTTTTCAGTATTTTGGTGTTAGTTGAACTAAATACAAATCTTGGTAGTGTTTTCACTTGTTCATTACTTTTTTTTGCCATGTAGGGGTGTAGCTAACTACTTTTCTTTGCAAAAATAAAATATGGGTGAAGTAGGCAAGAATGTCCTTTCTTTTCAGCATCAGACCTGCCTAATTTTCACCTGAAACATCCTTTTTGTGTTTAAAAGGATTAATTACACATTCTGTTAACATCTGACTACAAAGGGATCTATTCTTGCCATTTGTATTCAATGACATTTCAGATTAAGATATGATAATTCTTCACAAAGTAGTTTGGATGTAGTGAACTACTTTTTCAAAGTAGCTTCAGTGAAGTAAACTATATATTTCTGAAGGGTAGCATTAGTGGAGCTTAACTTCTTCAAGTGTGAAGCAATTGGTAGCTTGGCAAACTATATTATCACAGTGTCTTCCCCAACACTGCAAATTCATATATTCATACCATGACATTTGCACACAAGGATAATATATACTGCATCATTAGATACAGTTTAAACCTCACAACATTTATGGGCTCCGTTGCTTCTCCCCTGCCAACACTTCTCTTAATGATGGTAAAATTCTAATGTTTAATTGGTTGGCTTTGTGTTACGGTCTTAACACCTGGGGTTGGACAGAGATATTGTCTCTCAGCGATGAGCAGCAATTAGGAGTAGACACAGGCATAATGAAGCCTGTTCCTTTGTGTCTCCAGCACAGAAATAGGCCCCAGTGTGTGGATAGAGTTGAAGCTGGAGCTGGCATTCTCCTCCATGGCTTTGGCGTTGGCATGCGCTGTCGGCCCGCACTGTCGGCACGAGCTGTTTGCTCAAGCTGTCAGAAAATACGCCCTGCCCACACTTTGGAGTGCACGAAAGGATCCATGTGCAATTAAATACACCCCCCCCTCTCTCTCTCTCCCTGTTCCCCCTCTCCTTCCCCTTTTCTCTCTCCCTCTTTCTCTCTCCCTCTTTAGTACCATGATGCTAATTGACTTTGTTCCATCTGTCAGTGAAAGCTGACATCACAGAGTTTTGGCTGAGACCCCAGGGTTTGTTTGAAGCCCCTGGTACCCTATTGTGCAGAAAGCTGTAACTGGATGATTACTGTGGTGATTGTGCAGCAATCCACTATACATATCATCGCATTCACAGAAAAAAACAGGGCAATTAGTGGAATTGGATTCGGGCTCTTGCTACGTTTCCAGGTACAAGTATTCTCTTTGGAGAGACTCAACCCTGTTGCATCTTTGTTTCACAAATGGATCATGTCCTCTTAATAAGCCATGTGGATTACGTGCTCACATGGCATGACCCATGTTCTACTAACCCTTCTCACATGCCCAGAAAGCCTAGAAAGGGCTCATTATAGAGGTTAGATTGTGAGTTTAGTCAGGTAACCAGCTGCAATGATCACAGCACGCAAGTCGAGCATTTAAAGAAGCGTGCAAGAAGAGTTAACTTCAACACATTTGTCTTAGGCGAAACCTGAGATGTTCAAACGTGCAACTTAAAATGGAAAGAATGACAGAGTGTAAACATTCTAAGACAGGCCATGGCTGAAGACCATGAAAGGCAACTGTTGCTGGAGCTCGTCTGTGTGTTATTCTTTCTGCTGCTACACCAAAGCTACAGCAGCTGAACACAGTATGGCTTGAGTTAACAGGAGCTCAGTACTGTGTTCCCATCATATCATGTGTTCTATTTCAGGAGCTATATAGCATGAGTCATACTTGAGAGTTGAGACACTTGAGAAGAAGTCAACATGCTTCCTTGTCAGAATCATGAGTCATATTTTAGAGGGTGTCCATATTTACTTGATGAGTTTGCATGTTAGTTTGGTCTGTAATTCCAACTTGTTTCAAGCAGACCACTATAATCCCCGTGCCCAAGAACTCCAAGGTAACCTGCCTAAATGACTATCGCCCCGTAGCACTCACATCTATAGCAATGAAATACTTTGAAAGGCTGGTCATGGCTCACATCAACACCATCATCCCAGACACCCTGGACCCACTCCACACTGCCCTCATCCACATGGAAAAAAGGAATACATATGTAAGAATGCTGTTCATTGACTAACACCATAGTCTCCTCTGAGCTCACCACCAAGTTTAGGACCCTGGAACTGAACACCTCTCTCTGCAACTGAATCTTGGATTGTGACATGGTAATGTTGAACCCAAGATCAGAGAATGAACCAGACCAGGAAATGGCGACTTGAGAAAACGTAAAGACTTGACTTGGAAAAAATAGAGAACGGAACAATACAGGAAAATCTAAAACCAAAACAATAAACACTAATGCTCAAAAACTACACAGGGAAGACATACAGGAAACTAAATTCAAGAGCTAACAAAAGGGAACAGAAAACACACATATCTTAAAGGAGAAACAATTATGAAATGATAAGAAACACCTGGGTAACAAACTAAGTCTCTAGGGCTGTCTCTGCCGCCCTCTGGTGCCCGGAGGAATCATGACATAGATTTCCTGACGGGCCACTCCCAGGCCGCGAGGATAGGTAACATCACATCCGCCACGCTGACCATCAACACGGGGACCCCTCAGGGTTGTGTACTTAGTCCCCTCCTGTACTCCCTGTTCACCCACGACCCACGACAGTTAGGAAAGCAAAGGCTAGCTTTTTCAAACAGAAATGTGCATCCTGTAGCACAAACTCCCAAAAGTTCTGGGACACTGTAAAGTCCATGGAGAATAAGAGCACCTCTTCCCAGCTGCCCACTGCACTGAGGCCAGGAATCACTGTCACCACCAATAAATCCACGATAATTGAGAATTTCAATAAGCATTTTTCTATGGTCGGTCATGCTTTCCACCTGGCTACCCCTACCCCGGTCATCAGCCCTGCACCCCCAACAGCAACTTGCCCAAACCTCCCCCATTTCTCCTTCACCCAAATCCAGATAGCTGATGTTCTGAAAGAGTTGCAAAATCTGGACCCCTACAAATCAGCAGGGCTAGACAATCTGGACCCTCTCTGTCTAAAATTATCCGCCGCAATTGTTGCAAACCCTATTACTAGCCTGTTCAACCTCTCTTTCGTATCATCTGAGATCCCCCAAAGATTGGAAAGCTACTGCGGTCATCCCTCTCTTCAAAGTTGGAGATACTCTAGACCCAAACTGTTACAGACTGTTACAAACTGTTATCTATCCTACCCTGCCTTTCTAACGTCTTCGAAAGCCAAGTTAACAAACAGATCACCGACCATTTCGAATCCCACCGTACCTTCTCCCATATGCAATCTGGTTTCAGAGCTGGTCATGGGTGAACCTCAGCCATGCTCAAGGTCCTAAATTATATCATAACCGCCATCAATAAAAGACAATACTGTGCAGCCGTATTCATCGACCTGGCCAAGGCTTTCGACTCTGTTAATCACCACATTCTTATCGGCAGACTCAACAGCCTTTGTTTCTCAAATGATTGCCTCGCCTGGTTCACCAACTACTTCTCAGACAGAGTTCAGTGTGTCAAATCGAAGGGCCTGTCGTCCAGACCTCTGGCAGCCTCTATGGGGGTGCCACAGGGTTCAAGTCTCGGGCCGACTCTCTTCTCTGTATACATCAATGATGTAGCTCTTGCTGCTGGTGATTCACTGATCCACCTCTATGCAGACGACACCATTCTTAATACCTCTGGCCCTTCTTTGAACACTGTTAACTAACCTCCAGACAAGCTTCAATGCCATACAACTCTCCTTCTGTGGTCTCCAACTGCTCTTAAATGCAAGTAAAACTAATTGCATGCTCTTCAACCGATCGCTGCCCGCACCTGCCCGCCAGTCCAGCATCACTACTCTGGACGGTTCTGACTTAGAATATGTGGACAACTACAAATACCTAGGTGTCTGGTTAGACTGTAAACTCTCCTTCCAGACTCACATTAAGCATCTCCAATCCAAAATTAAATCTAGAATTGGCTTCCTATTTCCCAACAAAGCATCCTTCACTCATGGTGCCTAACATACCCTTGTAAAACTGACTATCCTACCGATCCTCGACTTTGGCGATGTCATTTATAAAATAGCCTCCAACACTCTACTCAACAAATTGGATGCAGTCTATCACAGTGCCATCCGTTATGTCACCAAAGCCCCATATACTACTGACCCCTGCGACCTGTATACCTGTTGGCTGGCCCTCGCTTCATATTCAAACCCATTGGCTCCAGGACATCTAAGTCTTTGCTAGGTAAAGCCCCGACTTTTCTCAGCTCACTGGTTACCATAGCAGCACCCACCTGTAGCACGCGCTCCAGCAGGTATATTGCACTGGTCACCCCCAAAGCCTATTCCATCTTTGGCCGCCTGTCTTTTCCGGTTCTCTGCTGCCAATGACTGTAACGAATTACAAAAATCACTGAAGCTAACTTTAAGCACCAGCTGTCAGAGCAGCTCACAGATCACTGCACCTGTACATAGCCCGTCTGTAAATAGGCCATCCAACTACCTCATCCCCACGTTATTTATTTATTCAATTTGGCTCCTTTGCACCACATTATCTCTACTTGCACATTCATCTACTGCACATCTATCACTCCAGTGTTTAATGGATAAATTGTAATTATTTCGTCACTACAGCCTATTTATTGCCTTTACCTCCCTTATCTTACCTCACTTGCACACACTGTAAATATATTTTTTCCTATTGTGTTATTGACTGTATGTTTGTTTATTCCATGTGTAACTCCGTGCTGTTGTTTGTGTCGCACTGCTTTGCTTTATCTTGGCCAGGTCGCAGTTGTAAATGAGAACTTGTTCTCAACTGGCCTACCTGGTTAAATAAAGGTGAAATAAAAAATTTAATGAAATAAAAATCTATCCTTTTGCCTAGACATTTTGACCCTACCTATATGTACATAGCTACCTCAATTACCTTGTACCCCTCCACATTGACTCGGTACTTGTACTCCCTGTATATAGCCATGTTGTCTTTACTCTTTATTTTTATTCGTTATTCACTGTGTATTTATTCCTCATGTCACTATTTATATTTGTATTGTATTATTTGTATCTTTGTCTTTAACTCTATATCATTGGAAAAAGACCCGTAAAGTAAGCATTTCACCTGTTGTTTACGAAGCATGTGACAAATAAAATAACATTTGATTTGATCGCGTCCATGTTCGTTTATTTAGAAAGTAGCCCTCCATTTTTTATCTTGTTCTGAGACCCCCATTTAAAAAAAAATCTTGTTCTGAGAAAGAGACCAGTATTAGGAGCTGAGAGAGCCACAGTCTGCATCAGGATGTTACTCACACAGAGTAATAAACAATGCTAATGTTAATATGATGTTGTTCCACCACAACTGACCTCTTAATTTCCTTCATCAAGGCCAATTACCAAGGTCAATGTACCCCTGACATTAAGTGCATGTAGATAATAACAATATGGTCATTTATTCTGAGGTCTTTAGACCTTATATTACAGTGGGTGGCAAAACTGACAAGAACAGAAATAACATCTGATCATATCCAAATAGGATGTATTATTTCCATTCAACCTCAATCAGTTCATCATGTGGTTATTGTTAGGCCTAATAGCGTAACGAGCGTACCATAAAGATGCCTATTCAATGGGAGGTAATCTTTAGAACATTGCATTGCAGATGTTTAGTGTCAGCTCAGCTGCGGGACTGTGAGAAAACAGGGACATCTATTGCCCTCTGTGGTACAGCACAGTCTAACACCTACATGAAATTACACATCAGTGGTTCTTTATGAAAATTATCTTTACAGGATTAAGCCATGTATAAAATTAGATATATTTTATTTTCCAAATTAATAAGCTTATACAACTTCAATGTACATCCCACAATAACAAAGCAAAACAAATACAGATTTGCATACCATCCCAGAACAAATATTATCACTCTTTTGCACGCCCAATTTTTCAGTTTTTGATTTGTTAAAAAAGTTAGAAATATCCAATAAATGTCGTTCCACTTCATGATTGTGTCCCACTTGTTGTTGATTCTTCACAACAAAATACAGTTTTATATCTTTATGTTTGAAGCCTGAAATGTGGCTAAAGGTCGCAAAGTTCAAGGGAGCCGAATACTTTCGCAAGGCACTGTATATTTGACTTAAATCAAGAAAAGCTTGAGCGTGGCATTCTCCTATACTATAACAGAACTACATTACTGTAGTACCACTGGATCAGCATAAACCACACTAAAGATTACACAGTAAGGTCACAAAGAGATGACAAAGAGAACCAAATAGATGACAACTTACATTCACAGAGAGCCAGAACACACAATGCATAGAAGAGGAGACATTTAGGACATTTAGTCCTAAGGTGCTGACCTGTTGCCCCTTCAACAACCACTGTAATTATTATTATTTGACCCTGCTGGTGCAGTAATTAATTACAGGTTGGATGTCTATGATGCACCATGGAAAAAGAGTTAGGGGACAACCAGGTTATAGAAAGTAGCATCACAGTTGAGTCTCCACTATGGTGAGCAGCAGTATTTAGTCAACGTGGTTTTCAGCTGATGCTGCTTCATGAAATGTGTGGTTGTTTGACAGCAGCTACATCAAAAGCTATCGACGCTGCATCACAGATGCAAGGAATAAATGACATTAACTTGCTGTTAGGATTTGCTAAATGCTGTCAGGCTGTCAGGAAGTTTTTATTTCCATCTGTCTATTTCTCATCCATTTTCCCCTAATGCTGCTCGCGCATTATGTTTTTTGAAACTTTCCTTCATATCAGTAGTTGTGTGGTTGTAGTCAGTAGTTGTTGTCAGTAGTTGTGGTCAGTAGTTGTGTGGTCAGCAAATGTGTGGTTGTGGTCAATAGTTGTGGTCAATAGTTGTGTGGTTGTAGTCAGTATTTTTTGTCAGTAGATGTGGTCAGTTGTTATGGTCAGTTGTTGTGTGGTTCGGTAGCTGCGGTCATTAGTGGTGTGGTTGTAGTCAGTAGTTGTGGTCAGTAGTTGTGTGGTCAGCAATTGTGTGCTTATGGTCAGTAGTTGGGTGGTTGTGGTCAGTAGTTGGGTGGTTGTGGTCAGTAGTTGTGTTCAGTAATTGTGTGTTTGTGGTCAGTAGTATTGTTCAGTATTTGTGGTCAGTAGTTGTGTGGTTCAATACTTATGTGGTCACTAGTTGTATGGTTGTGGTTGGTGTTTTCTTCATTATTTGTTGTCAGTAGTTTTGTTCCGTATTTGTGGTCAGTAGATATGGTCAGTTGTGTGGTTGTGGTCAGTCGTTGTATGGTTGTGGTCACGAGTTGGGGTCACGAGCTGTGGTCAGTAGTTGTGGTGTTGTGGTCAGTACTGGTCAGTAGTTATGGTCTGTATTTGTGTTGTTGTGGACAGTAGTTGTTGTCAATAGTTGTGTGGTCAGTAGTTGGGTGGTTGTGGTCAGTAGTTGTGTGGTTGTGGTCAGAAATTGTGTTCAGTAGTTGTGTGGTTGTGGTTAGTATTTGTGTCGTTCAGTAGTTGTTTGGTCAATAGTTGTGTGGTTATGGTCAGCAGTTGGGTGGTTGTTGTCAGTGTCTAAACTACAGTTAAAAACTGTGTGAAAACTGAAAGCAGTGTGATGAGAAGTGATTGGGTGAAATATAAAGCGAGTGAATGGAGATGGCTTCGCTCTATCCAATCAGAGCAGCAGGATCAATATACAACACATCCTTCTCTTTACAGACAGGCAAACTAGACGGTTGAGTTATTTAGAGTATGGGCATGATCCTGAGAAGCAGGACGAAGCTAGTGAGCATTAGAAATCTTCTCTGTATCATTGCAGGTCGTCCAGACCGGGGAAGCATTCGACATCTTAGCAAAAATAGTGTTTATTAACATGATTTGTAAATGACTACCTCATCCATCTCAGTACCCCACACATACAACCACAAAGACAAGGAAGGTTTTCCAATGATTCACGAAGAAGGGTGCCTGTTGGTAGATGGGGCAACAACAAAAAAACACTGACATTGAAGATCCCTTTGAGTATGGTGCAGTTATTTGGATGGTGTATTAATACATCCAGTCACTTACAAATATACAGGCACACTTCCTAACTCAGTTGCTAGAAAGGAAGGAAACGGCTCAGGGATTTCACCATGAGGCCAATGGTGATTTTAAAACAGTTACAGAGTTTAATAGCTGTGATAGGAGATAACTGAGGAGGGATAAACAACATTGTAGTTACTCCACAATACTAACATCATTGACAAAGTGAAAAGAAGGAAGCCTGTACAGAGTTAAAATATTCCAAAACATGTATCCTGTTTGCAAAAAGACCTTACAGACATTATTTCAGCAAGATGACGCCGACAGAGATGGTCGCCTTGCTTCAGGTCTTTAGGAAACTATGCAGTATTTTTATTTTTTATTGTTAGCACAGAAAATATCAAGTGTTATTATATAAGAACTATTGGATATAAAAGTGACGTCAACATTACGACCAGGAATACAACTTTCCTGAAGCAGATTCTTTGTACGGACCTCCACCCTGGACATGGGATCTAATCCCAGAGGCCGACCCAAAACAACGTGGTCGCCGCAGGAAAGGCAGACGGAGCGGCCTACTGGCTAGACTTAGGGAGCGAGCACACCATCAACCGCTTCCGAGCATATTACTCCCCAATGTCCAATCTCTAGACAACAAGGTGGACGAAATCAGGGAACGAGTTGCCTTCCAGAGAGACATCAGAGATTGTAACGCGGGATATGTTGTCTGAGTCGGTACAGCCACCCGGTTTCCTCATGCATCGCGCCAACAGAAACAAACATCTCTCTGGTAAGAAGAAGGGGGGGGGGGGTGTATGCCTTATGATTAATGACTCATGGTGTAATCATAACAACATACAGGAACTCAAGTCCTTTTGTTCACCTGACCGAGAATTCCTTGCAATCAGATGCCGACTGCATTATATCCCAAGAGAATTCTCTTCGATTATAGTCACAGCTGTGTACACCCCCCCCCCTCCACCAAAGCAGATACCTCGACGTCCCCTGAAATAACTTCATCACGGACAAACTGAAATGTTTCACTCACAGAGACAGTGTAGGACACCTACAGCACCGATGTCACAGGAGGCCAAAATATCATCAAGGACAACAACCACCCGAGCCACTGCCTGTTCACCCTGCTATCATCCAGACGGTGAGGTCAGTATAGGTGCATCAATGCTGGGACCGAGAGACTGAAAAATAGCTTCTATCTCAAGGCCATCAGGCTGTTAAACAGCCATCACTAACATAGAGGCTGCTGCCAACATACAGACTGAATCTCTGGCCACTTTAAAAAAAAATCATAATAAAGTTATCACCAGTCACTTTAAATAACGGCACTTTAATAATGTCTACATATCCTACATTACTCATCACATGTATATACTGTACTCTATACCATCTACTGCATCTTGCCTATGCCACATGGCCATCACTCATCCATATATTGATATGTACATATTCTTATTCGTTGTGAATTTGTTAGATTAATTGTTAGATATTACTGCACTGTCGGAACTAGAAGCATAAGCATTTCGCAACACTTGCATTAACATCTGCTAACCATGTGTATGTGACCAATAAAATGTGATTTGATTTGATTTTATTTCACACAGAGTGAGTCCATGTAACTTACTTTGTGATTTATTAAGCCACATTTTACCACTGAACTAATTTAGGTTTGCCTAAACAAAGTGTCTGAATACTTATGCAAAGACTATATTTTAGTTATGAATTGTTTTATTTATCAAAATTATTATTATTTTTCTTCCAGTTTAACATTACAGAGTGTTTTGTGTAGATTGTTGACAAAAAAAAGTACAGTTAAGTCCATTTCAATCCCACTGTCACGTTCTGACCTTTATTTCCTTTGTTTTGTCATTATTTAGTATGGTCAGGGCGTGAGTTGGGGTGGGCAGTCTATATTTATTTTTCTATGTTTTGGGTATTTCAGCATAGTATGGTTCTCAATCAGAGGCAGGTGTCATTAGTTGTCTCTGATTGAGAATCATACTTAGGTAGCCTGGGTTTCACTGTGTGTTTGTGGGTGATTGTTCCTGTCTCTGTGTTTGTTGCACCAGATAGGGCTGGTTTGGTTTTTTCACATTTCTTGTTTTGTAGATTGTTCATTGTTCATCTTTATTAAAGATGTTTACAAGTAACCACGTTGCTTTTTGGTCTGCCTCTCTTTCCCCAGAAGAAAACCGTTACACCCACTTTGAACACATAAAATTGTGAAGATATTCAAGAGGTCTGAATACTGGCACTGTATGTAATTGTAATTAACCCTTAGGATAGGGGGGACATGGACGAAATCCAGGCACTTATATTTGCAATATAAATAGTTAGGCTTTTACCATTTATTATGAACCAATAGTCATCTATTAGGCATGTACTCATGTATGTATGTATGTCATTTTTCTTTATCTAAAGAAAATGTGTTCATTCATTCACAACTATCATGTTGCTGTGCCCAGCACAGGCAGTGGGGTCCCCTGGTCTTCTGGTACCAGTGCTGTGGGAAAGGATGGTAGGTTTAGCAGAGACAGCACAGAGGTGAAGGTAGAAAACAGAGAGACACTGATGTACTGCCATCCCTTTTATGTTGGTTCTATTATGTAATAGCAATTAACACTTAGGAGTGACAGACAGGGTGACATGCAGACAGATGAAGTGACAAAAGAGGAGGACAAGGAGAAGCACAGACTGACAGAGTGATAGACAGGCAAACAGCAGAGAAGATGCAGAGACAGACTGCACAACAGGGAGGTAACAGAGGCACAGTTATGGTGGTGAGTTTTATCTCCAGTGGTGTTTTTACATGTTGTATTTGTCTTAAACGGTCACTGGTACAGTCAAAGTTGTGCAGTGATGTGGGCTGGTGTGGCTAAATTGCCAGGGCTGAATTTTTGTCCCAGTCCGCCCCTGACATTATTCATCTGATTATAACCTCAAGATCAGAATTAGAGGAGTTGTTCTTTAAATAGCATACTGTTGTCATGTCCTGGCCTTATCTATCTTTGTTTTCTTTATTATTTTGGTTAGGCCAGGGTGTGACATGGGTGATTTATGTGTTTTGTCTTGTCTAGGTTTTTATTTTTTATTTTTGGGGTTGTGTTCAGTTTAGGTGTCTAGGTAAGTCTATGGTTGCCTAGATTGGTTCTCAATCAGAGGCAGGTGTTTATTGTTGTCTCTGATTGGGAACCATATTTAGGCATCCATATTCTTTGGGTATTTTGTGGGTGATTGTTTCCTGTCTTTGTGTTTTATGCACCAGTTAGGACTGTTACGGTTTTCACGTTTATTGTTTTGTAGTTTGTTCATGTTTGAGTTTTCTTATTAAAGAACCATGAACTATTACCACGCTTCGTTTTGGTCCGCCTCTCCTTCCCAGGAAGAAAACCGTGACAACTGTGTTAAAAGGTTGTCTGTTGTCATTGTCTATTTTGTACTGTCAGGGACATTAAACACACTGATAATTTAGGATAATTTCAGACATACAGTACAGTAGTCCAAATAACTTCAGTTGATTGACCACTATGTGGTGCCATTGGTTAACATTACCAGTGTTGATAGCCTGCTGCTGGAAAGGCATGCAAATTACTTGGATTTTCTTATTTTTAACAGCAATGAAATAACCAATGAATTCAACAGGCAGTGATTGGCAGGGAAATTGACTCCGGCATATAGTCAATATTTGAAATGATAAATGTTTGTCTCAGCTTTGATTAACTTGTCTGATACCAAAATAAATCCTCAGCCACACATCTTACTTCTGAACTAATAAAACTGCCTGAGAGTAAGCAGTACCACAGACTGCCTGGACCCTCTCCCACACCCATCTCAGCAGACAATCCCTTCTCCAGACTGGATAATATCTCACTATGGAGGCCTGTGGGACCCATTAAGATGTATAACAAGTTAATCCTCCTTTGGAATCACTACAGGATGTCAACTGCATCACTGCTCTGTCTATACAGTAGGGCCTCTGTCACAGTGACATAATGTCATACTGAAACTCAACCCAAGGCACTATTTTAAGCAACATGACTGTCATTGAAGACACCTCATTCTTTGCTTGTGTCATACTGCCACATTGGCATACTGAAGCTCAACGTCAACCCAGGGCTCTATGACCACATCCCTTTTATTCACAGCCCCTCCACTCATGACGAAAGAAGTCTCTTGTCAAAAGCCAAACATCCTGCCATGATCTCTCAGAGCAATATTCCTTTCCTCACAGGATGGGAGCTGGAGATAGGAGACTGATGAAAACAGGAAGATGCTGCTTGGGAAAGGGCATGATGTCTGTCACTCGTCTTTTCTGTGTTTTGTCTCGGTCTATTCCCAACTTGGCTATTTCTGTAGTGTTTGGTGCCAAGCTAATGGAGGTGTCAGGCATGAGTGGTGTATGGGTAAAATCACTGAGGAAGCCAATCCAAGCCAGTAAAAAATACATATTAAAACCCATGTTGTGATCATTTTGATGTTTGCTCTATAACCCATTCCTTAATTTGCCAGCCGTGACAACAAAAGAACAACAGTCACACAGTGGCGGAATAAATTAAACTACACATACGTTTGTTTGATCACAAAACCGGAGAGCAACATCTGTCCTGTGAAGTCCACAAAGCAAATATTGCATGTAACAAACAGATATATGACCTGTCAGGGGTGTGGAATGTGTCCCAATCATTGTATCCGTTTTAGTGGATGTCATTCATCATCACTATCGGTCACCCGTGGGAGAGAAAGGACTCTTTTCTGTAGGAAGTTCAGCATAACATGGTCACAATCTCCCTGTCATTCACTGTTATCGTCTTCGACAGGCTTGGCCAGTATACCACCGGATCATTTCTAGATCTATTATAGGTTTACAGATAGGATATCTATGGTCTCCCATAGGCTAGCTCTTATATAAGACAAAAGAACAATTCTATAATGTCTAAATAAAACATGGAGATACCTTATCTGAAATATGGTTTCCTTCATCAGAATAAACCCAAATGATTAATAGCACAACATTCTTTCCAGGTCTAGGCCTATTATCAAGAGCAGCTCTCTAGGTATACATCCCTGGCATTTAATAAAAGCCTCTGTGCTTTACTGCTGACACCCAGCTGTAGAGAAGAGTAAAAAATGGTCTCAAACTGAACACCCAGACATTCAGTACATTAACGAGTAGTATTACTAGAACTACATGTACACAACCCAGACTCCTCGTGGGTAGAGCAGGCCCAGTATGGCATAGATGACCACAAACATGCCAATGATTTGAACAGCTGTAGCTGAGTAATGCACTGTGTTTGATGTAATAAAACAGGTGCAGAATTGAATGTATATGGAGTTGTTATGGTATGATGGGGCCTCTGAGGGGCCCGTGGCTGTGTCTTAGAGCAGTATAAATCAAACAGACACTTATACTCAGAGCACAGGGGTCAGTGTTTGGGTTGGGACTATAACATTTTCACAACATTCTCACCAAACAGGTAACACAGACTGTGTTACAAGCACTATGCAGCATGTTAATTACTCTACAATGTTATGGAAATGTGGATGACAAAATAGGTGAATGTTAACTTTTAATCAGCTTTGTAACGGCCCAATAATACTGTACATGTCTTGCATTTGTGTTTTAGATGCAAGTAGATTCATGTATAATATACACAAATATTATATTAATATAACCTAGATATAAACCTCCAGAGGAAGAGCTCATATTTACTTAGGTGCTTTTGATAGCAGCACAAGAGATGGTTCCCAGATCTGTCGTACAGTATCAGAGAATGGAATGTTGAGCTCTCCAGCTGGTTAGATTTCCTCCTTTGACAGTGGACCATGCACGTGCTTGTTGTTCTTGGCACGTGAGTGACTTTCCAAAGAGGACCAATGACCAATGACATCCACTTGCCTCTTCTAGTTCTTTGCTTCTATTGGTGGAGCAAACGGATGCTTTTGGCCTGGAAAAGCTTAGATTTTTTACATTGTTTGCAAACTGATATGTGACATGTATTAATGTCAAAATAACATGCAAAACAAGAAACCCTGTTTTGAGGTGGGGTCGCCACTGGTTATGACTCATACTGTGGTACTCAATCTCCAGACTCCAAACTCCAAACTCCGGGAGACTCCGCACTTCATTACCCAATCCTATCAGATAGTTTAAATGGCCATATCCTCTCTTCCCACACCCCTGAGCCAGTATCGCCCAAGCACCTCTCCCTCCTCAGGCATCTCAAACACACCCAGACTGAAGGCTGGGTCAGTTAATTAATTCTCTCTGCAGCCAGTAGACACTGGCCTGGCACCTATGAGAGATGCTTGTGGTTGCTCCCACACTTATAGCAAATACCTCCATCCATTCCAGGGAGGTATGAGGAGTCAAAGGCCTATCTTGCTATGTTGCTAATGCCCATACCTTTTCCATCGGTTAAGATGAAACATCTGATAAAATAAGAATTCAGCACTTCAAGAAGTGTACAGAGTATTCCCTGAAATCTCTCTTTAATCAATTACTATGTTGATGAAATGTGGTGGATTATGTAATGGTCTTTCTGCAGAAGAGGCACGCTCTTCCATTTTCCTGTGTAAAGTACATTATGTGCTGTATCTCAAATGATGAAATCTTAACTTTCCTAATCCTAAACAGCAGATCATTAGTCTAGTCCGGTGTTTTTGTCATTGCTATGGTCAAGGAAAGTCCCCCTCTCTAGCCTCCATCCACCCTCCTCTAAGCAATAGGCAGTAATGCAGAGGCATTGACAGATATGAATGGGCCATTGTGCTTAATATTTGAGTGGTTGTGCTAGTGGTGGAAGTTTGGGCCAGGCCTAGGGAAGGGTGGGCACTGTCCTTGTTTGTGCCCTCTAACATTAACAGAGGAAGAGCTCAAGGGAAATGTACATGACATAAGGTCGGTCACTTCAATCACAGGAACATGAGTTCCGGCATTCACCCTGTCAATGATACAAGACCATAACCCACATGTTATTCAAGGAATCTAATACATAGTTTATAATATTCTGTTTAAGATTTGTGTCAGCACTGTATAATTCCTATATACATGTTGGGTATGATTATGGCCAATGCTGTTGTCACGGTAGTCCTCCTCTTCATCTGAAGAGGAGAGGCGAGAAGGATCGGAGGACCAAAATGCGGCGTGATATGTGTTCATGTTGAATGTTTAATTAAAGAAAGAACTGAACACTGAAACACTATACAAAAACAGTAAACAAAATAACAACCGTGACGCTAATGCGAGCTGCGCTGAAACAAGCCATCAACATAGACAATCCCCCACAAACAAACAGTGCAACCCAGGCTACCTAAGTATGATTCTCAATCAGAGACAACTAATGACACCTGCCTCTGATTGAGAACCATACTAGGCCGAAACATAGAAATACCCAAATCATAGAAAAACAAACATAGACTGCCCACCCCAACTCACGCCCTGACCATACTAAATAATGACAAAACAAAAGAAATAAAGGTCAGAACGTGACAGCTGTAGATGTTCAGTGGCTGTTTTGATGTTCTCTGGCTGACCTTCTAGGGAATAGTTAATAAAAGCATTGGAAATAGACTCATTCACCTCTTCTAAGTGTTCTGATAGGAACTCAATTCATAGGGATATTCTATATCTATAATATACAATTGTGTTAGGAGTATTGGTTGTTCTAGCATACAGTCTTTTCCTGTATCTGAGTACATGCTATTGATATTCCTTGCCCCCCCCCCCACACACACACACACACTGCTGAGACAACAGTCTGGAGTACATACTTACCCAGAATACTTACACCAGCCACAGGGGAGAGTGTGGGGGCTATCAGGGCTTCTCCAATGACACAGCTAAACACACTGCAGTCAGATGTGTCCACTCTCACCCTGCCTGGCCTGCTGTCAACCCTACTACCCCCCACTGTACTGCAATGAATGTTTGTTTGACTGCTCTGTTGTTGGTCAATAGCCTTGAGGTTCTAGTGCTATGTAGTTGTCTAGCACTGTGCATGCAACAGGGGACGTCAACTACTCAAAGCCATTCAAGAGCTGAAGCTTACTTCATCCTAAATTGATGATAGAGCTATGACTGTGTTGTAGGTTTTTGGTGTTTTTGGTGTTTTCTCTGAAAGGAGCTGTTGTATGGCCATAGACATAAAAACACATTTTTAGAGTGTGCATAATCTGATATTATACAGTACCATGTTTTACACTGAAAAAGGGAGATTTTCTTTAATGAATTGTAAAATGTCATCAGCTCTGCAGCTTGCAGATAGAGGTCAACAGTAACGGTATTGCTTTGGTCTTGTGAACATTTCTGGCATGTACACGACAACCAGTGTCCCACTCTTCATCTCCTCTCACAAGGCTACTTGTCCTGGGTTCAATGATCCACACAGTCATTCCACATTACTGTGGTCCTGCTCACCCTCATTAATGCCATGTAAACGATTACTGTTGGAGACTGTCAATTAGCACCAGGGTGTGAGGTGGTATGGTTCCAGGGTCGGGGCCGGCCACGTGACTTCCCCATACTGCCAGGTTGGTGAGGTAACCTTCCTGGTGACGACTCAGGACCACGGGCACAACTCACTCCACCCTCCACCCCATCATAATGTGACTCTGTCTCAGACCTCACCCCTGCTAACCATCGACCCCTGCTGCCCCCCAAGATCAAGAACAATCTCAAATCTAAACTTTAGAAGGCTGTGGGGGTTTCTTTTCAATGTTTTATTTTCATTTTTAAAGATATACAGGTTCATTTCAAATAATTCATATAAATGTCATTTTATTTTTTTATTGGAGAGAACAAAACACAGAACATACAATATGCAAGATAATACAACAAATAAATATATTTAAAAAATATATATGTATATATTAGCAAAGTAACAGCAGTCACTAGAGGGGGCTGTGCCCCTCCTTTAAGACAGCACTAATAGGAGTCGCATCAGTATTTACAGTCACTATGACACTTAAACTAGTCACACTTGTGCCTTATGAAGGCTACGTCTCGCCATTATCAAAAAGAGCATTCGTCTTGGGAATACCAGCATCATTCCAACTCTTGAAGCCCATATCCAGATTATTCACATTGGTACCAGACAAGAATGGGGATTCTGTATTCCAAAATGGTTCTGTACTCAAAAGATTTCTGGGTGTTAAACTCTTAAAGATGTGTTAAAGATTTTGTATAATTTAAGGCCGTAGTTTTGAGTAGCGCTCACAAGCCAAAACAAATCCCAGAAAATGTCGCACAAATGTATACAACGTCATCCATTTTGTATGATATGTTACGTCCTGCAAAAAAAAAGTAAAACAAAAAATGCTTAAGATCCCATTCAATTTCTTTAATTGCATCAAAAAGAGAAACAAATGTACAATCAATTGTCTCAAAGGTCTAAGAGCAGGAATTATTATCATCCAATGAATGCCCTGAATGCTGATTGGCTGATAGCCGTGGTATATTTAAGCAATAAGGCCTGAGCAGGTGCATTATATGGCCAATATACCAAGGCTAGGGCTGTTCATATGCATGATACAATACGGAGCGCCTGGACACAGTCCTTAGCCGTGGTATATTGGCCATATATCACAAACCCCTGAGGCGCATTATTGCTATTATAAACTGGTTACCAACATAATTAGAGCAGTAAAAATAACTGTTTTGTAATACCCGTGGTATACAGTCTGATATACCACAGCTGTCAGACAATCAGCATTCAAGGCTCGAACCACCCAGTTTATAACAGACCTTGTGGGGCCCCAGTGTTGAGGATGAGCGAAGTGGAGTTGTTGTTTTCTACCTTCACCACCTTGGGGCGGCCCGTCAGGAAGTCCAGGACCCAGTTGCACAGGGCAGGATTCAGTCCCAGGGTCCTCGAGTTTAATGATGAGCTTGAAGGGTACATGGTGTTGAATGCTGAGCTATAGTCAGTGAACAGCATTCTTACAGTACATATGTATTCCTCTTGTCTAGATGGGATAGGGCAGTGTGCCGTGTGATGGCGATTGCATCGTCTGTGGATCTATTGGGGCAGTAAGCAAATTGAAGTGGGTCTAGGGTGATAGGTAAGGTGGAGGTGATATGATCCTTGACTAGTCCCTCAAAGCACTTCATGATGGCAGAAGTGAGTGCTATGGGACGATAGTCATTTAGTTCAGTTGCCTTTGCTTGCTTGTGTAACGGATGTGAAACGACTAGCTAGTCAGCGGTGGTGCGCGCTAAATAGCGTTTCAATCGGTGACAGTCACTTGCTCTGAGACCTTGAAGTAGTGGTTCCCCTTGCTCTGCAAGGACCACAGCTTTTGTGGAGAGATGGGTAACGATGCTTCGTGGGTGACTGTTGTTGTGTGCAGAGGGTCCCTGGTTCGCGCCCGAGTATGGGCGAGGGGACGGTCTAAAGTTATACTGTTACATTGATGCTGTTGACCCGGATCACTGGTTGCTGCGGAAAAGGGGGGTGAGTGTAAGGGATGTGAAACGGCTAGCTAGTTAGCGGTGGTGCGCGCTAAATAGCGTTTCAATCGGTGACGTCACTTGCTCTGAGACCTTGAAGTAGTGGTTCCCCTTGCTCTGCAAGGGTCGTGGCTTTTGTGGAGCGATGGGTAACGATACTTCGTGGGGGACTGTTGTTGATGTGTGCAGAGGGCCCCTGGTTCGCGCCCGGGTATGGGCGAGGGGATGGTTTAAAGTTATACTGTTACACTTGGATACAGGAACAATGGTAGCCATCTTGAAGCATGTGGGGACAGCAGACTGGGATAGGGAGAGATTGAACATGTTCGTAAACACACCAGCCAGCTGGTCTGCGCATGCTCTGAGGACGCGGCTAGGGATGCCGTCTGGGCTGGCAGGCTTGCGAGAATTTACACGTCTTACTCACATCGGCCACAGAGAAATAGAGCCCACAGTCCTTGATAGCGGGTCGCGTCGGTGACACTATCGGTTCCCAAAGTGAGCAAAGAAGGGGTTTAGTTTGTCTGGCAGCAAGACGTCAGTGTCCGCGACATGGCTGGTTGTCCTTTTGTAGTCAGTGATTATCTGTAGACCCTGCTACATACGTCTCGTGTCTGAGCCGTTGAATTGTGACTACTGACGTTTGCATGTTTGATTGCCTTGGAGGGAATAACTACCCTCTCCATATTCCCAGTGACCTTGCCATGGTTAAATGCGGTGGTTCGCACTTTCAGTTTTGCGTAAATGCTGCCATCTATCCACGGTTTCTGATTGGGGTAGGTTTTAATTGTCACAGTAGGTATTACATCTCCTATACACTTCCTGATAAACTCAGTCACCGAATCAGTGTATTCATCAATGTTATTCTCGGAAGCTACCCCGAACATATCCCAGTCCACGTGATCAAAACAATCTTGAAGTGTGGATTCCGATTGGTCAGACCAACGTTGAATAGTTCTTAGCATGGGTACTTCCTGTTTGAGTTTCTGTCTATAGGAAGTGAGGAGCAAAATGGAGTCATGGTCAGATTTGCCAAAAGGAGGGTGGGGGAGGGCCTTATAGGTGTAGTATCTGGGATCTACATCTGTTTATATTAGTTACTGTGCTGTTACTAAGCAGTCCAGTATGAGGGAAAGGAGTGGACGCTACCGCTTGTCATTGTTAAAGGAGAAAAATCAGCCTTGCTAGGCAGAAACTGGCTACAAAAGATCAAGTTGAACTGGGGAGAAATCTTCAGTCTGAGAAATGACAAACCAGTGAGTCAGGCTACACTCACTAACATGCTGGAGAAGCACAAAGAACTTTTCAAAGATGGCTACGGTGAAATACAAGACTTCACAGCAAAAGTCAGAGTGCAAGAAGGAACCAAGCCTATCTTTCACAAACCACGTCCAGTTCCCTATGCTCTTAAGGAAGCAGTAGAGAAGGAACTTGACCGCCTACAGAAGAATAACATAATCACGAAAGTAGCGAGGAGCGACTGGGCCGCTCCGATTGTTGTAGTCCCAAAGAAAGACAAGACCGTCAGAATGTGCGGTGACTACAAGGTCACAGTAAATCGCTGCATACTACCAGAGGAATATCCACTACCAAATGCTGAAGATCTGTTTGCCACTCTAGCTGGTGGGAAATCTTTTCAGTAAGCTGGACCTGGCATTCGCTTATCAGCAACTGAAGCTGGATCCGGAGTCAGAACAGTATCTGACCATCAATACACACAAGGGGCTATTCAGATTCAATCGCTTGGCCTATGGAATCTCGACAGCTCCAGCGATATTCCAACAAACAATGGATCAGATGTTGGACGGGATAGACCATGTTGTGTGCTTCATGGACGACATCCTCGTGTCAGCACCAACCAATGGAGAGCACCTTGTAGTGCTGGTCAAAGTGATGTCAAGACTGGAGAAATACGGAGTGAGAATGAAACGCAGCAAGTGTGAGTTCCTCCAGGACTCAGTGGAGTATCTCGGATACAAGATTGATGCACAAGGCCTGCACCCAACCAACAGCAAGGTGGAAGCAATCGTAAACGCTCCAGCACCCACAAATATCTCAGAGCTGAGGTCATTTTTGGGGCTCCTGAACTATTACGGAAAGTTTGTGGCAAACTTGTCCACATTGTTGCATCCGCTTCACCAACTGCTGCAGGCCGATACAAAGTGGAATTGGTCCCCACAATGCGAAGAAGCATTCAAGACTTGCAAACAGCGTCTGCTAAAGAGCAAGAGGCTTGCCCACTATAACACAGAGATGAAGCTGAGACTCGCGTGTGATGCATCTCCATACGGAGTAGGAGCCGTCATCTCACATGTTCTACCGTCAGGTGAATAACACCCTATTGCATTTTGTGACGTAGAAGTCCGTCACTGGCCGCGGGCAGCATTTGGTTCTTATATATACACATATTCATCACTCCTCCCTGCGCCATTATACCATAAGTTAACAATGTGGGTCGACACACAATTTAACTTCTGTCTTGGTGCATGCATTTCACACTTGTCAATGTTCATATTTGAGAGATACAATAATTATTATACTTATCAATGTTGTGGATGAGCGCATTGTTTGTTTGTTCTGTTCCTCTCTCTCCATCTCTGTAGCTTCTGGGTATGCTGGAAAAGGACCTGAGCTAAGGGAATTGGGTTGGCTTTATAGTGCCTGTCCCAAATGGCTCATTAATGCATATGGGCATATTGAAAGATATTATCAGTAGTGATGTAATGTTGTAAATGTTATGTTGTGATATTGTTTAAAACCGTGTTGCAATGTATATCCTTTAGTATGTTTAGTTCATGGAAAATGTAGGTTTGTATTGTTAATTGATTAATTAATTAGGGTTAATTGTTCTGAGGGGAGGGGCTAGCCCTACAAAAGGAGCCTCTCTCCAGTCTCTAAGGGGGATTTTTTGGATTGAGCTGTGGATGGGGCAGCATTGTTGTTAAGCTGTCCCATAAGGTAGACGTTGATGGCAGTACTGTTGTTTTCTGTTCCGGAATCACTTGTAAATAAACACCTTTGCACAGAAGAACTTTTGCGGTTCCGCCATCTTTTTATTTTTATAGAGGTTAGGATATCCAGTTTAGCCATCTGGCCTACTCTACGTGACACATTTGCATCACGGACTCTGTCACCAAGTGAGAAAAACTATGCTCAAATTGAGAAGGAAGCCCTGAGCATAATATTCGGAGTGAAGAAGTTTCACAAATACCTCTACGGAAGGAAGTTCCAACTGCTGACAGATCACAAGCCTCTGATGGCTATCCTTGGACCAAAATCAGCTATACCAACCCTTGCTGCACTTCGAATGCAACGTTAGCCTACGACTACGAGATTGAGTACAGACGATCCAGTGATCACGCAAATGCCGATACACTATCAAGACTACCATGCAATAGTGACTCCGACAGTGAAGATGATAGAGCAGTCTTCCAGATCTCTCTCATTGATGAACTGCCCATATCTGCTTCTGACATAGCAGAGGAAACAAGGAAAGACCCAGTGCTTTCCAAAGTCTTGGACTTAACATTAGGCGGTTGGCCAACCTTCGTAAATGACGATAACCTTTGTCCATTCATCGACAAGAAAGACCAGTTGTCCACTGATCAAGGGTGTGTTCTGTGGGGATCAAGGGTGGTGGTACCTCACAAATTCCAGAGGAGACTGCTATCTGACCTGCATGAGGGACATCCAGGGATCACTCGAATCACTCGCTCGCAGTTATCTGTGGTGGCCTGGACTGGATCAGGACATTCAACAGCATGTAGGCCACTGCTCACCTTGTGAAGCTGTTCGCAACAAGCCTGCTGCTGCACCTCTTCATCCATGGTCCTGGGCTGCTACACCTTGGGAACGCATCCATGTGGATTACACCGAAATTGACAAGCAACATTTCCTTGTTGTCGTCGATGTCCATTCCAAGTGGATGGAAGTGTTCCCTACTCAACTGACCACAGCTGAGAAGACCATCAATCTTCTCAGACACCGGTTTGCATCCTTTGGACTAGTTAAGGAGCTCGTATCGGACAATGGCCCCCCGTTCACGTCAAACGATTTTGAAATGTTTCTCAAGAACAACGGAGTAAGGCACATCCTGTCACCACCTTACCATCCGGCATCAAACAGAGCAGCGGAAAGAGCCGTGCAAACCTTTAAGAAGGCCTGGACTAGACTCGAGGTTCAGTCTGTGCCCATCCACCAAAGGCTTCCCCGGTTCCTGTTTACTTACCGTAACACCCCACACACAGTAACGGAATGTACACCAGCTGAACTGTTTCTGAAACGCCAACCACGTACCCGCCTGACATTGTTGAAACCAGACTTGTCAAGCACTGTGGCAAAGCACCAGCTACAGCAGAAGAAAGCTCATGACAGACACTCAAAGACTGTCAGAGAATTCAAAGAGGAAGAGAGGGTGATGGTACGTGATTTCAGACACCCCAAGCGCCTGTGGAACTCAGGTGTGATCTTGCAACGCAGAGGACCTTTGACTTACCAAGTCCAAATTGGTCATTGCCAGGTCAACGTTCATGTGGATCATCTGCTACGGTCCAATGCCCCAGCAGAGACATGCCGAGAGAACAAGAACAATAACGACCCCCAGGACTATTCTCCTGACTGTGGACGTACGGCAGAGACAGAGCCTGACCTTCCACCTGAACCTGGCCCACCACAGGAAGCCCAGGGGGAGCGGAGATATCCTATTCGACAGCGAAGGTGTCACGTTCTGACCTTTATTTCCTTTGTTTTGTATTTATTTAGTATGGTCAGGGCGTGAGTTGGGTGGGCAGTCTATGTTTGTTTTTCTATGATTTGGGTATTTCTATGTTTCGGCCTAGTATGGTTCTCAATCAGAGGCAGGTGTCATTGGTTGTCTCTGATTGAGAATCATACTTAGGTAGCCTGGGTTGCACTGTTTGTTTGTGGGTGATTGTCTATGTTGTAGCTTCACGGTCGTCATTTGTTTATTGTTTTGTATACAGTGTCAGTACTTTCTTCATTAAAGATTTACCATGGACACTTACGACGCCGCATTTTGGTCCGATCCTTCTCGCCTCTCCTCTTCAGATGAAGAGGAGGACGACCGTGACAGAAGGGCACCTCAAAAGCTTGACCTGTGAGTTGAGCTGGTTAAGGAGGTAACGGACAGTAAAACAAACACTTTAATATGTCCTAGAGAAAAGGAAAGAAAAAGGACATTACCTGGGTTAGTTATTAGGACACAAATTCCATCTTCGGGGCAGAATAATCCCCTGGATTTGTGCTGGGCTCTGAAAAGTCTGCTTCAACCCAGTAGTTGAAAAATGTTTAAGAATGCATTGTTCAGATATTGCATTAGTAGTTACCTAACATATTTACCTTGTTCTCTGGGAGTTAAACACTATGGGGGAGGAGTGTAGTATCTGGGATCTACATCTGTTTATATTAGTTACTGTGCTGTTACTAAGCAGTAATGCATTACGGCAGTGTTACGTTACTACACCTAATAGGAAATATTACAATAGGCTAGTTTTGGCAGCGTGAGTACTACGGTGAATATGTTGATAGAATTTCGGCATCCTTTTTCTCAAATTTGCTTTGTTAAAATCTCCATGGGTGAACAGTCCCCTCCTGTACTTCCTGTTCACCCATGAGTGTGTGGCCAGAAATTTGGCTTGTCACCTAAAACCCTAACAAACTGTTGCAAGTTCCCGCTTGGTACGGGAACTGCACAGCCCGCAACCGCAGGACTCCCCAGAGGGTGGTGCGGCCTGCCCAACGCATCACCGGGGGCAAACTACCTGCCCTCCAGGACTCCTACAGCACCGATGTCACAGGAGGCCAAAAAGATTATCAAGGACAACAACCACCCGAGCCACTGCCTGTTCACCCCGTTATCATCCAGAAGGAGAGTTCAGTACAGGTGCATCAAAGCAGGAACCAAGAGACTGAAAAACAGCTTCTATATCAAAGCCATCAGACTTTCAAATAGCCATCACTAGCACAGAGGCTGCTGCCTATATACATAGATTTGAAATCATTGGCCACTTTAATAAATGGAACACTAGTCACTGTAATAATGTCTACATATCTTGCATTACCCATCTCATATGTACTGTATATGCTGTATATACTATTCTAATGTATCTTATTCTATGCCGCTCTGACTTTGCTTGTCCATATATTTTTATATTCTTAATTCCATTCCTTTAAAAGATTTGTGTGTATTGGGTATATGTTGTGTTAGATATGACTTGTTAGATATTACTGCACTGTCGGAGCTCGAAGTACAAGCATTTCGCTACACCCGCAATAACATCTGCTAAACAAGTGTATGTGACCAAATTTTATTAGATTTTTACATTCACAGCAGAGGTGTTATTTTTGGTTAAAGTGAAGGCACTGCAATGTCTCTGGCTGCAGTAATTCAAAGGACTGTGGTAGGGTCTGACGGCCTGGGTAAGGATGAATAGACAAGGGGCCTGGTGCAGAGCTGCTGTTAAGCAGTTGACTTCCATCTAGCAAATATTTCAAAACACAGAAACGCAAGTGTATGTTCTTATACAGTATTTGCTAAATCCCTGTGAATGTGTATTTTGATGAAAAGGAAGTGCCTATATGTACAGGTTAACCACTTGTAACCGATTGTACAGTATCTCATATACCATGGTATCTAGTCTAATTCACAGACAATGCAAGTCAGCCTGTAGTTGACAGCCTTGTGTCTGCGTCAAACTGGGGTCTGAGGTCAATGAACCCTCTTTATTGTCCTGGCTCTTAAGATATAGACGTTAAACTCAATCAGACATTTTGAAATACTGTGATATGACAAGAACATCCTTGGTGATAAAAGATTCCTATTGTTGAACTATGTGTCCGCTGCTGAACGGCTTCCAGGAAACATATAGTATTTTAAAATATCATACATTGTCTCTCCTTCTCTGTGGAGTTTCTGGAAGTCCACCTCTCCCTCCCATCCCCTCAGGACCTATAAAAACACTGGTTTCTAAAATGATACACAATTATACACAAACAAAGATAAGACATCACCAGACAGGTGATTATTATGCCGCCTTTTTTGAGCATGCCTCTTTACCTGTTCAAATGTCATTTTAATTAATGATGCACATTGATTATTTAAGAACTTTTATGCCTTAGGAGTTTATTACAACTGCCACACTGTTATATACACTGTTCAAAAAAATAAAGGGAACACTTAAACAACACAATGTAACTCCAAGTCAATCACACTTCTGTGAAATCAAACTGTCCACTTAGGAAGCAACACTTATTGACAATAAATTTCACATGCTGTTGTGCAAATGGAATAGACAACAGGTGGAAATTATAGGCAATTAGCAAGACACCCCCAATAAAGGAGTGGTTCTGCCGGTGGTGACCACAGACCACTTCCTAGTTCCTATGCTTCCTGGCTGATGTTTTGGTCACTTTTGAATGCTGGCGGTGCTTTCACTCTAGTGGTAGCATGAGACGGAGTCTACAACCCACACAAGTGGCTCATGTAGTGCAGCTCATCCAGGATGGCACATCAATGCGAGCTGTGGCAAGAAGGTTTGCTGTGTCTGTCAGTGTAGTGTCCAGAGCATGGAGGCGCTACCAGGAGACAGGCCAGTACATCAGGAGACGTGGAGGAGGCCGTAGGAGGGCAACAACCCAGCAGCAGGACCGCTACCTCCGCCTTTGTGCAAGGAGCAGCAGGAGGAGCACTGCCAGAGCCCTGCAAAATGACCTCCAGCAGGCCAGAAATGTGCATGTGTCTGCTCAAACGGTCAGAAACAGACTCCATGAGGGTGGTATGAGGGCCCGACGTCCACAGGTGGGGGTTGTGCTTACAGCCCAACACCGTGCAGGACGTTTGGCCTTTCCCAGAGAACACCAAGATCAGCAAATTTGCCACTGGCGCCCTGTGCTCTTCACAGATTAAAGCAGGTTCACACTGAGCACATGTGACAGACGTGACAGAGTCTGGAGACCCCGTGGAGAACGTTCTGCTGCCTGCAACATCCTCCAGCATGACCGGTTTGGCGGTGGGTCAGTCATGGTGTGGGGTGGCATTTCTTTGGAGGGCCGCACAGCCCTCCATGTGCTCGCCAGAGATAGCCTGACTGCCATTAGGTACCTAGATGAGATCCTCAGACCCCTTAAGAGACCATATGCTGGTGCAGTTGGTCCTGGGTTCCTCCTAATGCAAGACAATGCTAGACGTCATGTGGCTGGAGTGTGTCAGCAGTTCCTGCAAGAGGAAGGCATTGATGCTATGGACTGGCCCGCCCGTTCCCCAGACCTGAATCCAATTGAACACATCTGGGACATCATGTCTCGCTCCATCCACCAACGCCACGTTGCGCCACAGACTGTCCAGGAGTTGGCAGATGCTTTAGTCCAGGTCTGGGAGGAGATCCCTCAGGAGACCATCCGCCACCTCATCAGGAGCATGCCCAGGCGTTGTAGGGAGATCATACAGGCACGTGGAGGCCACACACACTACTGAGCCTAATTTTGACTTGTTTTAAGGACATTACATCAAACTTGGATCAGCCTGTAGTGTGGTTTTCCACTTTAATTTTGAGTGTGACTCCAATCCAGACCTCCATGGGTTGATACATTTGATTTCCATTGATAATTTTTGTGTGATTTTGTTGTCAGCACATTCAACTATGTAAAGAAAAAAGTATTTAATAAGAATATTTCATTCATTCAGATCTAGGATGTGTTATTTCACTGTTCCCTTAATTTTTTGGAGCAGTGTATTATCATAGCGCAAGAATTAAAGGTCTTAGTAAATTGTGTCTTATTATTGTAATAAGGAGTTTTGAGTAGAAAAAGTCCGAATTCATAGACAATGGGAACACTTAAACAATGAATTTGAATTCATTGTCTATGAATTTCCAACATCATAACATTTCAAGGTGGCTAGTATTAGAGAAACAACAAAACATTGTACTTTTATTTATTCACCAAGAAGTAATCAATAGGCTACATACACTGCATTCGGAAAGTATTCAGACCCCCTGAAATGTTCCACGTTTTGTTACCATTATAGCCTTATTCTAATATGGATTAAATCGTTTTTGCCCCCCCTGTTCAATCTACACACAATACCCCTTAATAACAAAGCAATAACAGATTTGTAGAAATGTGTAAATGTTTTAAAAAAAAAGAACTGAAATATTATATTTACAGAAGTATTCAGACCCTTAACTCAGTACCTTATTGAAGCACCTTTGGAAGCTTCTCTGCAGATCCTTTCAAGCTCTGTCAGGTTGGATGGAGAGCGTCGCTGCACAGCTATTTTCTGGTCTCTCCAGAGATGTTCGATCGGGTTCAGGTCCGGGCTCTGGCTGGGCCACTCAAGCCACTCCTGCGTTGTCTTGGCTGTGTGTTTAGGGTCATTGTCTTGTTGGAAGGCAAACCTTTGCCCCAGTCTGAGGTCCTGAATGATTTGGACCGGGTTTTCATCAAGGATCTTTCTGTGCTTTGCCCCATTCATTTTTCTCTTGATCCTGACAAGTCTCCCAGTCCCTGCGGCTGAAAAACATCCCCACAGTATGATGCTGCCACCACCATGCTTCACCATTGGGATGGTGCCAGGTGTCCTCCAGATGTGACGCTTGTCATTCAGGCTAAAGAGTTCAATCTTGGTTTCATCAGACCAGAAAATCTTGCTCCTTGAGCTGCCTTTTGGCAAACTCCATGCGGGCTGTCATGTGCCTTTTACTGGCCACTCTACCATAAAGCCTGATTGGTGGAGTGCTGCAGAGATGGGAGAACCTTCCAGAAGGACAACCATCTCCACAGAGGAACTCTTGAGCTCTGTCAGAGTGACCATTGGGTTCTGGGTCACCTCTCTGACCAAGGCCCTTCTCCAGCGATGCTCAGTTTGGCCGGGCGGCCAGCTCTAGGAAGAGTCTTGAAGGTTCCAAATGTGTTCCATTTAAGAATGATGGAGGACACCGTGTTCTTGGGGACCTTCAATGCTGCAGAAATGTTTTGGTACCCTTCCCCAGATCTGTGCCTCGACGTAATCCTGTCTTGGAGCTCTAAGGACAATTCCTTCGACCTCATGGCTTGGTTTTTGCTCTGACATGCAGTGCCAACTGTTGGACCTTATATAGACAGGTGTGTCCCTTTCCAAATCATGTCCAATCAATTGAATTTACCACAGGTGGACTCCAATCATGTTGTAGAAACATGTCAATGATGATCATTGTAAACAGGATGCATCTGAGCTCAATTTCGAGTCTCATAGCAAAGGGCCTGAATACTTATGTAAATAAGGTATTTCTGTTTTTTTTATTTCATAAATTTGCTAAAATGTCTAAAAACCTCTTCGCTTTTTTCATTATGGGTTATTGTGCGTAGATTGATGAGGGAAATAAATAATTTAATCCATTTTAGAATAAGGCTGTACCAACATTTTTTAAAAGTCAAGGGTTCTGAATACTTTCTGAATGCACTGTAGCTTGATCAAATCAATTTACAAACATACCTCCTGCCCACCGGCAACTAACATCAAATCAAACGCTGTGTGTCACTACACTCTCTCTCCTCCTCCACTGACGATACTGCATTCACCAGAGTATCTAGTGTCCTGCCTTGGCATCTCTTTGCTCCGTGCACCTTGGAAGGGACCACTTACTAGGGGGAATAGGGGGCTAACTCTTTGCCTGTTCCAGTCAGTGTGACCCATTCGCAAAATACAGCTGTCAGATATTTTTGATAAATAATTATGATAAAAATTGGGCTTCCGAGTGGGGCAGCAGTGTAAGGCACTGCATCTCAGTGCTAGAGGCGTCACTACAGACCCATGTCGTATCACAACCGGCCGTGATCGGCGCACAATTGGCTCAGCGTCGTTATGGGAATGTTTGCCTGGGTAGGCTGTCATTGTAAAATAAAAACGTGTTCTTAACTGACATGCCTCGTTAAATAAAGGTTAAATTAAAAAATAAAGTTTAGTAAAAGCAGGACCTATCTGAGGGAGCCTTTGTGCCCACTATGAGCATAACGCCACTGATGGTTACTACTTTCATATCACAGACAACATTAAGAGTTCAAAAGCAGATCTCTCATTTGATCTCATGATTTTCTATTCAGTAGACATAGTTTACCATAGCTTTACATACAATTATTGTGGACATAGTTATGGATTTGGTACTGGGTGAAAACACAAGCCACGTAGTGGATGGCTGTAGGGGGAACTGCAGTGAGGAGTAGTCGGCTGTATTCTCAGTCAGGGGACAGTGGTTGGAGAGGGACACGGACAGAGAGCACAGCTGTGACGGGGGCAGCATTTCCTGTAGGAAGTGGAGAGAGTGCCGGATGTTTGCAACGTATGTTGTACTTCTCATCTACCTCCGCAGGTCCGTGTGTGTATGTCAAGGCCAGTGGCCTGCTCTTGGCCAGCCCTGGATTCAGGGCTGGGCCTCCCTCTGTTCCCTTAAACCCCCACCTCACCCCCAAATATCTCCCACGCACACTTACAGAATTTTCCGTGACAACATGCAACATTCAGCTTTCCCTTTTCCTCAACGTTATGACACCCTATGGAGTCAGCTGATACTGAGAGTCGGGATTCAATGCAAGGAATAATATAGCGCAGCGCACTATAACTGACTTCTACAAGTAAAGCAGGCATGCATGCTCAGCATTTACTATGGAAGCAATCTCCACGAACGCCGGTCAAAATGCCTTCTAAAAGGTGCATCGTCGCTGCTATATAATAATATATACAGTATAAGTGAAATAGTTTGGTCTGAACTGAAGACATCTTCATGTCATTATATGAACCTTCAGTAATAATCAGTAATGTCAACCAATTTGTCATTTGGGTGGGTTCTCATCAAGGGGACACATGGCGCCACGTCTCTTCTTATGACCATGACTCTTTTGGCTCCCAGTTGTAACAGTAATCTGGCAGTTTGTGTGCGTGTGTTAGGATTGCACAATTCTGGTGACTTGAAGGATTCCCGGAATAAAGAGGGAATAAGCAGGAAATCCGGAATCCTCCAAACAGAATTCATAGAAAACCGGGGAATTTAAGGAAAGTTATCGTAATTTTGCAACCCTAGCGTGTGTGTGTAGCTGGGATGTTGTGCAGACCAGGGGCAGTATCTGAGGTGACTCACCTCCCCATGGCCAAGAGGCACAGGGCAGGGCCAGGAAAGAGGAAAACACACTGGAGCCCTCCAGCCCATGTCCCGTCTCCCTGCTCTGGTCCAGGATGGAGCCACTCTCTGCCCTCCAAGTATACATAAACAACACAGTCTGGATAGCTTGCCCCTGACTCTATAGAAGGGGGAGGGGAGGGGGACTGTGGGAAGGAAGGTGAATGCAGGCAACATCATGGTGTCCAACACAGCTGACAAATGTGGATGTACCGGCCATGTGAATGTGTGGGAAAGAGCAGAGTGTGATGCAACAAACAGGAAAACATCAATCACGGAATTGGTGACACTTATGATTAACTTCATGACAGTAACCAAGGATTTATTCTGCAGATACTAACATTGAGAGGATATGATCGAAAATATGCATTGTAAGAATTTCCCAAATAAAAGTTAACTACCTGTATCATCTTTCCAGTCCTTCCAATAAATATTCTGTTTGATTCATGTCTGTTGGTTACTATATCCAAAGTACAGAGAAATGGAAAGAGACATCCACTTTACAAACTTCTCATCTATGGTCCAGTCCAGAAGAAAGTTGAAAAACCATAACATGCCAACATCTTGGTTGCTGTATTTAAGGCTCTTGACCTCCCCACTGCTCTCTACCTATAGTCATTACAACCAATCGTGACCCACATCTCTGGCAGGGAAACCACAACAACAAAACTCCAACCACTAAAACATATCTTCCCTTCCTTCTCCACACAGTTTCAGAAAATAAAGACATGACATTAGGGAAATAGGTCATAGTGGGGACATGGTACTACTCCATGTGGACTTACTAAAGAAGAGAGGCAGGGACACAAGCAAACAGCACAATACACCTTGTAATACTGTAAAGTAATGAGGTCTTTATTCCCTTTTCCTAGCAGAGCGAACTATGAGGAATGTTTTACCATCCGACTTCAGACCAATTAGAGAACAGTTACACAGAACAACAAACACTTGAAAATGGCCACTAGCTTTCTGTAAGTCGGTTAATCACACACATGGAGAATTCTGAGAGACTGAGAGTGGTTTACCAAGGAGACCTCTCATTGTTAGTCATTAAAAATACAACTGGCAAAACAGATCCATATCCCAGAACCCCACTCTCCATTTGCCCGTGGTACTCACTCTTTCTATCTCTCTATATCAATGACCCAGAAAATAGACTGCACAAACTACTCCAACACTCCCACTTGTGATACATCCCATTAGCCATTAGCTCAGAGAGTGTTACCGCAACATCTGTCTGAGTATTCTGCACTAGCAGAGAGGGAAGAATGTGTGATCTTATTTACAAGTGGCTGTGTAATGGATTTAGTTGTGATGATGAACACAGAGCAGGCATCCAGTGTTTGTATCGAGTTATCATTGAACTGGTTGTGTACATGTAGCTGTTGAACACAGGTGACACGAGATACAATCAGGAGCTGCAATTTAACTGAAAATACAACACAGTCAAAAGTTTGGACACACCTACTCATTCAAGGGTTTTTCTTCATTTGTACTATATTGTAGAATAATACGTAGTGAAAACATCAAAAGTATGAAATAACACATATGGTATCATGTAGTAACCAAAAAGTGTTAAACAAATCAAAATGTATGTTATATTTGCCTTGATGACAGCTTTGCACTTTCTTGGCATTCTCTCAACCAGCTTCAACTGGAATGATTTTCCAACAGTCTTGAAGGAGTTCCCACATATGTTGAGCACTTGTTGGCTGCTTTTCCTTCACTCTGCGGTCCAACTCATCCCAAACATTCTCAATTGGGTTGAGGTTGGGGGATTGTGGAGGCCAGGTCATCTGACGCAGAACTCCATCACTATCCGTATTGGTCAAATAGCCCTTACACAGCCTGGAGGTGTGTTTTGGGTCATTGTTCTGTTGAAAAACAAATGATAGTCCTACTAAGCGCAAACCAGATGGGATGGCGTATCGCTGCAGAATAATGTGGTAGCCATGCTGTCTCTGCCTGACCGGTTCCCCTCTCTCCACTGGGATTCTCTGCCTCTAACCCTATTACGGAGGCTGAGTCACTAGCTTACTAGTGCTCTTCCATGCTGTCAATAGGAGGGGTGCGTAACTTGAGTGGGTTGAGTCACTGAAGTGATCATCCTGTCCGGGTTGTCGCCCCCCTCGGGTTTGTGCCGTGGGGGAGATCTTCATGGGCTATACTCAGCCTTGTCTCAGGGTAGTAAGTTGGTGGTTTGAAGATATCCCTCTAGTGGTGTGGGGGCTGTGCTTTGGAAAAGTGGGTGGGGTTATATCCTGCCTAGTTGGCACTGTTTTCGGACGGGGCCAGTGTCTCCCGACCCCTCCTGTCTCAGCCTTCAGTATTTATACTGCAATAGTTTGTGTCGGGGGCTAGGGTCAGTCTATTATATCTGGAGTATTTCTCCTGTATTATCCGGTGTCCTGTGTGAATTTAAGTATGTTCCCTCTACTTCTCTCTCTCCCTCTCCCTCCCCTCCCGGAGGACCTGAGCCCTGGGACTTTGCCTCAGGACTACCTGGCCTGATGACTCATTGCTGTCCACCTGGTCATACTGCTGCTCCAGTTTCAGCTGTTCTGCCTGTGGATATGGAACCTTGATCTGTTCACCGGACATGCTACCTTGTCCCGGACCTGCTGTTTTTTTCAAATCTCTCTCGTCCGCACCTGCTGTCTCTAACTCTGAATGCTCGGCTATGAAAAGCTAACTGACATTTACTCCCGAGGTGCTGACCTGTTGCACCCTCTACCACCACTGTGATTATTATTATTTGACCATGCTGGTCATCTACGAACGTTTGAACATCTTGGCCATGTACTGTTATAATCTCCACCCGGCATGGCCAGAAGAGGACTGGCCACCCCTTAGAGGCTTGTTCCTCTCTAGGTTCCTTCCTAGGTTCCTGCCTTTCTAGGGAGTTTTTTCTAGCCACCGTGCTTCTACATCTGCATTGCTTGCTGTTTGCGGTTTTAGGCTGGGTTTCTGTATAGCACTTTGTGACATCGGCTGACGTAAAAAGGGCTTTATAAATTAATTTGATTTGAGGCTTGTTAAATGTGCCTTGAATAAAAAAATAAATCACTGACAATATCACCAGCAAAGCACCCCCACCTCCATGCTTCACGGTGGGAACCATACATGCTGAGATCATCCGTTCACCTACTCTGCGTTTTCCAAAGACACCAAAAATGTCAAATGTGGACTCATCAGACCAAAAGGACCGATTTCCACCGGTCTAATGTCCATTGCTCATGTTTCTTGGCCCAAGCAAGTCTCTTCTTATTGGTGTATTTTAGTAGTGGTTTCTTTGCAATTTGACCATGAAGGCCTGATTCATGTAGTCTCCTCTGAACAGTTGATGTTGAGATTTTACTCTGTGAAGCATTGATTTGGGCTGCAATTTGGGCTGCAATTTCTGAGGCTGGTAACTCTAATGAACTTATACTCTGCAGCAGAGGTAACTCTGGGTCTTCCTTTCCTGTGATGGTCCTCATAATAGCCAGTATCATCATAGCGCTTGGTGGTTTTTGCAACTGCACTTGAAGAAACTATCAAAGTTCTTGAAATTTTCCACTGACTGACCTTCTTGTGTTAATTAAAGTAATGATGGACTGTCATTTCTATTCGGATATTTGAGCTGTTCTTGTCATAATATGGACTTTGTCTTTTACCAAATAGGGCTATCTTCTGTATACCACCCCTACCTTGTCAAAACACAACTGATTGGCTCAAACGCATCAAGAAGGAAAGAAATTCCACAAATGAACTTTTAACAAGGTACACCTGCTAACTGAAATGCATTCCAGGTGATTACCTCATGAATCTGGTTGAGAGAATGCCAAGAGTGTGCAAAGCTGTCATCAAGGCAAAAAGGGTGTCTATTTTGAAGAATCTCAAATATAAAATATATTTTGATTTAACACTTTTTGGGTAACTACATGATTCCATATGCATTTCAAAGTTTTGATGTCACTATTATTCTACAATGTAGTATAATAGTACTGTACATCTCTGGTACTGTATATCTCTAACGGGTGTGCATGAAAAAAGTAATCTTGTAGATTCATAACTCGTAATTAGTCTAAACAAAAGCAGGAACCAGAATGAGAAATGCTTGGCTCTGTCACCTTTATTAGTTGCAAGATCTACTCAATTTGATGACGACAGGATACTTAGCGTACTATCAGCAGCAACAGATGAATACACAGCAGAAGAGAAGTAGAGCAAGTATCAGTCATATCAGTCAGGGAAAGAAACCTACCACTTGTGTACAGTGTGAGTGGAATAAACTCCCTTAGATACTGTGCAGTATAGTCTATCAACATTTCAATTTCCCCTAGGAACTTCTTTCAGATGAGTGTTCCCTCACTATGATCCCAATAATAACTGTCACTGTATTACTATAGCTACAAAATTAAACTTGCCCTGGACCTTTTCTACATACAATTCTCATATATTTCTGACCTATTCCACCTTTCAGTTTCTGAATAATCAGGTACAAGAACACAGGGTATTTGGATTATGACTTCATAATATTTATGGTGGATAATATCCAGAAGTGGTCTCAACTACAACACTGGATATCATAGAATATAGAGCATAGAACAGTCTCTATTATAGATATACACTGTATGCCGATAGAATATTGAACGTCAGAGTATAGCAAGACTATAACTATAGTATTTTTTTGTGCTATTTATCGAGGGAAGCAATCGAAGATAATTGGACTCGAGTAGTGATTTGAAACCTTTGCTTTTTAATGGGTTATGCATCCAATGAGTAGATGAACAAGGGAATATTTCTATATATACTGTACTATGTCCAATTGGAAACGCCAGAACAGGACATAAACATCATCTCCATTGTCAGCTCACCTCCTTCTATCTATGGAAAGATTGAAGTCTCTTTCTCTCAACAGTGATTAGAATTACATAAGTATGCTAAATAATAGATTAAATAGGTATTAAACATACAGACGTTTGACAAGGATACTAGTTACTAGAAGGCAATTTCAAACACTACATTTAAAGGTCTACCAACTCTTAGATTTCCGATATCCAAGCTATACAGTTGTAACAGTCTCTTGGTCAGGCTATGAAGGGCCTGCATGTGTTAGGATGCTGCCTGTTCACAAGAAGAAAATATCATATGCCTACACTACCTACTTATAAAAAGGATTCCTGTCACTACATTTGACCGTTATTGTGTTTTAAAGTGATAACTAGAAGGATTATTAAGATTTAGTATTGATATTAGTTTATCCTTTTGAAACATGCCCATTTTCTGGGGAGATATGAAGCAGACTACAAAACAGGCTCAAATAAAATACAAATGAAAAACAAATCATTTATGCTGGAGAGAAACAGACAGTGTTCATGTATCCAATGATAATGCAGGTTATTGTGTCACAGATAGCACACTCTCAGTGGTGTATAACAATAGGGCATGTGGGCGGTGCAGAGTCCAATATCAGTTCCCTCGACTCTGAACTTTGAACCAGGACCTTTACCCCCTTCAGCCCAGTTCAATAAAAAAATTTTAAAAAAAATCAGATCTCCCAGAAGAGCAAACCAATCCCTTTGCTCCCACTAAGCATAAACACAAAGTTTCTGCTTTTCTTTGTTTCTTGGTGAAGCGTGGATGTCCAACCTTGATAAATTTACCCCCACACCCCCATAGATCCTTCACTGTCTTACTCACTCCCTCTCTTGTTCAACGCCCTGAGGAGGTGAGCGTGCAGGGGGGGAGTCTACTCAGCAGTGATTTTCCTCTTGGAGGGGGGGATGAGATGACCGGGGAGGTCGGCGGGTAGCTCGTGCCCCTCCAGTTTGACTTTGATCAGGTGATTGGCCAGGGCAAACTCCTCGTCATCCAGCATCCCATCCTTATCGATGTCAGCCAGCTTCCAGATCTTCCCCAGCACCGTGTTGGGAAGCTTGGACTTCACCATCTCTTTCTTGGCGTTGGCACCCGTCACTTTCCCATTGACCGGCGACAGCGTGTAGAAGATCTCATCGTACATGGGCTTGTCGCGGGCCACCACCCACTCTGCCTCATCAATACCCTCCCCGGCGCCCTCGCCATAGCCGTGGCCGAAGGGCCCGTTGAGGGTGCCGTCGAAGGCCCCTCCCTTCACCACCTGCTGGGGTCGGTTGGTCTCCTCCTGTCTGACCAGCACCATGAGACCGGCGATGTCGTGGGCCAGCATGTCGTCCACTGTGTCCAGCAGCTTTATCTTCAGGGGCTGGAACTTGTTCAGGTCGTGGGCATTAAGTTGCTCCTATAGGAGGGAAGAGAGGGCAGAGGTAAGTGGTCAAAAGAGCAGTGTCTTACTCAATACAAACAGTTTGGGGTCAAGCTGATCTTAGTTGATGCATCTCTACATTATGTTTTGTGTGAGAGGGAGTCGGAACAAGATACATGACTGTCCTGGTCTGTGCATCAGAGATACAGTATGTCAGAAAGGATCAACATGACTACTGCTTACTTTCTGAGCCAAGTCATGTTGGTGCTTCTCTCAGTGAGGAAAACAAAGTGCTCATCAGGCCCAGATGGACTGGGGGTGGTTCAGATCTAATTCCTGATCACAGCCAATCAGAAAGGAGCTTGTTTTGTCACCATGGCTCAAAGTAGTCCCAGTAGGACATGTTTGTGAGTTAGCTCAGTAATCAGAGGAAAACAGCACAGATTGTGGGCTTTATCCATCACTTCCTTGGTAAACATGGCATTGTGAGTCATGTTCGTAGTCATTTTATATTTCAAGGTTTTTAGGTATTTATGGTATGATGTCGTCTGTCCAGCCCATATTTGACACCTACCCTTAGCTTTACTCAAGAGAAGCCCAATCTTTCTATCTCACCTGCATCTTCTTGAGGTTGGGGAAGTCTCCAGGGGAGATCTGGTGTTCTCTCTCAATGCGGCTGTAGATCTCTCCCAGACTGTTAATCAGCTCCTTCTTCTTGCCCTCCTTCCCAAACACACTGGGCATCTCCTTTTTCAGAGAGCTGATGATATAGGCATGGACCTAGCAGGGCACAGAGCAGTACACAGTCTACTCAGTGTGGACTGTCTGTTAAGACTGAGTAGGGCAGCGAAAAATCACTCATATACTGCTTCCTCAAATACTGGATTGGGACCCATACAGGTGTTGCAGCCAGCTTCTATTAGGTCATAGCTAGAACGATAGTTTTGTTTATGTGTCTATTGTACCACCAAGGGCTCTTCAATGTTCCTCCTAATATCTCAGATGTCCTTGAAACTGGAAATAATTAACATTATGAACATTCAAACAGGAAGGAAGCACTTAAAGCAGTTTTATGAGAGAGCATGTGGCGGGTATCACACCCAGCTACACAAGAGGTTTCCCTTCCTTAGGGTTTCCTAGAACTGAGAGGGAAGGGGAAAATAACCTCATCACACGACTGACTCCCCTTGAGATTTCTGAGAGATATTTCACCAGAACATGTTATGCATGTGCTATATCAGAACGCAGAACTGAACATGGTATGTGTAGTTCAAAAGAGAACACAGATTACATACAGTGCATTCGGAAAGTATTCAGACACCTTGACTTTTTCCACATTTTGTTACATTACAGCCTTATTCTAAAATGTATCAAATTAAATAAAATCCACACAATAACCCATAATGACAAAGTGAAAACAGGCTTTGAGAAATGTTTGCTAATTTATTCAACCTTAAAAACAGAAATACCTTATTAACAAAAGTATTCAGACCCTTTGCTATGAGATGCGAAATGGATCTCAGTTGCATCCTGTTTCCATTGATCATCGTTGAGATGTTTCTACAACTTGCTTGTTTTACACCTGTGATAAATTTTATTGATTGGACATGATTTGGAAAGGCACACACCTGTGTATATAAGATCCCAGAGTTGACAGTGCATGTCAGAGCAAAAACCAAGCCATGAGGTCGAAGGAATTGTCCTTGAGCTCCGAGACAGGATTGTGTTGAAGAACAGATCTGAGGATGGTTACCGAAATATTTCTACAGTATTGAATGTCCCCAAGAACACAGTGGCCTCCATCATTCTTAAATGGAAGAAGTTTGAAAGTACCAAGACTCTTCCTAGTTTGGCCGCCCGGCCAATCGGGGGAGAAGGGCCTTGGTCAGGGAGGTGACCAAGAACCCGATGATCACTCTGACAGAGTTCCTCTGTGGAGATGGGAGAACCTTCCAGAAGGACAATCATCTCTGCAGCACTCCACCAATCAGGCCTTTATGGTAGAGTGGCCAGACAGAAGCCATTCAGCAATAAAAGGCACATGACAGCCCGCTTGGATTTTGCCAAAGGGCACCTAAAGGACTCTCAGACCATGATAAACAAGATACTCTGGTCTGATGAAACCAAGATTGAACTCTTTGGCATGAATGCCAAGTGTCACGTCTGGAGGAAACCTGGCACCATCCCTACGGTGAAGCATGGAGGTGAGAGCAACATGTGTGGGGATGTTTTTCAGTGGCAGGGACTGGGAGAGAGAGTCAGGATCAAGACAAAGATGAATGGAGCAAAGTACAGAGAGATCTTTGATGAACCTGCTTCCTGCTTTGATGAACCTGCTTCAGAGCACTCAGGTTCTCAGACCGGGGTGAAGGTCCACCTTCCAATAGGACAACGACCCTAAGCACACAGCCAAGACAACGCAAGAGTGGCTTTGGGACAAGTCTCTGAATGTCCTTGAGTGGCCCAGCCTGATCAAACATCTCTGGAGAGACCTGAAAATAGCTGTGCAGTGATGCTCCCCATCCAACCTGACAGAGCTTGAGAGGATCTGCAGAGAAGAATGGGAGAAACTTTCCAAGTACAGGTGTGCCAAGCTTGTAGCGTCATACCCAAGACGACTTGAGGTTGTAATCACTACCAAAGGTGCTTCAACAAAGTACTGAGTAAAAGGTCTGAATACTTATGTAAATTTAATATTAAAGTTTTTAAATTTGTATAAATTTGAAAAAATGTTCTAAAAAACAGGCTTTGGTTCATGATAATGGAGTATTGTGTGGAGATTGATAAGGGAAAAAAAACAATTTAATAGTGTGTGTGTGTGTGTGTGTGTGTGTGTGTGTGTGTGTGTGTGTGTGTGTGTGTGTGTGTGTGTGTGTGTGTGTGTGTGTGTGTGTGTGTGCACAGGCGGGCACTACTTGAGTAACCAGCTCCTTCAGTGGAACCTCTGTATCCTCTGCCTCTGTTTCCCTTTGGCGGATGGATGAGCACACTGCTGCTGACAGCAGAGGAAGCCCACTTCTCTGGTCTGGTCAGGACAGAGGCATAGGACAGGACATGGACCAGGTTCCATGGACCAGGAATAGGGGGACATGGGACAGGAGGAGGCCGGAGGTGTGTTACCATTTCCTCTCAAGGTGACCACCTGTTTGGGGGTGATTCCTTGGACTGTGGCCAGGGAAGCCCCCAAAACACGCACACACGGGCACACACACACACACACGCTCCCTCCTCAGGACATCCTGCTGTGGCTGTGTGATCTCCAGAACAGCCATCTGAAGTGTTGAGATGATGTGGTGCCTGTATTGTATGACATAATAACCTCCTGAGCTCAGGTGGCATGTCAAATCAATGCTACCCAATCTCTCTCTCTAATTTACATCAGAATGGTCTCTCCTCTGTCTCACTGCTCTCTGATGACTATCTCATGAAGTTCCATTCCACACTAATGGAGTTGGAACCACATGGTAAGACCAAGTTCATCCCAGGAATTCTGCCAACCTCATCAATTAAACACTCCCCACTATTCCTGATCACACACACACACTATCATTTAGCTATGGGCGGAGAAGATTGTACTGCAAATCAAATTTGCTTGAGATGTCACAGTAACTGGTGACAACACCATATAGTCACGGCTAGGCCCCCAGAGAGACAGAATGGTGTTAGGGCCTGTGGATTGGTCTGAGTTCAGGAGATGGAGAAAAGAGGGAGGAGATCAAATAAAATCAAAGTTTATTTGTCAAGTGCGCCAAATACAACAGGTAGACCTTACAGTGAAATGCTTACGGTGCTACCTAGAACTTAATAAGATACCAGATGGAGAGAGAGACAGAAAGAGACAGAACGACAGAAGGGGTTGAGGGATTCCCTGGCTGTCTGGGAGGCGGATGCCATAAATACAGCCTTGGGGAGAAAGATTCTTCATGTGAGGCGGATTGTTAATCATCAGTGGCTGTGAGGATGGTTGTATGAACACAGACACTCTGTACTGTGTTGATTGACCTGTCTTTATCCTGATCACTGCTTGGATCCCAGGATGCTCATCTATCGGTCACCCAGTACACTCTTAGAAATGGGTTCCAAAAGGGTTCTTCGGCTGTCCCCATAGGAAAAACATTTTTTGTGTGCCAGGTCAAACCTTTTTGGGTTCTATGTAGAATCCTCTGTGGAAAAGGTCCTACATGGAACTCAAAAGGTTTCTACCTGGAACCAAAAGGGTTCTAGCTGGAACCAAAAAGGGCTCTTCAAAGGGTTCTCCTATGGGGACAGCCAAAGAACCCTTTAAGGTTCTAGATAGAACCTTTTATTCTAAGATTGTAGGCCTTGATCACAGAACCACTGACCTTGCAATCTAGTTTGGAATAAATTATTCATCAATATAATAATATGATCAATATAGTAACACATTTTTCTTATCGCCATAAGACAATAAAAGCATACCAATGCTACTTTGTCACCTCATTATTTGAAAAACATGGTCAATCTGAGGTCAAGTTTTGTCCCATGACTAACTCCATCTACCATACCTTGTTAACATCCAATTGCAATCAACGCTCTATGCCAAATGAACAGTAGTGACCTGTGACTGATAATTGATTTGGTGTGACTGTGTTCTTAGTGCCACCAATGCTTTAGGACTCTATTAAAGTGTAGCTCAGTTGGGAAGGCACCCTGGTACCGCCACTGTACCAGCCCTCATCACACCACGCAGTCACACAATGTCCAGGGATTGCAGCTTCGCTCAGTAGGGAAAGGTTATCTTGCCCTGACAAAGTGGATGTAATTGCAGTCATTACTCTTCATTACTCATCAGTCAGGATTGGTAGCTTATTAGTTCAGTAGCAACTCCTGTATGGAGATTCTGTTCCATTCAAAATACCTATTTAACAAGTACTTTTCTTCTCTTTCGAAAAAAGACTTAATAACTAATAAAAGAGAACTTCCTAGTTAAGCCAAAATGACATAACATAGTGCTTAGGAGTACTAGTCAATCTTACTTTTGTGAGAGAATGTGTGTTTGCACGCGTGTGTTGGTCCATGCATATGTGAGGTTAGAGCTTACCTTGGCGAGGCGTGCCCTCTTGATGAGGTCATTGAGCTTCCTGAGGGCAGCGTTGCGGGGCAGTGACTGGATGTCCTTGAACAGGTCCTGCTCCTCTGCCTCAAACAGCTTACGGTTGTCGGGGATGAGCAGCGGGTGCGACCAGAATGACCCTATATAGACACGGATCACCTCGGGTGTGTTGACGATCTTCCCCAGCGACCACATGAGTGCACCGTAGACCCTCATCAGCTGCTGCGTCTCAATCTGGTCTGCCTTGTTTAGAACCACCCGGATCTTGTCTTCGTGATTCTTCAGGGCCTTGATGACCTCCGAGAACTCGTCTGATATGTCCAGCTTGTGGGCGTCGAAGAGGAGGATGATTCGATCCACGCGCTCTGCAAACCACTCCAGCACGGCGGCGAAGTCGTAGCCTTTAGACACGTAGGGGGTGAGGGGAAGCAAGGGTGGGAGAGGTGGGAGAGAGGCAAGAGAAAGGCAAGGATGGAGGAGAGCCAGGAGAGAGGCAGGGTAGAGGCAGGGGAATGGCAGGGGAGAAGCAGGAGTGAGGCAAGAGAGACAGGCGAGAGGCAGGAGAGAGGCAGGGGAATGGCGGGGGAGAAGCAGGAGTGAGGCAAGAGAGAGGCAGGCAAGAGGCAGGAGAGAGGCAGGTGTGGGAGAGAAGTGGGAGAGAGGCAGGCAAGAGGCAGGAGAGAGGCAGGTGTGGGAGAGAAGTGGGAGAGAGGCAGGAGAGAGGCAGGTGTGGGAGAGAAGTGGAAGAGAGGCAGGGGAGAGGCAGGAGAGAGGCAGGTGTGGGAGAGTAGTGGGAGAGAGGCAGGCGAGAGACAGGAGAGAAGCAAGAGAGAGGCAGGCGAGAGGCAGGAGAGAGGCAGGGGAATGGCAGGGGAAAAGTAGGAGTGAGAAAAGAGAGAGGCAGGCAAGAGGCAGGAGAGAGGCAGGTGTGGGAGAGAAGTGGGAGAGAGGCAGGGGAGAGAAGCAGGAGAGAGGCAGGGGAGAGGCAGGTGTGGGAGAGAAGTGGGAGAGAGGCAGGTGTGGGAGAGAGGCAGGGGAGAGGCAGGGGAATGGCAGGGGAAAAGTAGGAGTGAGAAAAGAGAGAGGCAGGCAAGAGGCAGGAGAGAGGCAGGTGTGGGAGAGAAGTGGGAGAGAGGCAGGGGAGAGAAGCAGGAGAGAGGCAGGGGAGAGGCAGGTGTGGGAGAGAAGTGGGAGAGAGGCAGGTGTGGGAGAGAGGCAGGGGAGAGGCAGGAGAGAGGCAGGGGTGGGAGAGAGCCAGGGGTGGGAGAGAGGCGGGAGAGAGGCAGGGGAGAGGCAGGAGAGAGGCAGGGGTGGGAGAGAGCCAGGGGTGGGAGAGAGGCAGGAGAGAGGCAGGGGCGAGGCAGGAGAGAAGCAGGAGAGAGGCAGGGGTGGGAGAGAGCCAGGGGTGGGAGAGAGGTGGGAGAGAGGCAGGTGAGAGGCAGGAAAGAAGCAGGAGAGAGGCAGGGGTGGGAGAGAGCCAGGGGTGGGAGAGAGGCAGGAGAGAGGCAGGAGAGAAGCAGGAGAGAGGCAGGGGTGGGATAGAGCCAGGGGTGGGAGAGAGGCAGGAGAGAGGCAGGGGTGGGAGAGAGGCAGGAGAGAGGCAGGGGTGGGAGAGAGGCAGGGGTGGGAGAGAGGCAGGAGAGAGGCAGGGGCGAGGCAGGAGAGAAGCAGGAGAGAGCCAGGGGTGGGAGAGAGGTGGGAGAGAGGCAGGGGCGAGGCAGGAGAGAAGCAGGAGAGAGGCAGGGGTAGGAGAGTGCCAGGGGTGGGAGAGAGGCAGGAGAGAGGCAGGGGAGAGGCAGGGGTGGGAGAGAGCCAGGGGTGGGAGAGAGGCAGGAGAGAGGCAGGAGAGAGGCAGGGTCAACAACCAGCAGAACAACAGACTGTTGGAAGACCAGGGCGGCCCAGTGGTGTCCAGCTAAGTAACCAGAAGAGTGTTGTGAGCTTGGTAGGCCTATTTCACAAGAGTCATCAATTACAAAAGAGAACAGAACCACTTGTTAAGATAGAGGCTGAAAGGCATTTGAACACAATGAGGTAATGGTTGATTATTTGGTCGCTTACCACTTACCAGTGAGAACATAACATGATGACATTATTAATTTAAACCCGTGCTAATATATCTTGAACTCACTGCTTGATTTGCACTTAATTCTCACTACTTGACATGACAGGACATGACAGGACAGGACAGGACACGACAGTGTGACTCGGGATATAGCTTCACGACCCTCTTCTCCTCTCCTCGAAGCATTAACCTCCTGACCTCAAGGGGCTGGAGCGCTAGCCTCCCCTAACCTACCCTCGGCCTCACTGGCTGGATAACAGGCTTTACACCAAAGGAGGCTGCTGAGGGGAGGACAGCTCATTATAATGGCTGGAACGGAGCTAATGGAATGGTATTTCAAATCAAATTGTATTTGTCACATGCGCTGAATACAACAGACCTTACAGTGAAATGCTTACTTACAAGCCGTTAACCAACAAAGCAGTTTTAAGAAAATACAAAAAAAGTAAGAGATAAGATGAACAAATAATTAAAGAGCATCAGTAAATAACAATAGTGGGGCTATATACAGGGGGTACCGGTACAGAGTCAATGTGTGAGGGCACCGGTGTCGAGGTAATTGAGGTAAAATGTACATGTAGGTAGAGTTATTAAAGTGGCTATGCATAGATAATAACAGAGAGTAGCAGCAGCGTAGAAATGGGGGAGGGGGGGTAGTCTGGGTAGACCTTTGATTAGATGTTCAGGAGTCTTATGGCTTGGTGGTAGAAACTGTTTAGAAGCCTCTTAGACCTAGATTTGGCGCTCCGGTACCGATAGCAGGCAGAACAGTCTATGATTAGGTTGGCTGAAATCTTTTGACGATTTCTAGGGCCTTCCTCTGACACCGCCTGTTATAGAGGTCTTGTATGGTAGGAAGCTTCGCCCCGGTGATGTACTGAGCCGTATGCACTACCCTCTGTAGTGCCTTGCGGTCAGAGACCGAGCAGTTGCCATACCAGGCAATGATGCAACCCGTCAGGATGCTCTCGATGGTGCAGATGTAAAACCTTTCGCCAAATCTTTTCAGTCTCCTGAGGGGGAAAAGGTTTTGTCGAGCCCTCTTCACAACTGTCTTGGTGTGCTTGGACCATGTTAGTTTGTTAGTGATGTGGACGCCAAGGAACTTGAAGCTCTCAACCTGCTCCACTACAGCCCGTCAATGAGAATGGGGGCATGCTTGGTCATCCTTTTCCTGTTGTCCACAATCATCTCCTTTGTCTTGATTACGTTGAGGGAGAGGTTGTCCTTGCACCACACGGTCAGGTCTCTGACCTCCTCCCTATAGGCTGTCTCATCGTTTTCGGTGATCAGGCTTACCACTGTTGTGTCATCGGCAAACTTAATGATGGTGTTGGAGTCGTGCCTGGCCGTGCAGTCCTGATTGAACAGGGAGTACAGGAGGGGACTGAGCACGCACCCCTGAGGTGTCCCTGTGTTGAGGATCAGTGTGGCGGATGTGTTGTTACCTACCCTTACCACCTGGGGGCGGCCCATCAGGAAGTCTAGGATCCAGTTGCAGAGGGAGGTGTTTAGTCCCAGGGCCCTTAGCTTAGTGATAAGCTATGAGGGCACTATGATGTTGAATGCTGAGCTGAAGTCAATAAATAGCATTCTCACATACTGTAGGTGTTCCTTTTGCCCAGGTCGGAAAGGGTGTTGAGTGCAATAGAGATTTCATCATCTCATCATCTGTGCATCTGTTGGGGCGGTATGCAAATTGGAGTGGGTCTAAGGTTTCTGGGATAATGATGTTGATGTGAGCCATGGCTACAGACGTGAGTGCTACGTGTCGGTAATCATTTAGGCAGGTTACCTTAGTGTTCTTGGGCACATGAACTATGGTGGTCTGCTTGAGACATGTTGGTATTACAGACTCAGACAGGGAGAGGTTGAAAATCAGCGAAAACACTATTTGATACCATTCTATTGGTTCCGCTCCAGCCGTTGCCATGAGCCCATCCTCCACAATTAATGTGCCACCAACCTCCTGTGCTTTACACTAAGTGGGTAACTGAACCACTTTACTCTCCTCCTGCCAGCAGCAAATAGATAGAGACAGAGGTGTTTCAGCACAGATAAAGAGAATCCCCCAAATGATGGCTAATCTAATGGAGCAATTAGATGTCTAATCTGAAGGCAGTGATCCCAGAAGCCAGGAGACAAAGAGAGCCGTCGGGGGAAAACAGATTTCACCCGCAGAGAAATGAAAATGTACTCTACTCTCAGATGATGAGTAGTCCATTCCCAAAGCATGTATTCGTAGTGAAGAAGGTAGCTAAGTCTCCCACTGACAAGATATCAGTGGTAGACGTCAATAAGTATGACAGCTTATTTGAATGCCATTGAAAGGAGTTCCCATTGGATGGTGATGGTATTTCACTGTATCGTTGATTGGACTTTTTTTTAATCCGTTATTTTACCAGGTAAGTTGACTGAGAACACGTTCTCATTTGCAGCAACGACCTGGGGAATAGTTACAGGGATTAATGAGCCAATTGTAAACTGGGGATTATTAGGTGACCATGATGGTTTGAGGGCCAGATTGGGAATTTAGCCAGGACACTGGGGTTAACACCCCCACTCTTATGAGAGTGCCATGGGATCTTTAATGACCTCAGAGAGTCAGGACACCCGTTAAACGTCCCATCCGAAAGACAGCACCCTACACAGGGTAGTGTCCCCAATCACTGCTGGGGCATTGGGATATTTTTTTAGACCAGAGGAAAAGAGTGCCTCCTTACTGGCCCTCCAACACCACTTCCAGCAGCATCTGGTCTCCCATCCAGGAACTGACCAGGACCAACCATGCTTAGCTTCAGAAGCAAGCCAGCAGTGGTATGCAGGGTGGTATGCTGCTGGCAGGTTAGCTGAGTCCTGACTCCACTTAGCTTTTGGAGAAGTCATTAGACGAGGGGTTCACATACTTTTCCCAACCTACACTGTGAATGTTTACACAGTGTGTTCAATGAAGATGAAAACGTATAATTGGTTGCGTGTTATTAGTTTAAGCAGACTGTGTTTGTCTATTGTTGTGTCTTAGATGAAGATCAGATCAAATTTTATGACCAATTTATGCAGAAATCCAGGTAATTCCAAAGGGTTCACATACTTTTTCTTGCCACTGTACGTGCTATAGCATTATGAGGACAATACATGAACATACAGATTATGGGTACCTTGAGAGATATAAAGCATCTGTGAAGAACACACAATTGAGTTGAAAGAAGAGAGACAATTGAAAGGACTATGAAATACACTGAACAAAAACATAAATGCAACAATTTCAAAGATTCTACAGAATTACAGTTCGTATAAGGAAATCAGTCAATTGAAATAAATGAATCGGGCCCTAATCTATGGATTTCACATGACTGGGAATACAGATATGCATCTGTTGGTCACAGATACTTTAAAAAAAGGTAGGGGCGTGGATTTAAAAAACCCAGTGAGTATCTAATGTGACCACCATTTGCCTCACACATCACCTTTGCATAGAGTTAATCAGGCTGTTGATTGTGGCTTGTAGAATGTATTCCCACTCCTCATCAATGTCTGGGAAGAACTGGGACATTTTCAGCTTCCAGGAATTGTGTAGAGACCCTTGCGACATGGGGCCGTGCATTATCAGGCTAAAGGCGGCAGATGAATGGTATAACAATGGGCCTCAGGATCTCATCACGGTATCTCTGTGCATTCAAATTGCGATCGATAAAATGCAGTTGTGTTCATTGTCCATAGCTTATGCCTGCCAATACCATAACCCCACCACCACGATGGGCATTCTGTTCACAACGTTCACATCAGCAAACCGCTCACCCACACGACACTGTCTGCCATCTGCCCCATACAGTTGAAATTGAGATTCCTTCGTGTAGAGCACACTTTTCCAGTGTGCCATTGGCCATCGAATGTGAGCATTTGACTACTGAAGTCGGTTACGACGCTGAACTGCAGTCAGGTCAAGACCCTGGTGAGGACGATGAGAATGCAGATGAGCTTCCCTGAGTTGGTTTCTGACAGTTTGTGCAGAAATGATTTGGTTGTGGAAACCCACAGCTGTCTGGATGGCTTGTCTCACATGATCCCACACGTGAAGAAGATAGATGTGAAGGGCTGGCGTGTTTACACGTGGTCTGCGGTTGTGAGGCCGGTTGGGCATACTGCCAAATTCTCTAAAACAACGTTGGAGGTGGCTTATGGTAGAGAAATAACCATTCAATTGCCTGACAACAGCTCTGGTGGACATTCCTGCAATCAGCATGCCAATTGCACACTCCCTCAAAACTTCAGACATCTGAGATAATAAAGCTTTTTCAGCTCATGAAACATGGGACCAACACTTCACATGTTGTGCTCATATTTTTGTTCAGTGTTGAAAAAATACTAAGATGACCACCCAGGACTTCCATTTCAGGTTGATTGTTTGTGCATAGACACATCATAGACACAACAACACAACCTCCAACTGTGTTTTTGCAGAGACACTGAATATATTTCAATATCAAGACACATATGCCTACCATCTATCACCTGCCTCCTGAAGCACCTTCTTCAATCTTTCCAACTCCAGGGGTGCTAGGCAGAGCTCCTCCTTACCTTGGAGCACTTACAGCGAAGGGGAAGAGTTCCACAGAATTCCCAGAATTGAAGACCATACCAGAAGTTGGGATTAGTGTGTTAATGTTGTTCAAATCACAGGCATGGAATATGGCAGCCATGGCCATGTTTCCAGGGAAGGATGTTATCCCATGCCGACACGGGGGATAGAGACACATAGGCCTCATCCCTGATGATTTGGCAGTTTCACTATGGGGCTTTATTGTTACCTGCGGTAGGGATGGACAATATATCTCTCTTACCTTTTCTTATTAGGTGGTGGTGTTTATTACCTACTTACTACTTCATACGCCTGTTCTAGTGTTTCTCTTGAGTTTATTGACTAGACTTACCCGAAAGATATTGTGGATCAAGATTTACTGTAAGGGCTTAAAATGAACTAAACACTACGTCTCATTGCTCCTTCGCCTCAGCAGGGACGTTGATACATATAGGCAGCCGCACAGGAGGTAAGAGACCATACGTGAATAATGGGCAGGACAATAAGAGCAGTGAAACTGGTTGGCAGGGATTATAAAACGATGTGGGAACAATAGAGGTTAATGTCAGGGAACCCAGTTATTTAATGGCAGGTCTGGCTTGACGCAGCACTGCAGAAACTCCATAGGGTTTATAGTGTAGTAGTATAGGCAAGCTGCATTGGTTAACACTGTGCTTTCACTACAATACCTCCATATGGGCATTTACGATACTCGCTATAGCCGGGTCCATGTTCATTCGCAGCTGTACATGGGGAGAGAGAGACACAAACAGAGGTGAAAATGAAATGAAGGAAAAGAAAATTGGGGTTCAGTGCTTCAAGTGGAGATGGAGACGTATGGGTGTACATTATGATAAACACAATACAGTCTAGTAATGCACCTCTCCAGTACTGAAACACAGTCAGGGTCCTGGTAGAATAGAAGGCAAAATGTTTAAAGACCTAGTGCAGTCAAAAATGAGACTACAAAACTAAGGCAGCAGTCCTGTAATAGCCCACCTACTGCTGTCCCGTAATGTCTTTCATTGCTTCGTAGGAGCTAATAAACATGTTATATGATGGCCACAATACCATTATTTTGTCAAGTTTTTGTAACTACACAATATAAATGTTCCTTATGCGTTTACATGGTATTTCTTTGATATATATTTCCACTCTATGATGTTGGAATAATACTGTGAAATTGTGAAATTGATGCCCTTTTAGTGTAAGAGCTGTTTGAAAAGAACGCCTGAAATGTCTGCCTGTTTTGCTGGGATGTAGTTCTGGCCTGCCTGGTGATACCACCAGGTGGTAAATGAGTTAATAGACCAATGAGAGAGTTCCAAACCTCTCTGCCAATAACAGCTAGTTTCCAGTTTCCCCCTCCCCACTCAGACCACTCCCAGACAGATATTTCTCTTCATTTTTGACCATTTTGATTGAAAACATATATTCTGTGGGGTTACCACAGCAACGAGAGAAACCAGAGAGGGGGGAATGAGACAGAGATGGCAAATATATGCATACTCGTACCATTCACACTATAGGGCAAGCCTCAGACAGAGACCGTCAAGAACCATCACAGAAAATGTTAACTAATTAGCAACATTGCAAGTACTTACTACTTTTTACCATGTTAGCTTCCTTTAACCTAACTCCTACCCTAACCTTAACCCCTAACCCAAGGCCTAACTAATGTTGGCTACCTAGCTAACATTATAGCCACCTAGCCACAACAAATTGTAATTTGTAGCATATCATACATTTTGCAAATGTGTTACATATTGTATCAATTGCAATTCATAACATATTGTAAGAACTGCAAGTCTTAAAATATCATATGAATTGTAATTTGTGACATATCATACGAAATGGATGATGGACATCCACAAATGAATTCATATCATACGAAATGGATGATGGACATCCACAAATGAATTCATATCATACGAAATGGATGATGGACATCCACAAATGAATTCATATCATACGAAATGGATGATGGACATCCACAAATGAATTCATATCATACGAAATGGATGATGGACATCCACAAATGAATTCATATCATACGAAATGGATGATGGACATCCACAAATGAATTCATATCATATGAAATGGATGATGGACATCCACAAATGAATTCATATCATATGAAATGGATGATGGACATCCACAAATGAATTCATATCATACGAAATGGATGATGGACATCCACAAATGAATTCATATCATATGAAATGGATGATGGACATCCACAAATGAATTCATATCATACGAAATGGATGATGGACATCCACAAATGAATTCATATCATACGAAATGGATGATGGACATCCACAAATGAATTCATATCATATGAAATGGATGATGGACATCCACAAATGAATTCATATCATACGAAATGGATGATGGACATCCACAAATGAATTCATATCATACGAAATGGATGATGGACATCCACAAATGAATTCATATCATACGTAATATCGATATCATACTAATTGGAGTGTCCCAGATTTTATTTCCTCTATGTTACATCTACCCCTGAGTCCAGTTGGCAAGGACAGGCTACACACACACACACACACACGCACACACACACACACACACACACACACACACACACACACACACACACACACACACACACACACACACACACACACACACACACACACACACACACACACACACACACACACACACACACACACACACACACACACACACACACACACACACACACACACACACACACAGCTGTGCTGACTGTGAGTAAGGTAAATTTAGCTCCATTTATTTGCTATGGGAACACATTGGAGTGGGGGACTTTGTTCTACACATTGATTTTAAGTGGGTGAACAGCCATGGTAGAATAACATTTTAAGACATTACCATATTTTAAGTAGTTTAACTAAAAATGAAAAGTGACGACTATATGTAATCTATCAATATTGGAAGCATCATAAAAGTGGACCTGCGTTAATAAAGAATTGTATACCTTGGCATACAATAGTTAACGAACCTGGAGCCAATGTTCTGTATGCTCTGCTTCCAAATCAGCTGGAAAGAGTGACTGTTTTATAAGGTCCAAAGTCAATCCAAAGGTAACAAGTGTCAGAACTATTATGTATAAAAACTCCCACTTTGTTCACATCACTGACTTGGAACCAAACTGAACACACAATCAGCTAGCTCTATGACTTTGCCTACACTTGGGCTTTAGAAGCCATAGGGAGTGATTGGAATGGAATATCAGATCCAGGAATCTGTCATTTTCCACAGTTCAATGACAGTACAAAAGTAAGGGATAGTCTTCATGTCTTTCTTAGTGCTGTACTTCTGACTCCTTGGCCATCAGAAGTTTAACTGTGTTACTGGTTGACATGGGAACTCAGTTTTGGCCCTTGGCTGTGATCAGACAACGATCTACTTCGGGCAGGCAAGCCCCCTGTTGAAGATGACGATTGTTTAACTTAAAAGGGTGGAAACCACTTAGTAGATAAATAAATTAAGAAGAGACTGTAGATCTCTTTGTTAGATTCAAATTCAGCAAGCTGAAAATGCATGATCAAATGGTTTATAAAGACTTCATAAACTCAGTTCACCTCATCATGAGGGGTCGCAGTTGCTCACTAACTGACTATCAATTAACTGACTATCAGTGACTGACATAACACAAGAAAAACTGATGACATGCAAACAAATTTCGAAATGGCACCTTGTTTATTCTACTATTCTAACTCGCAACTGTAAGTTGAGACCCCGACTGTAAGTTGAGACCCCGACTGTAAGTTGAGACCCCGACTGTAAGTTGAGACCCCGACTGAGTTCCTGACAAATAATAATACTGGAGATCCAAGTCATTTTCGGAATGACTCTTAACAAACTTTTATTATACTGCTTTTTTCATTTTTTTTAACCAAAGGATAAAAACAACAGGGGTATTAGCGATGGCTGCCCATAAACAAACCAGCTCTCCATTTCTCTATAACTACAAGGATATGGCACACAGTGTGTGGGCTTAGAGACTTTTAAAATAATTGTCCCTTCTGGGCATCCTTACTGAGGTCATTATCCTGCCCATCTGCCAGTTAAGTCTGTGTTTTTAAGAAACCTGCTTCTCTCTCGTCTCTCTATCCTATGGTTGAGTTCTAAGCACACACAGATGGTCACCCTCCTTGTACTCGTGCTGCCATGAAGGGGGAAGGTGTGCCATATCTCTGTTCAAAGTAATACAATTACTTATTGTGCCAAGTCTCTCCAGTCCCCATACATGAGTACTTGTCCCTGGCCAACTGTCGTCAGGCCTCTGGGACTGAAGTAGTTAACAGAGATATGCCCTGGGGTAATACTTTCTGTGAGGTACTTGAAAGTATCAAGCAGTAATTGTCCCTCAACTTTAACCTGTTTCAAACCCACCACTCTTTCCTAAATGTTTGACACAAGCCATCTTATTCAGTTGATGACTGCAACATAAACATGGTCATGAGTGATGTTATGTTAATTTGTCCACTGATCCAGGAATCCTAAGACAAAAACAAGCTGTGAAAAGTATCCCTGGTTCTGTCCACTACAGTGCTATACGTAGGATCCTAAGCTGTACTACACGCATTATTCAGCACCATTAATCCAACAGGCCCTGTCAGGCCAACACGCAGCGCAGTGGGAGAGGAGACAAAACAGCAGCAAGTACACGCAGTGCACACACATACAGGCATGTTAGACACTCACACACATGCACCTGTCTGCTCTAAAAGGATTACACTTGTTAAGCATCTTTTCAACAAGACTACAACCCACATCTCCAAACCACATTAAGCTTACAGCGGGTCAGCTGTTTAACAGAAAGGTTTATATACCTGTTATAAACAATGTTCCTGGGTTTTAAAGTAGTCTCTACAGAGACAAACACTGAGGGCCTATCTTGCTATCTTGTAACACCCGATTGTAAAAGGCAAGTATTTCACAGTGCGACCCAACCTGGTGTGCAGTGTTAAGGCTCCTCACACGGCCAGGCAGCCATTCTCATTAGGAGTGCTAAATCTGAACATCACACTAACACACTAACGAGAGGGAGAGAGCAGCCTGACCCAGAGCATGGGAGAGAGCACAGCTTGCCGTGAACTACCATCACACATACTGTAACACAGTGTGTTTGTGTGCTCACATTAGTGTGTGTGCACGTGAGTGACAAATAGAGAGAGAAGAGAGAGGGAGAGATAGAGCAAGAGAATGAGAGGGCAAGAGATAAGATTATAAGCGTCACACACAGTCAGCCAGAGGGAGGCAGCAGTCCAGGGATTCCAGACCAGGGCTTCAGGCTGCAGGGCCGAGACACGGGCAGCTTTACACGCGAGACCGACAGGAAGAGGCTAATGAGAGAGCAGGGCCTAAGGCCCAGCCTGCCCTAATGACTTCTCTGCTCCTAATGGGAATGTACAGGGGGAGGAAGACCACAGCCTTCACTGATGCTATGGATAGAACATTTAGACATTATCAGTGATGTAATATATGAATTGTATTGGGAGGAGAGCTTCTGATGTACAGTGTATGCCTAAACTGTACCTGGAAAAGAGCTTCGAAGTTATCAAACTCTCTGAGGGTGTTTTCACACTTGGTCTTTTTCAGATATTTTTCGTGAACTCAATGTGGTTCGCTTATTTTGTTATTCAGTGTGAACACGTCAAAGAACTCAGACCCCTCAAAAGATCCCTCGAAGCGTACCGAACTGAGAACGTCTCGAGAGGTGGGTTGAGTTCGTTTGAATTCCGCTGTCCAGTGCTCTTTAAGGCAATGTGAACACAAAGCTCCCCGGGTTCACTTGTCATTATTCCCACACGACAGACTAGACGACCGCAACACTATTTCCTCTGCCATAACCCCTCACATTGGTGCCACTAAATCAAGAACATGATGATGTGCAGGTTCGTGGAAAATAAATGTTTTTGGATATTGATAGGTGATTGTCAAGGATGCACAGAAATTCCAAAATATGTGTGGAGTTTTGTACTGACACGAATTTCAGATAATTTTTTTGCAATATGTGCTCTAGTATAAGCTAAGAAAGCTTCATACGCTGTTTATTCAATTATGGGGTTTGAATAGTGTGAGAAGACAAAGATATTTGGAGAGTATCACAACATAGGGAAGGTACAAAATCAAGGTCCGTGCAATCCAGAATCCTTGAAACGTCACAACTGACGGTACCCCATTGAAGTTGTCATTTAAATGGTTACGGTAAGGGTTAAGGTTAAGGTAAGGGTAGGGGTTACAGTTATGGTTAGGATTTAGCATAGGAACATCCCAAATATCTCAGATAGCACAAGCCTTCCTTTCTAAAGATAGCAAATGTGAATGCAAAGAGAACTGAGTTATATACCTTCTTTTAATCACAGACTTCACTTTAAAGAGGACTGAGATTGTTTCTTTTAAAGAGGACTGCTGCATATGTGAAAATACCCTGAGATCGCCAGGAAACTCAAAACTGAGTCCAAGAGTACATTTTATGAATACCCACTATAACACACATGAGAGTGGTTTTTAAGGGCCACTTGGTTAACATCGGCTTTGGGACACGCTCACTTCCTGTTATGAATGCTTTAGGGGCATGAAAGGCACAAGTGCATCACCAATAACAACCGGGCCAAATTATAGGGAGAATACGAGGACAAACAAGTAGTAACCTGCAATCACAGGCTTTTGATGATGCCACGTTAGAGTCCCTATACTTTAACTCTAGAATCTAGATACACGACCAGCAGTGTGAATTTGAAAGTACATGTAGGCACAATTTTGTGCCTCTGGTCTAATAAAATGGGAACTACTTGACTATACAAAGTAAGATCCTCAGCATATTAGTCATTCAAGCATTTCCAGTAGTCCCAAAACAGGGATTGATTTCACTAGTAAATGCTAAGCTTTACATTTGAATACACATTCAATGACAACATAGGCCTACTCTGCATAAACTGCTGCATACAATTTGTCTCCATAAGCTCTTTTGAGTTTGGTTGTGGCACAAATTATGTTACACAGTTTACTGGACATTTGTGCTTATGTGACGACATTGGAGTTGCTCTGTATGTAGGGGCTCTGGTTCTGACTACTCCATGTTCCCTGTGTATAGCTCTAAAGCTGGGTTCTCTCTCTGCTTCCTCTCTCCTCTCTGCTCTCCTGAATGAGCCCTAATCCGACTCGACTGTGAGCTCACCAAACACAGAGCCACAGACACACAATCCACCACACCACTGCAACACACACACACACACCGGCAGCCCAAAGGAAAGTGCTGACGGCCGGGGTGGGCCGTGCTGGGTGATTACTGTGGGCTATCGGGTGGGTGATGGACTTTTGCTGAATGTGGAATGAAGTAACTAACCATGCACAAAACAAACAGGAGGACACGGACCCCCGCAGAGATTGGCTGGCTGATCTCAGGGGGAGATTACAACCTAGTTGAGCCTGATGCAAACACAGAGGCACACATCTATCTGCCACACCACATGTCCTATAGACTTGGCTTCAGTAGAGTATACAGTGGTGAGGTAAGGTTTTATGGGTCTCAGGCAGTTCATAGAGAAGAGAAGAAGAGCACAGCACAGTGTGATATGGTAGAATACAGTAGAAGAGTAGAGGTGTAGTGGTAAGGTGAGATGAGAGCTAAGGTACAGTAGAAGAGTAGAGGTGCAGTGGTAAGGTGAGATGAGAACTAAGGTACCGTAGAAGAGTAGAGGTGTAGTGGTAAGTTGAGATGAGAGCTAAGGTACAGTAGAAGAGTAGAGGTGTAGTGGTAAGGTGAGATGATAACTAAGGTACAGTAGAAGAGTAGAGGTGTAGTGGTAAGGTGAGATGATAACTAAGGTACAGTAGAAGAGTAGAGGTGTAGTGGTAAGATGAGATGAGAACTAAGGTACAGTATAAGAGTAGAGGTGTAGTGGTAAGATGAGATGATAACTAAGGTACAGTAGAAGAGTATAGAGGTGTAGTGGAAAGGTGAGGTGAGATGAGATCTAAGGTACAGTATAAGAGTAGAGGTGTAGTGGTAAGGTGAGATGAGATGAGATGATAACTAAGGTACAGTATAAGAGTAGAGGTGTAGCGGCAAGGTGAGATGAGAGCTAAGGTACAGTAGGGTAGGAGTTCTCAGCAGGTTGCTATCAGCTGGAGGTAACCCTGACCCTGTGGTGAGGAATGAGACTGGACTGGTTCACAGGAAGCCAGAGTAACTCTCTTTTCTCTCCCTGACAAGGAACAAAGAGACCCTTTTTCCCAGAATATTGGTGTGTCGCGTGTGCCAAGACATACTTCCGTTCAATCACCTCTGAGGATTCTAAGAATTGTATTTGCATCTCTCACTGTGACATCTATCATCAGTGAAAAGACACAAGAGTGAGCGAAACATTGGCACACACTAAAAGAAAAAGTAATGCACCATGTACATACAATGTTGACAATCCATTCTAGCCAGGTACTTCCAGAGAGTGTTTATGGGGTCAGCCTATGGCGGCCTGCTAGGCCAAGTGATAAGCACCATATATGTCTACTGCAGAGGCTTGATGTCCTTGTTGATAAGAGGGCTGTTCAGTACTCCTGTCCCCTTTGCCATTCGCAGAGCCGCAGATGCATTCAGAATACCAGAGGGCATAAATGAAGGTGTATTTACATACTTTGCAGCTTTGAAACCCCTATGAGAGTCATCACTGAAATAAAACACAGATGTCTTATTAGGATTAAGCAGAGTGTACTCAGAGACTAATAGACAATGGTCTTTACTGTTTACTGGAATTCATGTGGAAAGAGCTGCTGGACCATGTTACACAGTCCTATAAACATAGGGGTGTTGCATAGAGTATCTCACGCTGATCTCTGGTGTCTTTCAACACATCATGACTGAATGCAGATTTAAACAATGCCACAGCTACACGTTTTCCTGACTTCCCATACAGTGTGTGGTTTTAAAGGGTCAAAGGGTCAGAGGAAAAAAAGGTCAGTCACAGAGAAGCAGGATATCTGAAGGTTGCTTGCTATTTTCACCACAAATATTGGGAATTAAAGGTTCAAAACCTGTCCCAGAAAATGCTAATAGAGTAATTCCAGAAGTGGTTTCAGTGTGGAAGACACAATCACACGGAAGGTTTTGATCCAGAACTGGCTATGCAAATGTCTCAGTGGGTTCAGCAGCACAGGTGGAGAGAGGAGAGGAGGTTGTATGGGATGGAGGGGTTGAGAGAGGGGTGGAGATATGGGTAGAGGAGTGGAGAGATGGGTAGAGGAGTGGAGAGATGGGTAGAGGGGTTGAGAGAGGGGTGAAGAGAGGGGTAGAGGGATTGTAAGGGATGGAGAGGTTGAAAGAGGGATAGAGATAGGGGTGGAGTGGTGGAGGGAGGGGTAGAGGGGTTGAGAGAAGGGTATAGGGGTGGAGACATGGGTGGTGGGTTGAGAGAAGGGTGGAGAGGTAAAGAGAGGGGTAGAGAGGTAAAGAGAGGGGTGGAGAGGTAAAGAGTAAGGTGGAGAGGTAAAGAGAGGGGTGGAGAGGTAAAGAGAGGGGTGGAGAGGTAAAGAGAGGGGTGGAGAGGTAAAGAGAGTGGTGGAGAGGTAAAGAGAGGGGTGGAGAGGTAAAGAGAGGGGTGGAGAGGTAAAGAGAGGGGTGGAGAGGTAAAGAGAGGGGTGGAGAGGTAAAGAGAGGGGTGGAGAGGTAAAGAGAGGGGTGGAGAGGTAAAGAGAGTGGTGGAGAGGTAAAGAGAGGGGTGGAGAGGTAAAGAGAGGGGTGGAAGGGAAAGAGAGAGGTGGAGAGGTTGAGAGAGGCATAGAGAGGTTAAGAGAAGGGTGGAGAGATTGAGAGAGGGGTGGAGTGGTAAAGAGATGGGTGGAGAGGTTGAGAGAATGGTGGAGAGGTTGAGAGAGGGGTGGAGAGGTTGAGAGAAGGGTGGAGAGGTTGAGAGAAGGGTGGAGAGGTTGAGAGAAGGGTGGAGAGGTTGAGAGAGGGGTGGAGAGGTTGAGAGAGGGGTAGAGTGGTAAAGAGAGGGGTGGAGAGGTTGAGAGAGGGGTGGAGAGGTTGAGAGAAGGGTGGAGAGGTTGAGAGAGGGGTGGAGTGGTAAAGAGAGGGGTGGAGAGGTTGAGAGAGTTGTGGAGAGGTTGAGAGAAGGGTGGAGAGGTTGAGAGAAGGGTGGAGAGGTTGAGAGAGGGGTGGAGTGGTAAAGAGATGGGTGGAGAGGTTGAGAGAATGGTGTAGAGGTTGAGAGAGGGGTGGAGAGGTTGAGAGCCGTACCTCTGCTGATCCTCTGCTTCTCTCCAGACAGGATACCAGGAGTATCAATCACACTGATGCTCTCCAGAACAGGGTTGGGCAGCTGGGCACACACAAACCTACAGGACATAAGACAAGATTTAAGAAACACTTTAGATAGACCAACACTGAAGAATTACAGAGCCTACATGATCAAATCTGACACAGAAAAAGAGTCGGACGGACATAAGACAAACACTCCCAGACTGACACATAGACACACAGACAGATAGTTGGGTTTTCTTCATGTAAAACAAAGTATTGACCACTTTGGACACAGTTTGTCTTAGGATTCAAAAAGGCAACTGGTAATGTTTGACATTCAACCATTTTCCAACTGTGACATTGGCTTTTTCATATCTATGGAAACTTGTTCACACGGATGTCGGAAATACAACTGATAATACATCAGAATGTTAGATACATAGTTGAGCTGAACTCTACCCTTTACTCTTGGAGTCTTCACTGCTTAGGGAACATGCATTATACACATGTTTATCTATTTAAACTGTTTTCTGAGCCAAGGCAAATTTCTGTATACTTACTGTGGTACGACAAAGAGCGGCCGTAAGCCAAGAACCCTAACAAACCTTACTCCACACATTTGTTCTGCTACTTAACATCAGAGCCACCTGCTGAAACCATCACAAACCATGTGTTCATATCCTCTCCCTTAGGACACACGCTATTAGACCACAGCCTTGTGCTGACATTGGAAGCCCTACGTTGATTGCTCCCTCAACCTCTCGTGATCCAAAGTATGAATAGCATATTTAAGAAACACTTCATAGGTAATGAGGCAATAAGCAGCGAGCCCTTTACCCAGAGCGAGGTGTGAGGTATGTATGACACGCGCACATCAGATGATAAGGGTTAACAGACCCACTGACGGTCTGCCACTAAAAGGGGAAACACCTGGACGGTGAGCAGAGGGAAATTCAATCAGAGGTGGAATGTAGAGCTTGTGTAGCAGGTCTCTCCTCGTGGCATGATATCATCCTGTGACATGATATCATCCTGTGACATAGTAAACACAGCTACCGTTGAGGCAGGCTAAACTTAACTTTCACTCTCGCTCCTGCACTCAGTCCGCCTCCCTCCCTTTCCTTCTCTCAAGGACTGTGAGTTCCATGCCAACTGAGAAATATTTAATACTTTGGCATCAGTAAGCTAAGCAACTTTCATTGCTTCCCTACATAAATCAAAGCGTGGGGGTATTCTCAAACAAATTGGAATTTCAAATTAAATTGTAATCTGAAACTTATTGGAAACTCAGCAGGAGCACAGAGAAACACTCACATGACTAACTAGTAGAGTTTCAGAGAAATCTTTTGGCCATTTGAGCTCAAAGCAAGTTTGAGAAACGTATTCTCCCAGGGGCCTTTAGAATGTGGAACTCAAAAAACTGATGCACAGAATTGATATTCAATGCTAATAAGTTACTGAACATTCACCATTCTATCTTGGATAAGGCATCTAAAAACAACCAGTAACAGTGCGCTTTTCATTTGCTGTATACAAACATGAGTCATCCAACTATATAGAGCAGGTATTCCCAAATTGGGATACACGCAACGCAGTCGGGGTAAGCCAAATAAAAATGTGATTCACATTTAAAAACAGTCCATTTTTACTTTCAACGGGGCTATACATTTGGGTGAGTTTTTTTCTCTCGCCTGAGTAGCCTCGTTTCACTACAAAAAATAAACTTAAACCATCTAGTGTTCAGTGAAAAAACAATACAATGTCAAATACAGGTAGCCTAGTCAAATAATTAACATCCAATTACATGAACCAATACTCTCTCCACTAACGGTCCATATGTAGCCAAACGTAGATGCTGCTCATTTTGGTATCTGTACTGATGGCGCAAAAGCCATAAAGGGCGATGGAGTGGTAACGCTCGTCCAAGCAGTTGCTCCAGACGTCACTTGGGTACACTGCAGCATCCACCGAGAGGCTCTTGCTGCCAAGGGAATGCCTGACATGCCTGAAAGATGTTTTTAACACTACAGTGAAAATGGTTTACTATGTTAAAGCAAGGACCCTGAACTCTCGCTCTTTTCTGCACTATGCAATGATATGGGCAGCGACCATGTAATGCTTTTACATCATACAGAAGTGCGCTGGTTATCAAGGGGCAAAGTATGGACACGTTTTTTTTTAAATTGAGAGATGAGCTTAAAGTTGTCTTAACTGATTTTCACTTGTCTGACCGCTTGCATGATGATGAGTTTCTCACACGACTGGCCTATTTGGGAGATGTTTTTTCTCGCCTGAATGATCTGAATCTAGGATTACAGGGACTCTCCGCAGCTATATTCAATGTGCGGGACAAAATTCAGGCTATGATTAAGAATTGGAGCTCATTTCTGTCTGCATTAACAAGGACAACACACAGGTCTTTACATCATTGTATGATTTTTTGTGTGCAAAAGAACTCAAGCTTACGGACAATGTCAAATGTGATATAGCAAAGCACAAGTGAGTTGCGTGTGCAATTACGCAGGTACATTCCCGAAACGGATGAAACAAACAACTGGATTCGTTATCCCTTTCATGCCCTGCCTACAGTCCACTTACCGATATCTGAACAAGAGTCTCATCGAAATTGCAACAAGCAGTTCTGTGAAAATTGAATTTAATCAGAAGCCACTGCCAGATTTCTGGATTGGGCTGCGCTCAGAGTATCCTGCCTTGGCATATCGCGCTGTTAAGACACTGATGCCCTTTGCAACCACGTACCTATGTGAGAGTGGATTCTCGGCCCTCACTAGCATGAAAACTAAATGCAGGCACAGACTGTGTGTGGAAAATGATTTAAGACAGACTCTTTCCAATACAACCCAACATTGCAGAGTTATGTGCATCCTTTCAAGCACACCCTTGTCATTAACCTGTGGTGAGTTATTCACAATTTTAGATTAACAAATAAGATGGTCAAATAAAGAGCAAAATGATTGATTATTATTATATTATTATTTGTGCCCTGGTCCTATAAGAGCTCTTTGTCACTTCCTACGAGCCGGGTTGTGACAAAAACTCCCACTCATTCTTGTGTTTAATAAACATATCGTTTAGTGTGTGTGTGGCAGGCTTACAAAGATGGCCACAAACAACATTTGAGAGTTCATTGACCCTGGTGCTAGAGGGGGTATGCAGCTGGAGGTTGAATGTTTGAAGTTGTACAGGACTATAAAAAGGGAACCACTGATATAGATGAATAAAAAACACTACATGTGGACTGTTATAGTCTCACCTGTTGAGAAATGCGTTTCCGAAGGCGTTGAGCTTCCTGAAGGGTTTCTTGGGGTCGACCACCAGGGCATTGCCAGGGATCAGCCCCTCCGTGTCTCCATGCATCACTGCAATGAAGGAGTCTGTGGTGGGCTCTGGCCCGATCCGCATTCCAGGGAAATCCTGTTCCAACAGGTATCTGGGAAGTAATAGGAGACATGGATCTCTGGTTATGCTTTTCTTTATTGTCCACTATCTTAGTTGACCTGTTACTTTACAACCCCTATACACCTGCCCTTTACATGGCAAACTTGTACTAATGCATCTTTTAAAATAAAATATTAGCAATGTTGAATTATAGGGTCACGGTCCAAGAGTTTATACTTGAATGAGAGTCTGAATTGATATCACAGATGTCAAATCTCTTCTAAATAGAGATTTGTGTGTAATATTGTAAAGATTTAGTATAATTCTATAGAATGTGCAGAATCCTACAAATGCATTGAATCGTAAATACTTTATTTCTCTGGTGATTCATTACTCAAGGCAATAAATTGTCATTTTAAATCACGTTCAACACTTAAAGCACCAACAGATGTGAGGTCAACCAGCTGATACTCTATGTATCCACTCTGCACACACCCTGTCATAGGGGTCAACAGTGCTGGCTAGTACAGTTTCTCTGTATACACTGTTTAACTCCATAACACAGTGCCATTGCAATGATAGATGTGAGGAGCACTGACACAAGCCAGAATATATTGTCTTACTGTCCAGACCCAGATGTTTATCCTTCCCACTAGGGTTGGGCGGTATCTAGATTTCCATACCGTCATACCGTTTCTGTACCATACCGGGGTATACGGTATTACCGGAAGTGCACACAAGGGGCGCTATACCCCCCCAAAAAGTATATACATTTTTGACCCACAAAATAATTTAGGCAACAAGGATTTTGATCCAAGTGGGGATTAAATGTCTCTACTATCACCAAGAAGCTTGGTCTTGACATCTAGCTACTTCGCTAGATAGTTAGCAAACCAAATGAATAGCTGGAGCCCTGAGCTGCATATCCTTTATTTGACACATCTTAGAATTGTTCCAGTTAACTTATAGTTCTAAGGAGTGGCGTAGCAGGCACCCCCGCAGCCCCCGTGAGACGTTGGTGCCCCCAACCCCCCGCATTTAAAAAAAAAAAGTCTTATTATTGTTATTTATTGCATTTAAAATCATACCGTCGTTATTCCGAAATACCCCGCGGTATAAACGGTATACCGCCCAAGCCTACTTCCCACAGCTCTGCCACTGAGGCTTCGGTGAGATGAAGGGAGGCAGAGGGACTGTGTTATGTCCATCATGATGGCAACGTTAATGAATGACCTTGTGTGTGTGCAAGTGTGTGTGTGCGTGCGTGTGTATGTGTGTGTGCACGCGTGTGTGTTTGGAAACAGACTAGAGAGGAAAGAGCTAAGCCTGTGTGCTTTCATGACACTTAGGACTGAGGAGTCAGCACACACACACACACACACACACACAGGCCTGGCTCTTTCACTGCCACTTTTCCTACTGCAGCCGCTGCTGCTTGCTGCCTCCACATAGGCACATCCTCTATGAATAATGCACCACAGGAAACTGAAGACGCTGCCTATGGCCCTACCCTGCAGGACAGTGGCCTCACATAGGGCACAAACCACAGAGAAATGGAGAGTAGCCACACTAGCCCCAGTCCACCTCTCAGTTTCCTCTATCCCCAAGCCATTAGAGAGGCTAGCTCTGGAAACTCTTGACAATGGACTGAACCATGACCGTCAGAGGCAGAATAGGAAACCAACACAAAGCCATCACCTCACTTGGTCAGTGCTGAACCGTAGCTGATTAAATATTCAAACATTTCCAACTTTTTGAAAAAGACATATATGGCTGGGATTCAGCATAAATGATTTGTCAGTGCTTTATGATGCTTCAAAATATGATTTAGCAAAGTAAACTATAGAGTGCACAAGCAACAAAAATAATCAGTATAATTATATTAAAAGCTTCCAGAGATGAGAAAGATTTTTATCCGGGGAACTGTGATCCATAGCCAATCCAGTCTTGTCCAGGGATTGGTATACCTGGAATTCAGCGTAAGCCTGGTACAATCGCAACCAGAGAGACATTTCAGGGATTTCTCTCTCTGTCTGTACCAAGGGACCACGACCACGTCTGGTTACAGAATGTTATAATAGCGCCAGAGGAGATGGAGGCTGTTTTACGATCCCCTAAACAATTGTGATATTGTGTGTTGTTTCGCATTATTTGTAACTTATTTTGTACATAATGTTTCTGCCACTGTGTCTTATGACTGAAAAGAGCTTCTAGATACCAGGACAGCGATTACCTCACCCCGTACTGGAGGAATACTTTTTCTTTACCGAGGAATGGGAAGAATTTACTTCAGACATCCGACAAAGCCCTCATCCCTGTCATTCGTAGGGGAAAGAGACAGAGATATCAGGAACGAAGGTCTGGGTGCCTTGTAAGGATCCGATGGTGAGTGTGTAATCTCCCTTTACCATCGGTCCTATTAGCAAATGTACAATCAATAGAAAAAAATAGACAAACTACGATCACGTGTATATCCTACCAACGGGACATTAAAAACTGTAATATCTTATATTTCACAGAGTCGTGGCTGAACGACAACATTAATAACATAGAGTTGGCGGGTTTTACGCTTTTTCGGCAGGATAAAACAGTGGCGTCTGGTAAGAGGTGGTCTATGTTTATTTGTAAACAACAGCTGATGCACGAAATCTAAGGAAGTCTCAAGGTTTTGCTCGCCTGAGGTAGAGTATCTCATGATAAGCTGTAGACCACGCTATTTACCAAGAGGATTTTCATCTATATTCTTCGTAGCTGTCTATTTACCACCACAAACCGATGCTGGCACTAAGACCACACTCAATTAGCTGTATATGGCCATAAGCAAACAGGAAAATGCTCATCCAGAGGTGGCGCTCCTAGTGGCCGGGGACTTTAATGCTGGGAAACTTAAATCTATTTTACCTCATTTATACCAGCATGCTAAATGTGCAACCAGAGGGACAAAAACTCTAGACTACCTTTACTCCACACACAGAGACACATACAAAGCTCTCCCTCGCCCTCCATTTGGCAAATCTGACCATAATTCTATCCTCCTGATATCTGCTTACAAACAAAAACTAAAGCAGGAAGCACCATCGACTCGGTCAATAAAACAAGTGGTCAGATGAAGCAGATGCTCAGCTACAGGACTGTTTTACTAGAATAGACTGGAATATGATTCTTCCGATGGCAATGAGGAGTACACCACATCAGTCACTAGCTTCATCAATAAGTGCATTGATGACGTCGTCCCCACAGTGACCGTACGTACACACCTCAACCAGAAGCCATGGATTACAGGAAACATCGCACAGAGCTAAAGGGTAGAGCTGCCGCTTTCAAGGAGCGGGACTCTAACCCAGAAGCTTATAAGAAATCCCACTATGCCCTCCGACAAACGATCAAACAGGCAAAGCGTCAATACAGGACTAAGATAGAATCATACTACAACGCCTCCAATGCTCGTTGGATGTGGCAGGTCTTGCAAACTATTACAGACTACAAAGGGAAGCACAGCCGCGAGCTGTGGCAAGTAACACTGAAACACGAGGCAAGTAACACTGAAACATGCATGAGCGCATCAGCTGTTCCGGACGACTGTGTGAGTAAGACCTTTAAACAGGCCAACATTCACAAGGCCGCAGGGCCAGACGGATTACTAGGATGTGTACTCAGAGCATGCGTTGACCAACTGGAAAGTGTCTTCACCGACATTTTCAACCTGTCCCTGACTGAGTCTGTAATACCAATATGTTTCAAGCAGACCACCATAGTCCCTGTGCCCAGAACACTAAGGTAACCTTCTTAAATAACTACTGGCCCATAGCACTTATGTCAGTAGCCATGAAGTGCTTTAAAAGGCTGGTCATGGCTCACATCAACACCATTATCCCAGAAACCCTAGACCCACTCCAATTTGCATACTGCCCCAACAGATGCACAGATGATGCAATCTCTATTGCACTCAACACTGCCCTTTCCCACCTGGACAAAAGGAACACCTATGTGAGAATGCTATTCATTGACTACAGCTCAGCGTTCAACACGATAGTGGTAAGGGTAGGTAACAACACATCTGCCATGCTGATCCTCAACACAGGCGCCCCTCAGGGGTGCATACTCAGTCCCCTCCTGTACTCCCTGTTCACTCATGACTGCATGGCCAGGCACAACTCCAACACCATCATCAAGTTTGCAGATGACACAACAGTGGTAGGCCTGATCACCGACAACGATGAGACAGCCTATAGGGAGGAGATCAGAGACCTGGCCATGTAGTGCCAGGACAACATCCTCTACCTCAACGTGATCAAGACAAAAGGAGATGATTGTGGACTACAGGAAAAGGAGGACCGAGCACGCCCCCATTCTCATCGACGGGGCTATAGTGGAGCAGGTTGAGTGCTTCAAGTTCCTTGGTGTCCACATCACCAACAAACTATCATGGTCCCCCTCAGACAACTGAAAAGATTTGGCATGGGTCCTCAGGTTCTACAGCTACACCATCGAGAGCATCCCGACTGGATGCATCACTGCCTGGTGTGGCAACTGCTCGCCATCCGACCGCAGGCACTACAGAGGGTAGTGTGTACAGCCAAGTACTTTACTGGGGCCAAGCTTCCTGCCAATCCAGGACCTCCATACCAGGCGGAGTCAGACGAAGGGCCTAAAAATTGTCAAAGACTCTAGCCACCCTAGTCAGACTGTTCTACCCCCAAGCCATGAGACTCCTAAACAGCTAATCAAAGGGCTACCCAGACCCCTCTTTTACACTGCTGCTACTCTCTGTTTATTATCTATTCATGGTCACTTTAACTCTACCTACATGTACACATTACCTAAATGACCTCGACTAACCGGTGCCCCCGCCCATTGACTCTGTACCGGTACCCCCTGTATATACTGCAGAATCGCTATTGTTATTTTACTGCTGTTGTTTAAGTACTCAAAAAAAATGTTTTACTTAATTAACACTATAAGGTCACTATAAGGTCTACACCTGTTGTATTCGGTAGGGCATGTGACAAATAACTTTCGATTTGATTTTGATTTGTTTTAGTTTCACTGTGGATTTCAAAGGACTGCCTAATTAAGATCCCTCATTTTGCCAGATTGAGACAGAACCCTACCAACAGACCCACAGCCAGCTGTCATTCTCACCCACATATGCAAAAGCATGAGAACAAAGCTCTACTCATCTCCTGCTATTCAATTACATAACCGCGGTATGATTACTTGATTGCAAATAAGTACTACAACCTAAAGCTAATAGCTCATTTAGGAAGTGCCCCAAAGCTTTTCAGACCTTACAACCTGATCCTACACAGTAAGTGCTTTCCGTGGCCAGGGGCATTCTCTACATGATTCCAGACTGATGTCTCGCACTTGCCTCTCTATAACTCCTGGACTAGTCGCTCTGGAAACTATTAGTGACTATAAGTTGCTATAGCAATAACGGAACGGATTGGAGGGTTGGAGACAGCAGGGTTTATCAGTGACACCAGAAGACTGCATCTCACCATTGGTCTTAGGATGGCAGGAGAAATACTAGCATGCTCTGGCATTACTGCACAGCAAGAGGGATGCACTTAGTCTCACTGGTAAAGTTTGATGTGGAAACACGTCACAAAGGCAATGATACAAGTAGAGAGCAGGAAAAGGTTACTAGGCTACACATCTCAACACAGAAGAGGTTCAACTACTTTCTGCCTTTTATATGCCCATACAGCATATATATCTGATTTTAGTTCATTATACACTGAACAAAAATATAAACGCAACATGTAAAATGTTGGTTCCATGTTTCATAAGCTGAAACAAAGGATCCCAGAAATGTTCCATACACACAAAAAGCCTATTTCTCTCAAAATTTGTGCACAAATTTGTTTACATCCCTGTTAGCGAGCATTTCTCCTTTGCCAAGATAATCTATCCACCTGACAGGTGTGGCATGATCATTACACGTGTGAACTTTGTGCTGGGGACACACAACAAAATGCAACATATTTTTGTTTTGAGGGAGTGTGCACTTAGCATGCTGACTGTAGGAATGTCCACCAGAGCTGTTGCCAAATAATGTAATGTTCATTTCTCTAAGCCACCTCCAACATAATTTTAGAGAATTTGGCAGTACGTCCAACTGGCCTCACAACCGGTGACCACGTATAAACACATCAGCCCAGAACCTCCACATCTGGCTTCTTCACCTGTGGGATCATCTGTGACCAGCCACTCAGACAGATGATTCCTGCACAACCTGCCAGAAACCATCTCAGGGAAGCTCATCTGCGTGCTCGTCGTCCTCACCAGGGTCTTAACCTGACTACAGTTTGTGATCGTAACTGACTTTAGTGGGCAAATGCTCAGCTTTGATGGCCACTGACACGCTGGAGAAGTGTGCACGGTTTCAACTGTACCAGGCAGATGGCAGACAGTGTGTACGGCGTCGAATGGACAAGTGGTTTGCTGATGCCAACATGGTGAACACAGTGCCGGTGGGGTTATGGTATGGGCAACCATAAGCAACAGACAACGAACACAATTGCATTTTATCATTGGCAATTTGAATGCACAGAGATACACTGACAAGATCCTGAGCCCTGTTGTCGTGCCATTCATCCGCCGCCATCACCTCATGTTCCAGCATGATAATGCGCGGCCCCATGTCGTAAGGATCTGTACACAATTTCTGGAAGCTGAAAATGTCCCAGTTCTTCCATGGCCTGCATACTTACCAGACATGTCACCCTTGATTATGTTTGGGATGCTCTGGATCGATATGTACGACAGCATGTTCCAGTTCCCGCCAATATCCAGCAACTTCGCACAGCCATTGAAGAGGAGTGGGACAACATTACACAGGCCACAGTCAACAGCCTGATCAACTCTATACAAAGGAGATGTGTCACGCTGCATGAGGCAAATGGTGGTCACACCAGATACTGACTGATTTTCTGACCCATGCTCTGGGTATCTGTGACCAACAGATGCATATGGAAATCCATAGATTTGGGCCTAATGAATTTATTTCAATTGACTGATTTCCTTACATGGACTGTAACAGTAACGTTTTTGAAATTGTTGCATGTTAGGAAAGAAAAGTGTTCAGTGGTTAAAGTCTAGACATGCATAGAGTTCCCATGTTGTTACTCTGGGGGTAAAATGTTTTATTTAATTCATAGTTCAGTTAAAGTGTTTGTCCTATATTTGGCATGTTTGGCTGGCAGTCATGGTGACCGTTATTAGATCAAATGAGTGACCTTCACTGCATGGAAGCTTGATTTAATTCTAGCCTCCCATCTTCAAAACAAAGTGTGCTTCGTCATAGGCTCAGAGAGACCATAACACTTGCTTTTAGGTCCAATGTTTTTGCATCTGCCCTTGTATTCCTTTGATGAGCACTAAGTGGGATGGTCGGAATACCATTAAGCAGTCCATAGGGAAATGTTGGAATTTAGCATGGAAACATGATCTGTTTGATGGTCATGGACAAGTTTGCAGACAAATCATTGGAGTAGCTGACATTCCTGTGTTTGGGCTGTGACTACAAGGGAAAATTGATGCAGCTAATTAGTGTAAAATAAGAGAAGATATACACTATATATACCACAATTATGTGGACACCACTTAAAATGTGTGGATTCGGCTATTTCAGCCACACCCGTTGCTGACAGGTGTATAAAATCGAGCACACAGCCATGCAATCTCCATAGACAAACATTGGCAGTAGAATGTCATAGGATGCCACCTTTCCATCAAGTCAGTTTGCAAAATGGATGTCCTGCTAGAGCTGCCTCAGTCAACTGTAAGTGCTGTATTGTGAAGTGGAAACGTCTAGGAGCATCAGCGGCTCAGCCGTGAAGTGGTAGGCCACACGAGCTCACAGGATGGGACCACGAGTGCTGAAGTGGGTAGCGGGTGACACTCACTACCGAGTTCCAAATTGTCTCTGGAAGCAGTTAGCGCAAGAACTATTCACCGGGAGCAACATGAAATGGGTTTCCATGGCCGAGCAGCTGCATACAGGCCTAAGATCACCATGCACAATGCCAAGTGTCGGCTGGAGTGGTGTAAAGCTCACTGCCATTGGACTCTGGAGCAGTGGAAACGTGTTCTCTGGGGGTGATGAATCACGCTTCACCATCTGGCAGTCCGACGGATTAATCTGGGTTTGGCAGATTCCAGGAGAAACGATACCTGCCCCAATGCATAGTGCCAACAGCATACAATGACATTCTAGAAGAGTCTGTGCTTCCAACATTGTGCCAACAGTTTGGGGATGACCCGTTCCTGTTTCAGCATGACAATGCCCCCGTGCACAAAGGGAGGTCCATACAGAAATCGTTTTTCGAGATCGGTGTGAAATAACTTGACCGGCCTACATAGAGCCCTGACCTCAACCCCATAGAACACCTTTAGGATGAATTGGAAAACCGACTGCGAGCCAGGCCTAATCGCCCAACATTAGTGTCCGACCTCACTAATGCTCTTGTGGCTGAATGGAAGCAAGTCCCTGCAGCAATATTCCATCATCTAGTGGAAATCCTTCCCAGAAGAGAGGAGGCTGTTATAGAAGCTAATGGGGGACCAACTCCATAGTAATGCCCATGATTTTGGAATGAGATGTTCAACGAGCAGGTGTCCACAAACATGTAGTGTATTTTGAACACACTGACAGCGGCATTGCATTTTGGTACACCAGAATTACGTTCATTTCCAATGAAACGCTGCGTTTGCCTTGCAGCATTGTGTTGCAGAGGCAGTTTCAATGCATTCGGTGTGGTGCATACGTTGGATTTATAGAACGTATGCGTCAAACTGTATGCTTTGACAGCTTGACAGAAATGGTAGCAGAAGGTGAATGTTGAACTTTGTTGCACACATATCCAGATGATGCTGCGTACTGTTTTGCGCAACGACGCCGTCGGTGTGTTTCGAAGCGTTAGTCCATATGAGATGGAAAAATTTCCTCTGATCATTTTCCCAACCCCTCCCATATACAAACACACATTAGGTTGGAGAGGCTGGAGAAGAGTAACATGTAATCATAAAATGAGAATTATGGGATGATATCTATAACCATATAATAACAAGTGGTGGAAAAAGCACACAATTGTCATACTTCAGTTAAAGTACCTTAATAGAAAATGACTCAAGTAAAAGTGAAAGTCACCCAGTAAAATACTACTTGAGTAAATGTCTAAAAGTATTTGGTTTAAAATATACTTAAGTACCAAAAGTAAATGTAATTTCAAAAATATACTTAAGTATCAAAAGTCAAAGTAAACATAAATCATTTCAAATTCGTTACATTAAGCAGCCCAGACGGCACAATTTTCTAGTTTTTTCTTTATTTACGGATAGCAAGGGGCACACTCCAACACTCAGACATAATTTACAAGCAAAGCATTTGTGTTTAGTAAGTCCGCCAGATCAGAGGCAGTAGGGATGACTAGGGATGTTCTCTTGAACATTGGATAATTTTCATGTCCTGCTAAGCATTTAAAATGTAACGAGTACTTTTGGGTGTCAGGGAAAATGTAAGGAGGAAAAAGTACATTCTTTTCTTCAGGAATGTAGTGAAGTAAAAGTTGTCAAAAATATAAAATACTAAAGAAAAGTACAGATACTAAAAAAAATGAATACTTAAATAGTACTTTTTTCTTAAGTACTTTACACAAATGATAATAACATATGATAACACTAGATTCCCATAATCTACTTATATATTTGTGTAAAATCATCTATACAGTACCAGATGAATGCCATATAACCAGGAAAGCCTTTTTGTCTGTTGGAATGTGTTATCCCTCTTTTCAAGTCAGAGTACTGTGTCAATATTTGACCTGTGTCTGCCCAAGGTTGAACTGCAACACAGACAACCATCCAGTCAACCCAAAAACTAAAACATTTATCTCCCTTGGATCATTTTTGTTGTTCAATAAAAGCTCATGTTTGCATCAAACTGTGAATATGCAGTGTGTCTGCCATGCATTTCATGTCCCCTCTGTTTGCATATCAGACCATAACTCACTAGTGTTTTGGCCACCTGACCGGCAAGCAAAGCACCTACTAGTGACATTTCAAACACAGACCTACCGTATGAAGCTGGTCTTTCCAGTGGAATACTGCCCCACAAGGAGAACCATGGGTTTGTTGTCAAAGTCGGCATCCTCTAAGGCGGGCGAGTGGAACTCGTGGAATTTGTAGTGTTCCTCCAATGGCAACAATTTGGTTTTGTAGAGCTTCTTGAGGCCATCGCTGACTGTCTGAAAGACCTCAGGATCCTTCTTCCTCCTGTCATCGGTACCCAACCAGCTGAACATGATGCAATTCGATAATGGACAACCTTATACTCTATAGAGATCTCTATTTTTCTATTTCTATTCTAGTCTTCTATTCAAATAATTCGGAGGATCTCTTTGTCATTGATTTAGTAGATGGTTTGTTTTTCCTTTCAATCAAACTATATGCAGACACATCCTTCAATGGAAGCGTTCGTTCCTCAAGTCCTTACAAGACAAACACGAGACACAGATGCATTCAGACGACTATAAGCCAGCTAATTAACTAGACACATACTAGCGATGCTAAATCATTTCTACATGCATATTTTCATATCACAGCTATAATGCACGATTTTCATTCAGGCTGTAGAGGAATTCCAAAAATGATGCACGTATCAAGCTTAGCTGTCAAATTGTGATCTCGTCTTACATTTGAATACTGAAGCGGTTGAAGCTTCAAAATACTGTCCTAAATAATAGACCTTTCTCGAGTCAAATGAAGAAACAACAAAATAGCTCTAATAAAGCACTATTCCTACTGCTGCGTAGAATGTTGTGCGGTCACTGGCTTCCCCGGCTTCGTTACTGCAGCAGATTTAAATGCCTGTCTGACAACGAAACCTGATCCGAAAGGAAATGCCCAACTACTGGCAAAGCCCCTCCCAGTATTACAACGACTGAAGGCAGTGATGGCAGCGCCATATTGGCGGATGAGGGACAAGTTGAATCTATCCATCTCATTGTTGGTGCTCCTCTAGCGGTAATACAGAGTAACCAGCAAGGCGTAATTACAACATCGAAATCGCTACATTGTATCATGCATCGTACATTACCAAGAAAAATAGAAAAGTACTATGTCAACATTTTCATATGCCTACGTGTAAAAGTATAACTATAGACCGTCCCTCGCCCATACCCTGGCGCGAACCAGGGACCCTCTGCACACATCAACAACAGTCACCCACTAAGCATCGTTACCCATCTCTCCACAAAGCCGCGGTCCTTGCAGAGCAAGGGGAACCACTACTTCAAGGTTTCAGAGCAAGTGATGTCACCGATTGACACACTATTTAGCGCGCACCACCGCTAACTAAGCTAGCGTTTCACATCCGTTACATACGCATACATTATATTGCTAATGTCATTTGGAGTATTTATACATTTTTTATAAAAAAAATTAAAACAATATTTTAATCAAATGTTCACAAAAGTGCTTACAAAAGGTGTACTGATGATGCAGTCCACAAAGGATGGAGGGTATGACGGAAGTACAAATTGAAGAGAGGATACAACAATTTGTCTCAAGTGTATGGTAGGTCTACAGTGGAGAATGTAGCCTACAGTGATGTCAAAAGTCGTAGCTTTGTCCAAATTTGGAGAGAGGGGGTAGAAGGCCAGTGCCATAGTAGGACATACACTGAGTGTACAAAACATTAGGAACACCTGCTCTTTCCATGACATAGACTGACAGGTGAAAGCTATGATCCATTGTTGATGTCACTTGTTAAATCCAATTCAATCAGTGTAGATGAAGGGAAGGAGACAGGTTATAGAAGGAATGTTAAGCCCTGAGACAATTGAGACATGGATTGTGTATGTGTGCCATTCAAAACAAATCCCATTTTATTGGTCACATACACATGGTTAGCAGATGTTAATGTGAGTGTAGCGAAAGGCTTGTGCTTCTAGTTCTGACAGTGCAGTAATATCTAACAAGAATTCTAACAAATTCCCAACGACTACCTTATACACACAAATGTAAAGGGATGAATAAGAATATGTACATATAAATATATGGATGAGCGATGACCTAGCAGCATAGCCAAGATACAGTAGATGGTATAGAATACAATATATACATATGAGATGAGTAATGTAGGATATGTAGACATTGTTAAAGTGGGCGTTATTTAAAGTGACTAGTGATACCTCCATTTATAACATTTATTAAAGTGGCAAGAGATTTGAGTCTGTATGTTGGCAGCAGCCACTATGTTAGTGATGGCTGTTTAACAGTCTGATGGCCTTGAGATAGAAGCTGTTTTTCAGTCTCTCAGTCGCAGCTTTGATGCAACTGTACTGACCTGGCCTTCTGGATGATTGTGGGGTGAACAGGCAGTGGTTGTTGTCCTTGATCATCTTTTTGACCTTCCTTTGACATCGGGTGCTATAGGTGTCTTGGAGGGCCGGTAGTTTGCCCTTGCGGTTGTGGGTCGGAGCAGTTGCCGTACCAGGCGGTGATACAGCCCGACAGGATGCTCTCGATTGTGCATATGTAAAAGTTTGAGAGTGTTTTTGGTGACAAGCCAAATTTCTTCAGCTTCCTGAGGTTGAAAAGGCGCTGTTGCGCCTTCTTCACCAAGCTGTCTGTGTGGGTGGACCATTTCAGTTTGTCCATGATGTGTACGCTGAGGAAATTAAAACGTTCCACCTTCTCCACTTCAGATGGTGAATGGGCAAGATAAAATATTAAGTGCCTTTGAACAGGGTATGGCAGTTTGTGTGTGTAAATAACAGCAATGCTGCTGGGATTTTCACGTTCAACAGTTTCTCCTGTGTATCAAAAATGGTCCACCTCACAAGGCATAACTAGCCAACTTAACACAACTGTGGGAAGCATAGGAGTCAACATTGGCCAGCATCCCTGTGGAACGCTTTCGACACCTTGTAGAATCCATGTCTCGATGAATTGAAGCTGTTCTGATGGCAAAAGGGGGAGAAACTCAATATTAGGAAGGTGACCCAATGTTTGTAAACTCAGTGTCTATCCTTCTCCTTACATACCAGTATGACACCTGCTGGACTACATTTAGGCCTACACTGGTTTATATAATGGTTTATGGATTATTCGAGGACTGATTACCACTAGATGGTGTAACTAGACAATAGTTTTGTGATCCATTAGCGTTTTATTTTTTAAGTCTAGAAGTTCCCTCTAGAAGTAAATCTTAGTGTGATTAGACAATATCAAAAGTACAGTATAATATGTACAAGTTTAAAATGCAGAGTGGCGAATGCATGTGTATCTGAAGACTAAAGAAGTAGGTCCTAGCCTATGCCCAAACCCACTGAATTGTCGATAAAGATCGATTCTATTTTCTATTATATTCTATTCTATTAGTCTTCTGTAACCACACCTCATCTCACCTGTGTTATCACCAGTATTATAATAGGCTTCCGTATAACTCTGGAAAAACACAAAAAACTGGAGCTGAACTAGGCTACATAATTAATTAAATACTATATCCGTTAAATTGGGTCGAATCAAGTTCTATTGATATAAGCATTGCAAGTAGAATATACTACAAATCCTTGTACATTATGATTTGCACGGTAGGTGGTGCTAAACCAATTCGGATATTATAGGTACCCCGCCAACCTCTGATTTTGTTCAAACTGGACCGCATCAAGTGTCGTACCTCGTAGCTCCAGCGAGTCATAGCGCACAGCCTAGCTATCAGTTCGGTCATAGAGAATCTCGCAACCAGGGCAGTCATTGTGCACGCGTCTGGAGCAAGCGGACGTGCATCGTTCGAAAAGACGAACCAGAGAATGAGGGTAGAGCGCAAAAGCACATCTCCAGAACCGACTTTCCTAGAAATGTGCTTCTCGTAGGTTGCCCCGCCAATAAAGGGGCGATATCTGCTCCAGGAACTCATAGGAAAATGAAACGGCTTTCTCGAAAACTGACTTTGGCTCTGGTGGTGCTTTGTTGGACTGCTGCACTACTGTATTTGATACTCCTAAGTAGGCAGCAAGTATCAGACCTGGGCACCAAAGACGCACAGTACAGACAGGTAAGCAGCACTATCATTCCTTATCCTGTATCATCGCATCTAAGCTATATCCCACATGCAGGTAAGATAAGTTCCTATGCATTTAGCAATAGTGCAGGCTAAACTCGGACCAAGTGCATGAGTGCGCGCAGGTAAAATGTAGGCTATGTTTGCGTGTGTCTCTGTAAAACAAAATATTTAGGCTCGAGAGGGTGTCAGAATTTCCACTCAGGTGTCGTCTTTACAGTGTATCATGGCTTCTGCTCTACATTGCTTTCTAGAAGTTTGCACATTAAGCCAACAACCAGTTGTTTCTAACTTTTTTTATTCGGGTTGACTGAATGTGTCCATCCCATCCCATACCATACAGTATGTATTGCAAAGTGCAGTTTCAATTGGTTATAATGAGTTTGCAAATTGAGGTTTAGATGCGCTTTCTGTACATTCCGAACGGAAACGAAGATACTGTATAAATAATCCTAGAATATATAACTGCATAAACATCTGATATATGTAATGGCACGTTCACAAAGAACAGTCAGACGCTCACTAAATTGGTATGAACAAAAGTTTCACTAAAGTATAGGCTACTACACAATTTATTAAACACTGATATAATACATTCCTCAAATACATTTCTTAAAGCCTCAATAAAATAATTTAAAGCATAACCAAAGATTTATGCCTATTAGTCTTTCTGTTCTGTAACCTACTCTTGTCTGAAAATTCAGCATTAACCTTTCAAGAGGTTCAGTAATTGACTTGTAATATGTGGTTCCTGTGTGAACTGATGAACATAATGTGATGGAATAAAAATATATCTACCATTACCAAGACAGCCAGACAGTGGCAATTATAGCCATAAAAGGTGTAACCTTTTACAGCGCACACATTTCTGTGCTTATTACTCCTATTTTATACTTAACAAAAAAATTAACACAACATGCATCAATTTGAACAATTTTACTTAGTTGCCGTTCAATTGAAATTAATTCATTAGACCCTAATCTATGGATTTCACATGACTGGGAAGGGGCACAGCCTGGGAGGGCATAGGATGTGTCACTGCCTGGTATGGCATCTGACCGTAAGGCGCTACAGAGGGTAGTGCATATGGCCCAGTACACCACTGGGGCCAAGCTTCCTGCCATCCAGGAGCTATATACTAGGCGGTGTCAGAGGAAAGCCCCAAAAATTGTCAGAGACTCCAGTCACCCAAGTCATAAACTGTTTTCTCTGCTACCGTACGGCAAGTAGTACCGGAGCACCAAGTCTAGGACCAAAAGGCTCCTTAACAGCTTCTACCCCCAAGCCATAAGACTGCTGAACAATTAATCATATGGCCACTGGACTATTTACATTGACCAACCCCCCCTCCATTTGTTTTGTACACTGCTGCTACTCGCTGTTTATTATCTATGCATAGTCACTTCAATGTACAAATTACCTCGACTAACCTGTACTCCTGCATATTGACTCGGTATCGGTACCCCCTGTATATAGCCTCGTTATTGTTATTTTATTGTGTTACTTTTTAGTATTTTTTACTTTAGTTTATTTGGTAAATATTTTCTTATCTCTTTCTTGAACAGCATTGTTGGTTAAGGGCTTGTAAGTAAGCATTTCACAGTGAGGTCTACACATGTTGTATTCGGCGCATGTGACAAATAAAGTTTGATTTGATTTGACTTGGGCACCTGGTCCACCCACTGGGGAGCCAGGCCCAGCCAATTAGAATGAGTTTTTCCCCAGACAGAAGTTCTACTCAGTTTCATCAGCTGTCCAGTTGGCTGGTCTCAGATGATCTTGCAAGTGAAGAAGCTGGATGTGGAGGTACTGGGCTGGCGTGGTTACACGTGGTCTGCGGATGTTAGGCCAGTTCGACGTACTGCCAAATTCTCTAAAACGACATTGGCGGTGCCTTGTGGTAGAGAAATGAACACTCAATTATTTGGCAACAGCTCTGGTGTTCATTCCTGCAGTCAGAATGTCAATTGCATGCTCCCTCAAAACTTGAGACATCTGTGGCATTGTGTTGTGTAACAAAACTGCACCTTTTAGAGTAGAGGTCGACCGATTATGATTTTTCAACAGCGATACCGATTATTGGAGGACCAAAGAAGCAGATGCCGATTAATCGGACAATAAAAAAATAAAAAAAAGTGTAATAATGACAATTACAACAATACTGAATGAACACTTATTTGAACTTAATATAATACATCAATAAAATCAATTTAGCCTCAAGTAAATAATGGAACATGTTCAATTTGGTTTAAATAATGCAAAAACAAAGTGTTGGAGAAGAAAGTAAAAGTGCAATATGTGCTATGTAAGAAAGCTAACCTTTCAGTTCCTTGCTAAGAACATGAGAACATATGAAAGCTGGTGGTTCCTTTTAACATGAGTCTTCAATATTCCCAGGTAAGAAGTTTTAGGTTGTAGTTATTATAGGAATTATAGGACTATTTCCCTCTATACCATTTGTATTTCATTAACCTTTGACTATTGGATGTTCTTATAGGCACTTTAGTATTGCCAGTGTAACAGTATAGCTTCTGTCCCTCTCCTCACTCCTCCCTGGCTCGAACCAGCAACACAACGACAACAGCCACCATCGAACCAGCGTTACCCATGCAGAGCAAGGGGAACAACTACTAGAAGGCTCAGAGCGAGTGACGTTTGAAACGCTATTAGCGCGCACTAACTAGCTAGCCATTTCACTTCGGTCACACCAGCCTCATCTCGGGAGTTGATAGGCTTGAAGTCATAAACAGCGCAATGCTTGATGCACAACGAAGAGCTGCTGGCAAAACGCACGAAAGTGCTGTTTGAATGAATGTTTACGCACTTGCTTCTGCCTACCACCGCTCAGTCAGATACTTAGATACTTGTATGCTCAGTCAGATTATATGCAACGCAGGACACGCTAGATAATATCTAGTAATATCCTCAACCATGTGTAGTTAACTAGTGATTATGATTGATTGTTTTTTATAAGATAAGTTTAATGCTAGCTAACAACTTACCTTGGCTTACTGCATTCGCGTAACAGGCAGTCTCCTTGTGGAGTGCAACGAGAGAGAGGCAGGTCGTTAATGCGTTGGACTAGTTAACTGTAAGGTTGCAAGATTGGATCCCCCGAGCTGACAAGGTGAACATCTGTTGTTCTGCCCCTGAACAATGCAGTTAACCCACCGTTCCTAGGCTGTCATTGAAAATAAGAATGTGTTCTTAACTGACTTGCCTAGTTAAATAAAGGTATTTAAAAAATATTGTTAAAAACATTTAAAAAATCGGCTCCCAAAAAGACAGATTTTCGATTATTATGAAAACTTGAAATCGGCCCTAATTAATCGGCCATTCCGATTAATCGGTCAACCTCTATTTTAGAGTGGCCTTTTATTGTCCGCAGCACAAGGCGCACCTGTGTAAAGATCATGCTGTTTAATCAGCTTCTTTATATGCTACACCTGTCAGATGGATGGATTATTTTGGCGAAGGAGAAATGTTCACTAACAGGGATGTAAACAAATTTGTGCACAACATTTGAGAGAAATAAGCTTTTTGTGCATATGGAACATTTCTGGGATCTTTTATTTCAGGTCATGAAACATGGGACCAATACTTTACATGTTGCGTTTATATTTTTGTTCAGTATACAAAATCAGCTTTAATGAAACTTATTTACACTTTTCCCCTTGACTTCAATTTTTTTGTTGTTGAAAAGCAGAAGACAGATTTCATTATATTTTGTTGGCCAGTTATTCCTGTATATTTGCTGGGTTTTGTAAAGTTGTTCACGGCAAATGCTTAGGGTCAATGAGCAAGTGAGTGCTTTTCAGTGTAGGAGCTGAATGGTGGAATTAGACGTGTGAAGTAGGCACTCAAGTCTGGCTTGATTGATTCAGTGTCAAAATGGTAGCGGGGCCTCTATCAACTGAAGAAGAACTAACCTGAGAGGGTTGTTTGGGGTTCTGGAGTTGGAATGCTCATGCAGAGCAGTGTCAATGTGGGGGAAAATATTGAAATAAATTCAATAAATCTATTTTCAAGAAGCTGAGTCATGGGTTGAAGGGTTGTAAAAAATGATTTGTGGAGTGTAACTGACAATTAACCTGTGAGTCTATGTCATTGTTTTTTTGTTTGAATTGTTTACGTGTTCGCTATGCGGGGGAAATGACAAGACAAGCGGAACAACATGGCTAAGAACTGTTGTAACGGGTATTATTATCGTAGCAGCACACCTCTGGAGTGAAGGCAATTCCACGCTGTGTTAGCTAAGTTTTCATATCTTCGGGTGTAGTTCGTGAAGGTTGAAGTTTGTATGTTAGAATGATAACGTTATAATAATTAAGGATGAAGCGTGAAATCATCCCAGTAATAATAAGTGTGAAGATTTGATTTCCTCCCTTGTGTAATAAGCAGCCAATGAGGTATTTTTCCTTTATTCATGTGTTTAATCTGATACTGTTATAGCTCCGGCTAAACTGTTTATGTATGTCAGCACTTCAGAGTTATACCAAGCTAATAAGTTACTCGTAAGACAAGAAGGTTGTAAGAGTGTGCTTAACTGTATTTTCATTTACTTTAAAGTTCTCACGGAAGGTGATAATTCTGACTAAAACTACAGAATAAAGCCGCCAGTTAAAATCAAGGAACAGTTGTGCTCGTGGTTACTGAAGGGAGCTATATGGAGTGAACAGGGAAGAAAAATGGGCAATGTGGCAAATGCTGCTGCACAGATAATAAAACATACAGTACCAGTCAAAAGTATGGACATACCTTCTCATTCTAGGGTTTTTCTCTATGTTTACTATTTTCTACATTGTATAAAAATAGCAAAGACATCAAAACTATGAAATAACACATATTGAATCATGTAGTAACCAAAAAAGTGTTAAACAAATCTAAATATATTTTAGATTTTAGATTCTTCAAAGTAGTCACCCTTTGCCTTGATGACAGCTTTGCACACTTTTGGCATTCTCTCAACCAGCTTCATGAGGTAGTCACCTGGGTAGGTGTGTCCAAACTTTGGACTGGTACTGGATATTGTGTGTATCTGTCATTCAAATACAAATGCAATAGTCCCACTCAGTGTACTTTCACCATGTAGGTTTGTTTACCTAGCTGCTTTGTGAACAATAAAAGCTACAGACTGCCTATATCCGTAGAAGAACATGGATTCATCCTTACTTTGAAGAACACAGCAGTTTCTCTCCCCCTCAAGCTCTGTCTTTTGGGGGTCTTTGAGCTATTCCTGATGCAGTTGATTGGGAGCTGTTGCAACATGAAGCACGCATCCAATAGGGTGCCTAGCTAAGTCTTTCCATCCCCAACAATGTACTCTTTCTCTGAACCAGCTGTGTGCCGGCAGGCTTTTATTATTCATTTGACCTCGTTATGTGTGTCATTTCAGCAGCACACTATTCTGTACAGTGCTTTGCATGTGGTTGAGACTCGCCTGGAGCTGTGGATGGGGAATAATATCCTGTATGTAGCCATAGGATAATTGGGTAGTTTTTATGTCTGTTTTTATTTTTATTATTCTTACTGGCTTCTATTTTTCTCAACAAAAAAAACCCTCATTCCCATTCTTTCAGCTCTCAACATCTGAGTTATTTTCATAAATCGTGTCTGTTTCCAATGGAGCTCCCGCCTGGTGAGCAAACAGGATAGATGTTCCAATCACTGTGTTCAGCTTGTGTCTCACAGTGCCAATGACCCCCAAATGCTCTAGTCTACACGTTTGGAATTCTGAGTTTTCTGCCCTGTATTTAATTTTTTTCTACTTTTTCCCATCTCTGATAAAGCAACGAGGGAGAAAGAAAATTAGTTCTGAGGATAAAAATAACTGAAACTGAGGGTTGGAATGAAGATGTTTTACACATAAGGATTGCTCCAAAAGATCTTCAAGATTGGTACAGTAGGTGTTATAAGAATGTGCAAGGATTACTGTGGAGGGACTCAAACTGTGTGATATTGAGTCATCTTGGAGAGAGAGAGCGAGTGTTTGTGATTACACAGTAGCTGAAGAGAGGATGCACTAGTTGTCTTAACACGTGTTTGTGTAAAGACAATGCTTGGCTTGTGTCTGAACATCATTTTGGGCTGAAACATATTACATGCCTGTCTTTGTGCACAAGGTCTTTCATTTTCTCTGACGTGACATTTGGACAGTAGGAGTAAAACGTGAGTGTTATTGTAAGCCTTGTGTACAACATGTGATCACAGTACACCCAGTGAAAGACCCAAAGGTTAATGTAGCTTCTAAGGATCAACAGCAGCTTGTGTTTTTATATGGCTCCTCAGGCCTCCTGAATGGAAGCTGGAAGCTACTGAAGGAACTATGAAAACACTTAAACACTCAAAATATGCAAAGTGTCCTTTTTATCATTTACTCTCAGAGTGTTCCACAAAACCCGTCTCCTGCTAAGAGAAAAACAGTAGCACGCCTCATTTAATACGTGTTAGTTAATCATTTTGCTATTCCCAGTATGATATTGAAAGAAATTGCTTTAGCAGACACTATTAGACTGTTACTCTTAGCTAAGTGCTGTGATCGGGCTGTTTTGCAGTGATTACCCTGCCCTGAGGAGTAATTCCCCCTATTATGAGGAGCAGATCAATAAATCAGACCATCCTCATGCGCACAGACACACACACACACACATTGCCTGCATGATGATAACCTTCACACCCATATAGCATTGCAATGGCACAAAAACATATTGCTGCTGAAATGCTGAAACATTCAAACAGGACTGATGGGATTCTATCTAGACTATTTAAAAATGATATACATGAATTCTAAATGGGCTGTCAATTGTAACCAATGTGTTTTTCTATAATGCTACAAAAAGGTCAGTTTTACTGCTCATTTGTCATTTTCACCTTTATCTCCCAAGAATTGAGCTATCAATCTTATTTAGTCAGTACTGCTAGGGTTTAGGGTTTTTCCTCAGTGCGCTAGACAGACAGAGCAAGCTAAGTTCCAAAGAGTAGTGACAGAGAACAACAACCATTTATATTTTATGTTGTCATTTACGCGAAAGCATCTGATTTCATCAGGAGTCAGTGAGGAAGACAGTGCAGAGGGATCACACACTTGAGTGAAAGGAATAAACTCTAACTTGTCGCCGTTGGTATTTACATGACAAATTGGGGGTGTTGAATGGATGGCTTTAGATCTGGGAACTGTCTGGGACCCTGCACTTTATTGTCCCTCTAATCACTCTGACATCAATCTAATCAAGCACTTCATGAGAGCCCATGAGCTCATGTTGCGCAACATTTCAATAGGCTATGCAATTGCGCAAGAAAACAGAGTGATGGCCACTAATAAAAAGAGGAGGATCCCATCAGCTTTCTATAGGCTTACTATATGTATTCCTGAACTTTTCTAATAATAAGCACATTGCTTATATTTACAACAGGAGTATAGCCTACCTGGCTGGCGTGAAACTAAATTGTTTTCCATTCGCTATTTAAGTGCATAGATGACATGTATTTTTTCCACTGCCCCAGTTTCAATATAGGTGCATGATAATGATCCATTATAAATCCAAACAAATTTCACACATATATTATTTAGTATATGTAAATATTAAATCAAGAATAGTCTGATGGGTGACAATATTAGCCTATCACTTGTGAATTATATATTATCACATGCGAATGATACCCAGCATAAGAAAAAATTGCTTTTTTTTGGTGACATTTTCGAATCAAAGTTGCACACCTCACGTAGCCTAGCCCATAGTCCTATATGTTTTGATAAGGTTTGTAATCACAACTTAAGTGGCCAAATAACTTCTTAAAATTAAGCACATTAATTAGCTTTACAAGGGGTGTAGAGCCAAACTGGCATACATAAGCAGCGTGGGAGTTTCAAGTTTTGGAAAGATCATTTTCCCAATAAAAATACATTTGTGGTCACTTTTGAGAATTGTGTTTTCTGCTAATGGAACATTTGCGCTTATAGCCTACTGGCTCGTTGCGAACTGTGTGAAGATAATTTCTTCCTATCAAAGACTGTAATTCATTTTCCAGAATTGTATATAATTATGACATAACATTGAAGGTTGTGCAATGTAACAGCAATATTTAGACTCATGGATGCCACCCATTAGATAAAATACGGAACGGTTACGTATTTCACTGAAAGAATAAACGTTTTGTTTTCAAAATGATTGTTTTTTTTACCATATTAATGACGTAAGGCTTGTATTTCTGTGTGTTATTATATTATAATTAAGTCTATGATTTGATATTTGATAGAGCAATCTGACTGAGCGGTGGTAGGCAGCAGTAGGCTCATAAGCATTCATTCAAACAGCACTTTCCTGTATTTGCAAGCAGCGCTACGCTGTGCTTCAAGCATTGCGCTGTATATGACTTCAAGCCTATCAACTCCCGAGATTAGGCTGACAATACTATAGTGCCAATAAGAACATCCAATACCACCAGCTTAAATGTTAAGGAACTTAAATGTTAGCTTTTTTACATGGCAAATATTGCACTTTTACTTTCTTCTCCAACACTTTGTTTTTGCATTATTAAAACCAAAATGAACATGTTTCATTATGTATTTGAGACTAAATTGATTTTATTGATGTATTATATTAAGTTAAAATAAACGTGTTCATTCAGTATTGTTGTAATTGTTATTATTACAAATATATATATATATATATATATATAAATCAGCCGATTAATCGGTATCTGCTTTTTTGGGGTCCTCTGATAATCGGTATCAGTATCGGCATTGAAATATCATAATCGGTCGACCTCTAGTGACTAATGTAGTGTGTACAGCCTGCGCAAAAAAACTAGAGAGCTCATGCCTTTCAAGCAACTTTTTTCAAATCATCATTAGAGTCTCATCATGCAGCCTTACAATGTCTTACAATCAAAACATCGATGGTGCATAGAGAAGGGCTGGCGCAGAGGGAGGGGTGCTCGCTGTACCCAAAGAGGGCAACGTCATGACAGTATGCTATTCTGTTCTTCTGAAATAGACTACATTTTCTTCATATCATACTTCTTTAGACCTGTCTAAAATAAATAATGGATTTATTGTGAAGGTTTAGGCTATATTACATGGATTTGTTAGACTTTTAAAATGTAGATGTTCCAAAGGTCAGCATCAGTGGCTTGTGTGGAAGCCAGGAGGTGCTAAATGTGTTTATGTTAATTACCGGTCAATTATTGTGAGACCAACAGTTATTTGCTTGACAATCACCGGCTAACAAAATGTTGTGACCGCTACAGCCGATGATGTAGGATCTTAATTTGATCACCCTGTTGCAGGAAAATGCATGACATTTTAAACCTGTAGTGTATTTGAGGTTAAAAACGGCTTCTGAAGTTTGTAATCTTTCACACTTGGTTTTCCGTTACGAAAAACGTATCAACCCCTACAAAAATATCCATTAATTTTGATCCACATAATAATTCACATTTCCTGTTGCTGCAGGACTATTTTAAGATCCGACATCTGTACACATTGAGCTTTCATAGTGTGTCTGGACTGTAAGCAGAATTAGATCATAGATGATTCATGTAGAAGGCCTCACATATGAATCAAACCTCAAAGAGGTTCTATAGAGAATGATAAGATAAGTTCAAATGAAATCCACTTTCATGGATTGTTGTTGTTTGTCTGATAATTAAGGATAGATTAATAACCATGTAATAAAGTTGCAGTTTATGCCATGTTAAAAAGTGTGACCAATTGCTGAATATGAACATGTTACTTTCATGTGATCAACAGTTTCTTTTTTCAGACAGAATAAATATGGATATTTCTTCTAACTTTATCCAGCTTATGAAAGCCCAGACGATTTATCTCTGCTCAAACATAGCCTGAATCTGAGATTTAGAGGTGCACAATGTCTATACACCTTGATGCATGGGTTCTGGCACATTTCTGTGAATTCAGTTAATATGGGGGCTATTCAGCTTATTGCCTTTCAGCCAATTTCTTTCCCAGCTACGAAAATAACACTTACAGACCTGTGTCCACAGAGGAAGCGTTCCAGTTATTAGTTTTTCTGTCTGTTGACCGCTGTCGCTTTGATAACCTCTCCACTGATGTTCTTCTGAAGCCTACTGGAAGAGGGAGAAGAGGGAGAGAGTGGAAGGGTCACCTGCCATTTTCTGTTGCTTTATTGTTTCCCCAGCTTGAAAGACATGCTCTATAATACAATATGGAACCCGGGAAGCAGCAGCACGGACGGCAACAGGAGGACAATTTCAACCATAGAAACCTTGATGCTCTTTTATTTTTTATTTTTTTCTATTTCATGACCTTAGCTAAATGAGAAAATGTTGCATATATCTTGCTTGCAGATCATGTATGCAGCCATGATTGCAATGCCCCCCCCCCTAGTAATAAGTAGCAATGGGTCATACATATTCAGTGATAAAATTGAAGGAAAGCAGTTTAGGGGAGGGGGGACGGAGAAAAGCTCTGAATAGATTTGATTAAGTAAACAAAATTAGATTCAGGTAGCATATTATGTGCTTTAGTAAACTTGAAATACAGCATAGGGTCCATTACATACCCCCACCCTGGAGTGGAGTCATCCACAGGGTTACCAATTAAAAATGACTCACTTAGTATGGTAGTTCCGTGAGAAATTAACAATCCATGCATCCAATTTCCATTCATTTTAAGTGGTCCACATGCAGCAGCCAATCATGGCAAAGTCAACAAGTTGTCAACCAGAACGCAGAGCTTTAGTAAGCCTGCTATAACCCAGTACATCAGTGATCAAAAGAGGCAAACTCTTCTATAAACCATTTTGCTGTGTTTATGCTAGTTCAAAAATGGAGAAGTTGCTTACTGTAAGGGTTTTCTGGTGAAACAGAGGCAGACCAAAATGCAGCGTGATGGTTATTCATGTTTAATTTATAAAGACACTATACATGAATAAACTAACAAAAACAATAAACGTGCGAAAACCTAAACAGCCCTATCTGGTGCAAACACAGAGACAGGAACAATCACCCACAAACACACAGTGAAACCCAGGCTAGCTAAGTATGATTCTCAATCAGAGACAACTAATGACACCTGCCTCTGATTGAGAACCATACTAGGCCGAAACATATAAATACCCAAATCATAGAAAAACAAACATAGACTGCCCACCCAACTCACGCCCTGACCATACTAAATAAATACAAAACAAAGGAAATAAAGGTCAGAACGTGACAGTACCCCCCCCCCCAAAGGTGCGGACTCCGGCCGCAAAACCTTGACCTATAGGGGAGGGTCTGGGTGGGCGTCTGTCCTCGGTGGCGGCTCTGGCGCGGGACGCGGACCCCACTTCACTATTGTCTTAGTCCACCTCATTGTCCGCCTCCATGGCTCTCTAACCATGGCAACCCCTCTCAATGACCCCTCTGGCAGACTGGCAGCACTGGCGGCTCCTGGCAGACTGGCGGTTCCTGGCAGACTGGCGGCGCTGGGCAGACTGGCGGCGCTGGGCAGACGGGCGGCTCAGGTGGCGCTGGGCAGACGGGCGGCTCAGGCGGCGCTGGGCAGACGGGTGGCTCAGGCGGCGCTGGGCAGACGGGTGGCTCAGGCGGCGCTGGGCAGACGGGCGGCTCAGGCGGCGCTGGGCAGACGGGTGGCTCAGACGGCGCTGGGCAGACAGGTAGCTCAGACGGCGCTGGGCAGACTGGCGGCACTGGCGGCGCTGGGCAGACGGGTAGCTCAGACGGCGCTGGGCAGACTGGCGACTCTGATGGCGCTGGGCAGACGGGAAGCTCCGGCAACGCTGGAGAAGAAAGCTCTGGCAGCGCTGGACTGAGAAGCACTGGCGACTCTGGAATGAGGGGCTCTGGCGCCTCTGGCATGAGGGGCGGGAGCTCTGACAGCGCCGGACAGGCGGGAGACTCCGGCAACGCTGGAGAGGAGGAAAGTTCCGGCAGCGCTGAACAGGCAGGAGACTCCGACAGCGCTGGAGAGGAGGAAGGCTCTGACAGCGCTGAACAGGCGAGGCGCACTGTAGGCCTGATGCGTGGTGCTGGCACTGGTGGTACTGGGCCAAGGACACGCACAGGAAGCCTGGTGCGGGGAGCTGCCACCGGAGGACTGGTGTGTGGAGGTGGCACAGGATGGACCGGACCGTGAAGGCGTACTGGAGATCTTGAGAGCAGGGCTGGCACAGGACGTGCAAGGCTAGGGAGGTGCACAGGAGGCCTGGTGCGTGAGGCTGGCACCATCTTCACCAGCCGACTAGCACGCACCTCAGGACGAGTATGGAGAGCTGACCCAGGTGTCATCAAATCACCGACACGCTCCGTCGGGCGAATTTTGTGTCTCATGCACCAACACAGCAACTCCCTCATATCTCTCTCCTCCAATTTCCCCATTAACTCCTTCACAGTCTCTGCTTCGCTCACCTCCAACACCAGCTCTGGTTCTGAGCTCCTCCTTGGCTCCTCACGATAAACGGGGGGAGTTGGCTCAGGTCTGACTCCTGACTCTGCCACACTCCCCCTGTGCCCCCTCCCAAGAAATTCTTGGGGCTGCCTCTCGGGCTTCCGTCCGCGCCGCCGTGCTTGCTTCGCCAACCTCATTCTCCTGTAACCTTCCGCGCACTGCTCCATCGAATCCCAGGTGGGCTCCGGCACTCTCCCTGGGTCGACCGCCCACCTGTCTATTTCCTCCCAAGTAGTATAGTCCATATTCTTGCCGTCCAAACCGTCCTCCCATGTCCATTCCTCTTTTCGCTGCTGTTGCCCGTTACCACGCCGCTTGGTCCTGTTGTGGTGGGTGATTCTGTAAGGGTTTTCTTCTGGTGAAAGAGAGGCGGACCAAAATGCAGCGTGGTGGTTATTCATGTTTAATTTATAAAGACATTATACATGAATAAACTAACAAAAACAATAAACGTGCGAAAACCTAAACAGCCCTATCTGGTGCAAACACAGAGACAGGAACAATCACCCACAAACACACAGTGAAACCCAGGCTAGCTAAGTATGATTCTCAATCAGAGACAACTAATGACACCTGCCTCTGATTGAGAACCATACTAGAAACATATAAATACCGAAATCACAGAAAAACAAACATAGACTGCTCACCCAACTCACAACCCTGACCATACTAAATAAATACAAAACAAAGGAAATAAAGGTCAGAACGTGACACTTACCCCAGATGCCAAATGCAGGAAAGCAAAAAATAGCTTAATGAAATAGAACATCTCTTTTTGGAATCAAAGGGAATATTTAATAGAAACAGCCGGCTCAGCTCTCATACAGTATGATTGAGTTTTGATTAATCACAATTGGTTCCAGTGCTGTGTAGCTCAAATTCTATTGTTGATTATTTTAGATCCACTTCTTCATGTTTGAACTAGACCCACTATGCCCAGTTTCCACTGCTACTCTGGCTAAATAAAATTACCAGTGAATGATCAACATTATACACACCCATTTGATTTGCATGGGATTTTAGATATGAGACTGAGAGCCATTTATAGTATTTATAGGGAAACATTAGATGTTTTAATGTCATTATGCTTTAGTACAAGGTATGATGGATAAGTGAATACAGCTATAATGAATGTGTTGATAATAAAAAACACTTGTCTGTTCCCAGAATGGAGGCCTGCTCAGGGAAAAGCACTCAAAGAGACCCAGCAATTGATTTTTGTCCACTCTAAGGGACATTGGTTTTTGGTCTTTATCTTTGAGGCCATACATGCCACTGTGATACGTCCCATTGTACATTTGACAGGACATTCTGGGCTTTTCAATAATATCACATGTGTGGGGGTGTGACCTGGATAACTTTCTCTTACTGATCTTTCACAATGTCTGCCAGCCCAATCAGCATATTATATGATAAGAAGAAAAGTTGTGCTTTTCAAATGGATTATTATTGAGAAAATATCTCAGAAATAGTTTGGTGAATTTTCAGAGCAGTGTAATATTTTTTTTCTTATTTAAAGAGCTTGTTTATAAATGTCCTTTGTAGTGGATGCGCCAACTATGTGTTTACCGACTGTACCTATCTACTGTAAGGTTAAATTTTTCATATTTACTATCAATCGATTCCTTCCTTTATGTGCTACAGTGCACATAAAATACAAATACATAAATTAAATAAACAATTATGTTTTCTTTGTAAAAATATTTGTTTCACCGCGATGTAAACAATTATAATAATTTAAACCCTTTTTGTTTACTGGATCTCAGGAGGATAGCCTATTTATGTTTGTATTTACTTATACTTGACCACGCCTCCCACATTTAGACATGCTGTTGACTCATACTTGTACACATACAGACACGCACACATACACACACACGCACAGTCGCAGAAAACAGCACATTCCACATAACAGCTGCCAGACCAATATCACACCCTCTTACCCTCCTGCAATGATTCATAAGACTGACTGTGCTTTCTCCATCCTGTATAGCGCCAGGCACCACTCCAATAGTACCCCTTGAAAAATAAAGATAGCATTAGACAGAGATAGATTGGTGCAAACAGAAAACAATGTAAAAGTGGTCTTTGGTTGTGCGGCAATAGATTTCCCCAGGCTCTTAATTGATGACTGTGCTGGTTTACTTGATTGTGCTCCTTTAAGATAGTCCTGTCACCAATATTGACACACCCTTGCTCTGCAATGTTGGGCAGAAACCAAGCTAAATAAGCACTAGCTCAGGAAAGCAGAAAAACAAGTCAAACTAAGTAAAACTGATTTGAAAAATGAATGACGATGATGCAATGATACTATTTCTATGTATCCTGCTTTTCCACCACCTTGAATCAATGTGTCCCTCGACAAAGGGCAGGGATAAAGGCAATGACTATGAGAAGGAGGATTACTTTGGCCCACACACCAGGTACAGATGAGTCTTTCAGGTGACACCGACTGTATGAAACATCCAATGAATTGTATTTTGTGTTGCGATTAACATTTCTGTCCATACTCCTAGTCTCTGTATTTCTCTGTTTTACCCTCCAATGCAGGGAGGAGAATGCATCACAGAGGGGAATTTTCCCTCCCTAAGCAATCACCTCTGCACATTGTGCTAACCCTGAAAGTTGAAAAAGAAATTGGCTGTCATCAGCAAGAGGATGTGTTAACATTCTATAGGTCAGGGCTGGCTCTGCCCGCCATAATGACTGACTGTTTCTGTGGTACCTGGGGCAGGTGGAAACTATTCCTGCAGTGGACCAGACACGCATCTATAATTTACCCACCATGCACCATGCCCAGGAACTTCGATATCTCTATCTCTTTGATGATATCAGAGATGCAACAATAAAAAATAGAGATGGCACATTATGATGATAGTGGTGTAAAGGGCTGAGGCATTAGTCCTAATGTGACCAGTAGGATGATGAATGAGCCTGTAGGTCTCAGGGATAAATCAACCAGACAGGATGTGTGTTATTGTGCTGGACTCTCCACGCCCTCTTAATGGTATTGGTGTCTGGGCTGTCAGCTCGGCCTTGGCTCCCATTTGTACTTTATCATCCGCTGGTTTATGAGCTATGACCCCCAGCACTAAATAATACCACCACGTGGACTCCTAATAATATCTGTGTGTGTGTGTGTCAGTGTGTGTCAGTGGGTGTGTCAGTGTGTGTGTGTGCGTGCGTGCGTGCGTGCGTGCACTGTGCAGTCCTGAACATCACATCTGAGATAAGACGAGCCAGACAGAGATCTGTAAATGAGCTGCTAGGGTTCATCTCATTACCTGGCTGTGAGTCACAGGAGGCTGTGCAATTATTACTGCATAGCTTTGATACTGGAGCTATACGGATGTGCACCTCCTATCGTACCACACAGACTATATAGACAGACTATGAAGAGATTTCCCCTGTTATAGTTTTCCTTTAGTTATCTCTGTTGGGTAAGAAGGGTTGCCGTGGAGTTCAGGGGTGTAGAAATAGGACTGACATACACAAACACACATACCAGACACAGGGAGGAGTAGAGGGGTTGAGGGGGGGGTAGGATCCCATTACAGCTCCCTCTGTCATCCACAACTCATTAGGACACACATCTCTGTCTGAGGAGGGAGCCAGGCGAGCCCGCTAACTGCTAGAGGTTGAAATGTTGCGCTGCTCTGTCTCACTTGTTCCCTCCTTCCCTCACTCCCTCCCTCCCTCTCTCCCTCCACCAAGGCATCACATCCAATTAGGCTGCAGTATCCTCCACATGAAACCTGGCTCTCTGGTGGCTGAGCTGCCTGCCTTGCTCCTGCCTCAACAACAGAGGAGAGGCAAAGGCAGGATGATGACTGCACCAAAGACAGGGGTATTTCTGGAGGCCTTGCCTTGCCTGGCAGCCTGGGGGAATTCCAATCTTGAGGCTCACCCGGTTCTTTCTTGAGAAATGGATCCTTGGTCGGCTGCTAGGGACTGTTGGAATTTGCTCAAGCCGCTCAACTTTGTTGTGACAGATCGATTTGCAGGCAGATTGTCTGTGTTGTCCAATTAGAATTGAATTCTGTTTGCTGCCTGGGCCAATAAAACACAACCACTTTGCCCAGATTGGTGGGTGGCATCATGGGGTGAGATTGATACTGCTGGAGATGACAAAGTGAATAGGTGAGCACCAGCTTAGCATTCCCTCTGTGGATTCAGCTGTCAACCATCGTAACTCTGAGAAAACCTCTGAAGGCAAAACATTCATTGGTGACGTGTCAATGTTGTTCTCAAGCTTTTTGGGGAGTTGAATTGGTCTACATTCAGATAACTTCATTCTGTAGAGATCATTAAATGAAGAAAACAGATTTCATCCTCAAATATTCTGTACACATAACTCCTTTTTACTACATCAACTTTTATTATGGGAAATATATAACAGGAAGATATGCCTTAATGAAAATATATTATCTTCTATTTTTCCAGTTTGCACCCCCCAGCCATTTGGTCTAACTAATGCAGAAAGCAGACATCTGCAATTATCCACAACTATTACAGGCTTGTAGGATGCTGTTGTAAGTCTTGTAAAGTGGCAGAGCATGACATCTCCCGCCAGACTGACAAGGCCGTGAAAGATATCGGCAGCATGCTAACGAGGGAATTGACCCACCACACGGACGGACAGATAGCCGGCTTTAAAGACCCTAACGACTCATTACTGTCCTCCTAATGTGGGTAGGATGCCCCACTAATCTCCCAACTTGTTTACCCTAGTCTTTCCCCGGTTCTCTCTCCTCCTCTCCTTTGTTTCCTCCCTTTCTCTTTCCTGTTCGCTCCCCTCTCTTCTCAGTCACTTCTGACAGTCACAGGCCAGCAGTGTCCTCTGGGAATAATGAGCTTGGCCAGTTACGACAGAGGAGCTGATGTGAGCTGCCCCCCTATGGCTCTGTGGTCATTGCCAAGTGCCCTTGTGCTTGTATCGCCTCATTTAGGTTCGAACCCCATCACCTTCTATCTAATGCATCGTCTCCTCAATGGCTTTGTCTCGTGAAATGATCCTTCTTACGAGCAAGCAATAAATAGCATCACCATTTCATCACCTGTGTATGAAATTAATACTGCCCTTCCCATTGTGATTTAAATGGAAGCAGTCATGTCAGGGAAAGTAATGGGATCTTTAGTTGTTTTGTAGTGTTCAATAAGATAATGCTGCGTTTTGACGTTATTACATGATTCCTGTTTCTGGAGGTCATTTATTTAATGTCTGTTTGTGTAATGGGAAGAGGCATTGAGACGGCTGGCTAGGCGTCATAACGATGGCGCCGGGAGACAAGTCTGGTAAATATAATGAATCCACAGGACCTTGAGCAGATTCTCCGTTCCAGGTGTATAGGCCACAAACAAAAGCACCATGAAATAAAAGATGGAATTCTGGAATGGCTCCCTCAGGCTACCTGCATCTCCCCTGAGTTTTGCCTGAGGACTCTAGGCTATGTCATTCTGCTTAAAAAGGTTACATTGAATTTGCTGTGTTTTGTATGCAAAACAGAGAGCCAACTCCTTGCCACGACCTCCAGCAGGTTCTTCCTGAAGGTGGATTAAGTTTCTGGTGCATTGATGCAAAAAGCCCTTGACCAGGGAACATATTAGTAGGCTTTATTATTCTCTCAATGACCAACAATTACCCCTGCGCTGCATTGCATGGAAATCAGATTTAATCACTCAGCATCAGCAGGCAGTGATTCATGAGCCTTGTAATCCTTCAGTCACAAAGTCCGCTGCCTTTTGTTACCCCAGGCCATGGGGAACATGACAGCTTCACTCAGAGCCCTCCCCTGCTGCCTGCCTGCCTCTACTCTGGGCTTGCAGTAGGATAAGTGTTTGTGTGTTTGCGTGCGTGTGTGCGTGCGTTTATGAGCCTGTGCTGGGGACTTTTCAGTAGACTCCATTCAAACTGTAATCGGGAGAAACTAGCAACCTGCTAGCTTGCTAATCACCAGCATCATCCAGGCTGAGTGGAACATATACCTCTGGCTACCTTCAGTCCTAATGGCTGGAGCTGCCGAATCTGGCACATCAGCAACAAAAAAAAAGAAAATGATAACAGGAAATATGAGGCTCCGGTTTATGGGTGATTTCAAGCTGCTGCTGCTTCACAAAATAGGCTGGTTTTATTAGACTATAATTGATACGCCCTCCAGATTCTGCACCAGAAAATGCGGAGGTGCATCGTCTGCCTGTTTGTCTCCATGGTTGTCGAATTGTCGTCGTTATATTGAGGAGTTATTGCGAGGATGAGGACTTGCCAAAATGCTGCCATCAATTGTTATATTCATGACAGTGTAGACTTAATATCATAACAAGCCAAAAACCTGCACATGAGCTTACAGCTCAACTTCCACAGTTGGAAACTGGGGTGTTATTGCATGTTTGAAAGTGAATTCTACCCCAGCAAGTTGTTGAGTTTCTACAGTGTTTGTGTGATGAGTTGAATGTTTTTATGTTTCAGATCTCGGAGGCAGAATGGGACGACCTCCTGGAAGAGTTTGAAGAGAAGAACTACCTTAACGCCAGGCGATGGAAACCAGGACAGGACCCTTACAAACTGTATGCCTTCAACCAAAGAGAGAGTGAGAGGATACCCAGCAACAGAGTTCTCAGAGACACACGACATTACAGGTAACCTACACAGCACAGTACACTTACATAGCCCATTGATGTGTGTGTGTGTGTTCATATACACGCATGTGTGTGTTTAAGTATGCAAGAAGGCATTTGCGAGGATGAATAATATCCGTCTAAATAGCCCATATTATGCCAGATCACTGGCTGTGACAGGGCTGCATGTATCTACTTCTGTGTAAGCTAACGATGGCTTGTTTCCCCACGTTGTGACTCTGCTCCTCCTGGGGAGGAGGACATGGTTTTTAGCAGATGAGAGGTAGTCAACGTGTCAGAGGGAAGGCTGTGTTGTGGCAGCTACAAGCTGCATAGAAAGAGATAATTGCCACATGCGCTGTAGCAGTTTGTGTGAAAACACTCCTACTTCATTGCTCCCATAACATTGCCTTCATTTGTATGCTTCCAATACGACTAAGGCCTTTAGTCTTAAAGTGGATATTATTCAAATCCTCACTGCACTGCTGATGTCTCAAATACCATTAACCAACTAATCCTACATGAATCCATCAAAGAAAGCCTCTGCTTTTACACTGATTTCCACCAGAATGAAAAGAACACAGAGTATGCTACCAGGGCCGGCCCGCTCATAAGGCAGGATTAGGTGGCCTCCTGTGGCAGCAGATTGACGAGAGCAGCATTATCTGAGCTAAACTGACCAACACGCACCTCCAACAACCCATAAAACCTCACATAATTCTGCCCAAAAACAATGTAAATTTCTCTCAACCAATGGCATATGGGCTTTATAGATGAGCGCTTATGACACCCGGTGATAAGCAGTGCCCACTTTGTCATAGGCCGGGACACAAAATATTTATCTTGTCCATTCCCAGGGCGCCTCTCCAGGGTGCTGTTGGAGAGACTCATCACTGCGGCGCTCCACCAACATTTTGTCAAAAAAAGATGATCTAACATAAATCATGTAACAGATATAGGATATTGTAGAAAGAAGGTGGCCTTTTCTGTAGCCTACAGGCTGGAGATAAAATGTTTGACAATTTAATGAGACGGAAACCTTTTACATCATGCAGGTTTCTCCGATCAAATAGCCTAACCTAAATTGCGCCCAATCAAAGTAAAATGTTCTGACATGTTAACAAACAACAGGACAGGTCAAAGTAAAATGTGCTGACATGTTAACAAACAACAGGACAGGTCAAAGTAAAATGTTCTGACATGTTAACAAACAACAGGACAGGTCAAAGTAAAATGTTCTGACATGTTAACAAACAACAGGACAGGTCAAAGTAAAATGTGCTGACATGTTAACAAACAACAGGGCAGGTCAAAGTAAAATGTTCTGACATGTTAACAAACAACAGGACAGGTCAAAGTAAAATGTGCTGACATGTTAACAAACAACAGGACAGGTCAAAGTAAAATGTGCTGACATGTTAACAAACAACAGGACAGGTCAAAGTAAAATGTGCTGACAAGTTAACAAACAACAGGACAGGTCAAAGTAAAATGTTCTGACATGTTAACAAACAACAGGACAGGTCAGAGTAAAATGTGCTGACATGTTAACAAACAACAGGACAGGTCAAAGTAAAATGTTCTGACATGTTAACAAACAACAGGACAGGTCAAAGTAAAATGGACAATATGGAATGGACAATCAGGTTACTCACAACTACTGTCCCCTAGTTTCATCCCATAGGGTAAAATATCACGATCAGTAGTTTCAAGTTTATATCCGTACATTTATTTCAAGCAGTTTTGATGTCTTCACTATTATTATACGATGTAGAAAATAGTAAAAAATAAATACAAGTCCTGGAATGAGTAGATGTGTCCAAACTTTTGACTGGTACTGTACGTATTTTCAACGTTCATTCAGAACTGAAAATGAATCAGATTTCAACGTCCAGAAAATACTGTAAGTTTTCAGAACCTAAATTAAACCTAACTTCAACGTCAATACAAAATACGTATTTAGGGCGGCAGAACGGCCAGGACCGCCCTGCATGCTACTATAAGTGGAAAACCCGCAGATATCAAACACCCTGTTTGCAAATATCATAGGATGATTTTTGACCATACAGTATAAACACAGACTTGGCAACGACCTACTCACTGATGTGATGTTTTCATTAATGAAACCAGTTTAACATTATGCTGACACAGCCTACCCTCTAAATATTTAACTTACATACTAAAACCCTTAGGAGGCGAGAAAATCATGTTACTTTACACAGACTAATCTGCTGGCATGAAATGTTCATTTTTAGAGCACAATGCTATTTCAACCTAATTTGACAGTGATGTTAAGCTTCTTTTCCAGTGTGTTTTAAGGACTATTAGCTGCTTAAGCTGTGTGCGTGTGTGTATTCTGTGGATGTTGTTTTGTTGCATGTGTGTGTGCCCGTGAGTATAACAAGCAATGCCTACAGTACAGTGTATGACCCTGCTGTGTTTAGAGATCTCAGGCTCAGTATGGTTCTGGCTCTAGGCCCACTCAGTTCTTCTTGACTTTGGTAGACAGTTAAGGACACTGACGCGCCTCTCAGCCATACTCCCATCTCCCACGGTTTCTCCCATCCACCCTGGACTGAAGGGTGAGAATCGAAGGACCTCTATTGATTTTCACTATGAGCGGTGCGTTTGTCTCCAGCACTCAGGAGCCGTCTGCTTGTTAGCCTCAGCAGCAAACGCTACTTATTTTATCCATCTGAACTGCTCAGACCAAACCAAGGAGAAAGAGAGATGTTTGTCTTCATCACAAACATTATAGTGTAATGTTAGACATTTTAATTTCATTTTAGATTTTTTTGCCCTTCATTATAAACTCAACAAAAAAAGAAACGTCCCTTTTTCAGAACCCTGTCTTTGAAGGATAATTCATAAAAATCCAAATAACTTCACAGTTCTTCATTGTAAAGGGTTAAACACTGTTTCCCATGCTTGTTCAATGAACCATAAACAATTAATGAACATGCACCTGTGGTCATTAAGTCATTAAGACACTAACAGCTTAAAGACGGTAGGCAATTACGGTCACAGTTATGAAAACTTAGGACGCTATAGAGGCCTTTCTACTGACTCTGGAAAACATAAAAAGAAAGATTCCCAGGATCCCTGCTCATTTGCGTGAACTTACCTTAGGCATGCTGCAAGGAGGCGTGGTTCTACACCTGCATTGCTTGCTGTTTGGGGTTTTAGGCTGGGTTTCTGTACAGCACTTTGAGATATCAGCTGATGTACGAAGGGCCATATTGATTTTGATTTGATTAGGACTGCAGATGTGGCCAGGGCAATAAATTGCAATGTCCATACTGTGAGACGCTTAAGACAGCACTACAGGGAGACAGGATGGACAGCTGATCGTCCTCGCAGTGGCAGACCACGTGTAACAACACCTGCACAGGATCGATACATCCAAACATCACACCTACGGAACAGGTACAGGATGGCAACAACAACTGCCAGAGTTACACCAGGAACGCACAATCCCTCCATCAGTGCTCAGACTGTCCGCAATAGGCTGAGAGAGGCTGGACTGAGGGCTTGTAGGCCTATTGTAAGGCAGGGCCTCACCATAACGTCACCTCTATTGTAAGGTTAGGGCATCACCACAACGTCACCTCTGGGCACAAACCCACCGTCGCTGGACCAGACAGGACTGGCAAAAAGTGCTCTTAACTGACGAGTCGCGGTTTGGTCTCACCAGGGGTGATCGCGGATTCGGGTTTATCGTCGAAGGAATGAGCATTACACCAAGGCCTGTACCCCGGAGCGGGATCGATTTAGAGTTGGAGGGTCCGTCATGGTCTGGGGCGGTGTGTCACAGCATCATCGGACTGAGCCTGTTGTTATTGCAGGTAATCTCAAAGCTGTTTGTTACAGGGAAGACATCCTCCTCCCTCATATGGTACCCTTCCTGCAGGCTCATCCTGACAACGGACCTGTTGGATAGGAGGATGAGGGCTAGGGCCATTCCCCCCAGAAATGTCCGGGTACTTGCGGATGCCATGGTGGAAGAGTGGGGTAACATTGCCAGCAAGAACTGGCAAATCTGGTGGAGGAGGAGGAGATGCACTGCAGTACTTAATGCAGCTGGTGGCCACACCACATACTGACTGTTACTTTTGATTTTGACCCCCCCCCCCGCCTTTGTTCAGGGACACATTATTCCATTTCTGTTAGTCCAATGTCTGTGTAACTTGTTCAGGTTATGTCTCAGTTGTTGAATCTTGTTATCTTCATACAAATATTTACACATGTTAAGTAAACGCAGTTGACAGTGAGAGGACGTTTCTTTTTTTTCTGAGTTTAGTTATCTGGTTGGGCATGTGCTGATCCTCACATCTGAGTTTAGTTATCTGGTTGGGCATGTGCTGATCCTCACATCTGAGTTTAGTTATCTGGTTGGGCATGTGCTGATCCTCACATCTGAGTTTAGTTATCTGGTTGGGCATGTGCTGATCCTCACATCTGAGTTTAGTTATCTGGTTGGGCATGTGCTGATCCTCACATCTGAGTTTAGTTATCTGGTTGGGCATGTGCTGATCCTCACATCTGAGTTTAGTTATCTGGTTGGGCATGTGCTGATCCTCACATCTGAGTTTAGTTATCTGGTTGGGCATGTGCTGATCCTCACATCTGAGTTTAGTTATCTGGTTGGGCATGTGCTGATCCTCACATCTGAGTTTAGTTATCTGGTTGGGCATGTGCTGATCCTCACATCTGAGTTTAGTTATCTGGTTGGGCATGTGCTGATCCTCACATCTGAGTTTAGTTATCTGGTTGGGCATGTGCTGATCCTCACATCTGAGTTTAGTTATCTGGTTGGGCATGTGCTGATCCTCACATCTGAGTTTAGTTATCTGGTTGGGCATGTGCTGATCCTCACATCTGAGTTTAGTTATCTGGTTGGGCATGTGCTGATCCTCACATCTGAGTTTAGTTATCTGGTTGGGCATGTGCTGATCCTCACATCTGAGTTTAGTTATCTGGTTGGGCATGTGCTGATCCTCACATCTGAGTTTAGTTATCTGGTTGGGCATGTGCTGATCCTCACATCTGAGTTTAGTTATCTGGTTGGGCATGTGCTGATCCTCACATCTGAGTTTAGTTATCTGGTTGGGCATGTGCTGATCCTCACATCTGAGTTTAGTTATCTGGTTGGGCATGTGCTGATCCTCACATCTGAGTTTAGTTATCTGGTTGGGCATGTGCTGATCCTCACATCTGAGTTTAGTTATCTGGTTGGGCATGTGCTGATCCTCACATCTGAGTTTAGTTATCTGGTTGGGCATGTGCTGATCCTCACATCTGAGTTTAGTTATCTGGTTGGGCATGTGCTGATCCTCACATCTGAGTTTAGTTATCTGGTTGGGCATGTGCTGATCCTCACATCTGAGTTTAGTTATCTGGTTGGGCATGTGCTGATCCTCACATCTGAGTTTAGTTATCTGGTTGGGCATGTGCTGATCCTCACATCTGAGTTTAGTTATCTGGTTGGGCATGTGCTGATCCTCACATCTGAGTTTAGTTATCTGGTTGGGCATGTGCTGATCCTCACATCTGAGTTTAGTTATCTGGTTGGGCATGTGCTGATCCTCACATCTGAGTTTAGTTATCTGGTTGGGCATGTGCTGATCCTCACATCTGAGTTTAGTTATCTGGTTGGGCATGTGCTGATCCTCACATCTGAGTTTAGTTATCTGGTTGGGCATGTGCTGATCCTCACATCTGAGTTTAGTTATCTGGTTGGGCATGTGCTGATCCTCACATCTGAGTTTAGTTATCTGGTTGGGCATGTGCTGATCCTCACATCTGAGTTTAGTTATCTGGTTGGGCATGTGCTGATCCTCACATCTGAGTTTAGTTATCTGGTTGGGCATGTGCTGATCCTCACATCTGAGTTTAGTTATCTGGTTGGGCATGTGCTGATCCTCACATCTGAGTTTAGTTATCTGGTTGGGCATGTGCTGATCCTCACATCTGAGTTTAGTTATCTGGTTGGGCATGTGCTGATCCTCACATCTGAGTTTAGTTATCTGGTTGGGCATGTGCTGATCCTCACATCTGAGTTTAGTTATCTGGTTGGGCATGTGCTGATCCTCACATCTGAGTTTAGTTATCTGGTTGGGCATGTGCTGATCCTCACATCTGAGTTTAGTTATCTGGTTGGGCATGTGCTGATCCTCACATCTGAGTTTAGTTATCTGGTTGGGCATGTGCTGATCCTCACATCTGAGTTTAGTTATCTGGTTGGGCATGTGCTGATCCTCACATCTGAGTTTAGTTATCTGGTTGGGCATGTGCTGATCCTCACATCTGAGTTTAGTTATCTGGTTGGGCATGTGCTGATCCTCACATCTGAGTTTAGTTATCTGGTTGGGCATGTGCTGATCCTCACATCTGAGTTTAGTTATCTGGTTGGGCATGTGCTGATCCTCACATCTGAGTTTAGTTATCTGGTTGGGCATGTGCTGATCCTCACATCTGAGTTTAGTTATCTGGTTGGGCATGTGCTGATCCTCACATCTGAGTTTAGTTATCTGGTTGGGCATGTGCTGATCCTCACATCTGAGTTTAGTTATCTGGTTGGGCATGTGCTGATCCTCACATCTGAGTTTAGTTATCTGGTTGGGCATGTGCTGATCCTCACATCTGAGTTTAGTTATCTGGTTGGGCATGTGCTGATCCTCACATCTGAGTTTAGTTATCTGGTTGGGCATGTGCTGATCCTCACATCTGAGTTTAGTTATCTGGTTGGGCATGTGCTGATCCTCACATCTGAGTTTAGTTATCTGGTTGGGCATGTGCTGATCCTCACATCTGAGTTTAGTTATCTGGTTGGGCATGTGCTGATCCTCACATCTGAGTTTAGTTATCTGGTTGGGCATGTGCTGATCCTCACATCTGTTTTATGCATTTTCACTGTTGGGGAGATGGCTGCTGCAATGTTGATGAAAATGGGTCAATTACCAATTTGTAACATTTCTCTAAATTGCTTACAGCTATGGGATATTTTCATATGAACAACTGAACACCCCAATCTGGGTCAGCTAGCTTTATTTGAAGGCCCAGTTTACTGTAAAACCATGAAAGTTTAAACAAGGAAACTGCGTTATGAGTTAGTATCTTTTGGATACACAAGAGAGGAAGTAGCAGTGGAAGCCAGACAAAAAGCCATTGCAACCTATGTGTTGTGATAATTGCGTTGTTTCCTCGATAACCTCTTAGTTCATATGCCTTGTGACCGTGATACATAGGCCTAAGGCCAATAACAATAAGAAGACACAGTGGCAGAATAAATTCAACCACACATTTGTTTCATCCCAAAACTTGAGAGCAACATCTGTCCAGTGAATTCCACAAAGCGTATTGCATGTAACAAACAGTTACATGACTATCAACATGGTCAAGCAAGTTAATGTTTACGATATTTTTTGACCACTAAACAACTATTGATTTAGAACCATGGAGAGTTACCGCAAGTCGCAAAGAAAACAGGAGCTGCCTCCACTATTCCAGTACCATTCAACTTCAACATTTCAACATTGTAACGGTGACGCTGGGAGTCAGAAAGCAGGTGAAGGTGGTGAGTTTAATAATAATAATGAACATAGAGCGATACAAAACAAGAGCATGTCTGGACAGAAACAATACTGCCTGAAGAGTGATGCTAGGGAGTGCTAGATAAAGGGCGAGTAATCAGGGTAGTGATGGAGTCCAGGTGGCCTCATGATGGGGCGCAGGTGTGCATAATGAGGGTTGCCAGGTGTGCGTAATGAGGGTTGCCAGGTGTGCGTAATGATGGTTTGCCAGGACTGGTGGTTAGTAAACCGGCGACATCGAACGCTGGAGCAGAGGAGACATGACAAACATAATCAAATCATCTATGCTTAGTCTAATACAGTGACAACTAAAGTATACCAAAAATGATTTAGTTCAATCAATGTAGGCTAAATATGACTTGGCTGTCCATGGATCGTATATCTTTGTGTGTGTGTGTGTGTGTGTGTGTGTGTCTCGCGCGCACGTCGTGTAAGTAGAAAAATCATGTTGACTCACCCTACTTGTAGAGAAACGTCAATGCCATCTTCATTTCTTTCAAGTTGACGAACCTGTCTATGACTCTGTCATACAGCAAACACATACAGCATTTCAGCTAGCTGGCTGAAATGCTTGCTCGCTAGCCTAACTTCCATTCATGGGCAATGTTAGCTGGTTAATATTAGCCTTCTACATCTAGCTACATATTGACCTTCCATCATCTCAGGCCAGGGGCACAACAATATACGAACTAATGGTTGGATCAGAATCGCTGTTATAATCATTGGCCAGTATGGAGAATTAAGTAAAACCACAAGTCCAAATCCCTATCTCCATCCATGGCTAATTTAGGAAAGAGTCAATTTTAGCTAGCTAGGACAACAACACAACGAGATGCAACAATTCAAGTTTTTCTGTCATTGACGTAGGCTCTCAATGGGATTTGATATGAGTGACGCCAAAATCCAAGCTGGCTTCCTCTGACACTTTTTATTTTTTATTTTTGGTGTGCCAGAACCATTCACATTTGAGCTCGCTCAATGTTGATTGGCACATTTTTGATACTTTTTTTTAATCAAGGGAGGCCAGATGCTTGCTGGCTTCCCTTGCCTTCAATGCTACGGACGGCAACAATGTCATACTCGTTTGGACCAGAAAGTATCAGATAGATGGCTACCACGTGGAGAGACATAGGGACGTTTTTTTGCTCGCTCGTATGCTTTCTCCTGTGAGATACATTTATCCTCTTGCGAATTGAAGGAAAATTTCGAAACACAGAGAGAAGAAATATCAACTATTTGTATTTTTTACATTGAGGATACATGAGAATAAATGGAAAAGCTTTCCACAGAAACAGTTATTTGCATTTCGTGATCTACAAACATGTACTTTGAGCACAAATCTAACCACAATGATCCAGTTTTAAAAGCCAAATTGCGATTTAAAGCTTTTCTCCAGGTATGTCACTGGAGCTTTTTGAATGGAGGTTGGTTGTTGCTTTTGAGCTTAGGGTAGAAAGCCCTTCCTTCCTGTGTCATTGATCAGGTCAGTCAAAGGGGGCCTCAGGCTTGTCCACACATTGACCTGGCTTCAACCTGTCTGTCAGCCATCGTATCGCTCCATCGCTTACAAGACAACCACTTGTCTCACTCCCTCTCGCTTCTTTCAGGTCCCCCTGCGGAGAGAGGAGGAAATGTGTGTGCGCTTGCGTGTGTGTGTGTGTGTGTGTGTGTGTGTGTGTGACTGTGTGTGTGCGCGGTAGAAATGAGTCAGGTATTGATTGCTCCTCTGTATTTGGCTGACACCAGATCTACGGTCAGCCGGTCACCGGGACCTTTGCTATTACACAAGCAGCCTCGCCACCTTCTGGGACACACATCATAAACAGTTTAAAAAACTGGGACTGGCATCCAGCCTTTGTTTAGGGATTCATATTTACTCTAAAACAGAAACCTCAGCCGCATTATGCCGTTTCAGCAGGTCTGAAAATACTGTATATCCTCACGATGTCTGCCACGTCTCATTTCACTGTAATATTTATGTTGAATTGATGCCAGTGAATATTCACCACTGTCATTCCTCCCTGCAGACAGACACTAACCCATTATATTGTGTTACGAGCTGCCTGCCTGCCTTCAACCCAGAGTGACGTTCCTAGAGCAAAGCCTTTCATAGCAGTCACCACACCTAGTGCCTTTCTTCCTGGTAGCTAGGCTGCTTTGAGAGTGGGGTGGAAACGTTGCTGTGACATTTGGTATGTTGTGCAGGGTGGCTCAGTGCGGGCGGTGGTGTAGGAAGGCAGCTGTGCTTAGGGAGGAAGTTTGCTCTCCATATTTCCCCACAGACTCCCCTCCCTCCGCCTGTCAGTCAGCCATCGATCTCCATTGCAGCGCGGTGCTTTAGTAATTACACAGAAAACACAGTGCAGAAAATAAGTTAATTGCTCTCTCTGATACCACCTGGGTTGTTGTTGTAGCTCGGTCTAAATGTGTCCTGAAAATATAGCAGTCTTTACTGACTCACTTATGGCCGGCCTGTTTATACCTGAACAGCTCAATGTTGACTCTAAAAATAAACTACCATCATCTATATACAATAATGTCCTCCACCCTCCACCTCTTGTGTGTAGAGCCTGCAATCCACTGTACCTAAATCCAACATGAATCATTCAACTCCTGTCAGTCTCCTAGTAAAACATTGTTGCAGCTCACACAGCTCCACAGGCTTGATTAAGATGCCAGGGAGGCTATTGAACAGGGTGAGTTCTCTTCTAAGAAGGGGAATTCTTCACCTTTGATTTAAAAAAAGGGGGCTGTATTGAATATTGAAATATAATACAATGCTGGCTACCAAAATGTATTTTTTTACAAAGACATTACACAATCTCTACCTCTGCTGTTGCACTAGTACAAACAACAACTCGACCATTCCTTAACTGAAGCTAGTTTAACCAGGACCTGTGATCATGTGGCTGGGACTGGGGTTCAGCCATGGTCTGTTCAGTCCCAGCCAGTGACCCGTGACTCAGGTTACAGAGTGGCTGAGCAGAATGCCCTCTTTTTCCCTCTCCAGCATCCTGCTGCACCATACACCCCCTGCACTATGGTGGACTTCGGACTGCACTCTGCATAGAGAAAGAAAGAAAGAAATGAGAGAGCAGGAGAGAGCAGGAGAGAGGGGGGCAGAGAGACAAAGACAGAGACAGGCACAGAGAGATGGATCAGTGTTTCCCTCTTCATGGCAGTCTCATCAAAGACTAAAGTGAAAGAGAGAGGGGCCCCTGATTAACGCCAGCAGGGCCCCCTGGCTGCTTTCTCCGGTCCTGTGATGTGAAAGAGAGGAAATTGGGCTGTCAGAAGTCTGAGAGGTCTGGTATTATCCTCCAGGGCCGTTTCACTGTCGTGTCCCCTCTCTTTTGTCTCTCTTTTTTAATCTTATTTCTTGTCCTGCTGCCTAATGAAATAATTCATGCAAATGGTGTGGGCTAATAGAGCCAAGTGGAGGGCAGATGAAAGACGAGGAGGAGGCTGATCAGCCGGGCCAGGCGTATGGGCATTTTAGGTGAGTGCTAATGCTGTACTATGATAAGCAGTGCCAACTATGTTAAAGGCAGGGGTGCAAAATATTTCACTTGTCCATTCCCATGCAGTCAAAGTGAAATGGCAATATGGAATGGAAAATCAGGCTACTCATAACTGCAGTCCAGGAGGGGCTCCCGAGTGGCGCAGTGGTCTACGGCACTGCATCTCAGTGCTAGGGGCATCACTACAGACCCTGAGTTCGATTCTAGGCTGTATCACAACTGGCCGTGATTGGGAATCCCATAGGGCAGTGCACAATTGGCCCAGCGTTGTCCGGGTTAGGGTTTGGCCGGGTTAGGCCGTCATTGTACATAAGAATTTGTTCTTGGCTGGTAAAAACAAAACAAAGGAGTTTCACCCCATGGGCTAAATTGTCATTATCAGTAGTGTCAAGTTTCTATCTGTACATTTTCGATGAGCTGATCATAGTGAAAAAGAAAATATTTCTGCATTTCCCACTGTAAACACATTGATTCTCATTGCAAATAGGCTCAGGAAAACTCCTGGTAAAGTTGGGAAGGATATTCAGAGCTTAAATAGCCAAATGTATTAGTCACAGGAATCAGGACTAGTAAAGCCAATGCAACTGCCTTTTTTACAAACGGTAGGCCACATGGATGGGCATTCACAAGATTCCATTGGGGAACGATACTGTAAACTTACACCCCAGTAAGCAGGGACTGACACCGATGTCTTTTGGACATCTTTTTCTTGTCCTGTGTGGACCAGCCGTCTTTTTTTGTGGTGTTTTACAAACGTTAGGCCTATCACATAGACGGGCAATCATAAAATTCCATTTCGGGCCAACACTGTAGGCTACACCTCAGTAAGCACGTCTGTCCGGACGTCATTTTTTGGTATAGTCCGCACCGGCCTTGATTTTCACGTCATAGATTTTTGTTCCAGTCTGATAAAACACACAGGTGCAAAATCAAGGTGACTTACAAAGAATAGGAGGACCAAGAGCATGAGAGGGATTGTGGTGATGTAATGTCCACAACTGAAGAATCATTTTTGGAATCTGCAAAGACGCATATCCCGAAAGCATGGTGGTGTACTTACTATGTGCAAATGCTAAAAGAAAGGAACGAGGTAGATCTCTAAGTAAGTGTGTCAGAAAAGTAGAAAGCATTTATAAACAAAAATCTGATCACTTAAAAGTCTCGGCCCAATAGGCCCTGGCATATTGCAACTTTCAAGAAGCTTTCCGTTTTGATTGGGTTACTTTGCCTAAAAACTTTCAGGCCTTCCTATAGAAGGAAAAAAAACTCTGCATCCCTGCCCAGCCTGGCAAGAGGGTCCGAAAGGGTTTTAGCATCTCCAGTGGCTCTGCAGGCGTGGAGAGGATATTCTCCGCAGCTGGCCTGCTCTCCAGGAACCATCACATGAGCCTGAAGCCACAGACTCTGGCCAAACTGATATTTCTAAACATCAATTCAAAGACTGAGCCTAATAAGGCATTTTTTGTTTAATTTGTAATTCATTCTAAGTAAGTCACAGCCTACAGTATATGTGCAATTTATAGACTATAATGATTTAATACAACGTGATGTTGTTTAAATGCTGATTGCTTAATGTCCCTGACTCCCTACCAGCCTAGTATGTTGCACAAGCAAATGTTTCACAATGTATTTCTTTGTAGCCGTAGCCTTGAAATAATTGAAATAATACAGCCTAAATAATTCATTTCCGTTCCTTCTTAGGCTCGCTGTCTGTGTCCTGACCTATTTACAGTGTTTATATGCTGTTTAATATGACATGTAGCCTATTTGAAATGAGGAGCGTTTCTCACATTCAACATTTCATGTTTATTATAATAATTTTCATTCAAATATAGTTTAGTTTCAAATAGTCACCAAAATGTGGTTAAATTGTGATTTTAATGAATAGAGAAAATTTGAAGCTGCAGCTGTTTTTCCTGTGAGTTAGAAGCGGTTTTTAGAGGAGCGGTTGGAAGGAGCGGTTGGAAGGAGCGGTTGGATTTAAATCCCGTTCAACTCCGCTCACCTACTCTGTTCCAAAAATAGGTGATGTATTTTCAACGTTCATTCAGAACCGAAAATGATTTCGACTTCTAGAAAATACGTATTTTCAACGTCCGTTCACAATCACATATCCTGAGAAATAATCTCTCTCTCTCTCTCTCTCTCTCTCTCTCTCTCTCTCTCTCTCTCTCTCTCTCTCTCTCTCTCTCTGAGGGCATCAGGATTTTGGTTCACATTGCTGTCTCTGGACTGTTGTTGTTGTTCTAGGGAGCAGCCAGGCATACGCAATCAACGCCAGCTTCAACTCTCCGATTGAATTATCTCAAAAAGGGAAAAACAAAGGAGTCCTCTATTACACACATAATAGTCAGCGCCTTATTTTTAGCTGTGGGACTAATGACATTTTCACGGTATAACAGAAATCTCTTCCTCAGTTCTTGTCTTGTACACAGAGATGGAGAGTTTGTAGGTTCTGTCTGTGTCAGTCATGTCTGTTTCACCCCGTCTCACCTTGGTGTTCTATTTCAGCTCACTCCTCCTCGGCATGTCTCCACTGACAGCTACTTTCTCAGGTGCCCCGGCTGCAGAGAGGGATGGTCCTTGGCTGGATGATTGACATAAAATACCACAGTGAACTTCTGATAAGATCTGGCCTCTCAGTCTGGGTTCAAATCAGCTGGTTAGCAGACGCTTCTCTCTGGGCTAGTCACAGCTGAATAATCCTGTGTGTGTGTGTGTGTGTGTGTGTGTGTGTGTGTGTGTGTGTGTGTGTGTGTGTGTGTGTGTGTGTGTGTGTGTGTGTGTGTGTGTGTGTGTGTGTGTGTGTGTGTGTGGCTGGCGGTGCATATTTATACACTTGTTAGAGGTCTGTAAGAATGTTCTACACTTCCTGATTGTGGTCTGAGTTGCTTAATAGGACTGGTGGTATCTCATAAGACTGATCCAATGCCCTCTGACATCATAAGGAGAAACTGTTAAAGTGCCAGTGGGGTCTATCAGGTTACTACTAATGTATGTTGTCATGCACCTAATATAGACCCCCTGCTATTCATGAGTGCTGTAGCTATGCCAGCTTTGGCATCTTCAGGCTTTCATTACCTGATTAACAGTATTGCATTACTCTCAGAAAGGGGCCGATCTGAAGTACATTAAAGGGAAGTCAGTTTCAACACCTGAAAATGTTTTTTAGTGTAGACCTACTATTTAGACCTACTACTTTTTTATCAACATGATATGAGCGCTGGTTTCCCCAGTCAATACCCCTACAGTGCCATGTAGGACAAATTGAATGATGTTAGTTTGAGAATAATAACAACCAACATCTCTTACCTTGTTCACCTCTTCATAGCCACTATCACATCCACCAGGTAACACTGTTTTCTTCCTGCTACACACTCTCCTTGTTCCGCCCAGATGCTCTCTACTCACCCATCTGCTCCTGTAGAAACCTCCTTCAAACCTCATTTCCTCCCGCTGCTGTCTGTGTATCAGGGTTATATTACCCTCTGCTTCCTCACCGGTAACCCATTCCCCAGCCTTGTCATGATGCGCTGGGCCTGGCCCTGTAGCGCAGGTGGGGAGGGTAAGGGAGGAAGAGGGAGAAAGAGAGGGAGAGAGAGAGAGAGGGAGAGGAGCAGTAAAGTACCTAGTAAGCTCTGTGGTAGCCCTGTATGGAGCTGTCATTGTGACCAGCGGGAGATACAGATGACAGACAGACTGGTACTGTGGGTGTGTTTGGGCCACTGATTACCATTGTCGGATAGAAGACCTCATGGCTACACCATAGTCTTTTTCTCTTACTCTCTGGATGGCTCTGTGGTTTTGGTTTAGTTGCTTTTTCTTGTTTTGACCCTTTTCTGTGCTTCCTTTCAGTGGCTGTTGCAGGCTTCTACAGACGATATCTTTTACCCCCTGCACCTATATTTTCTCTGTGTTAAAGTGCATCGATGTGTCCCGTGACTGTCAGTGTCCCCCTCCCTCGTTTCACCAGGAATGGCTTCTGAACCACCCGTACATTCCCGGATTAGTGGAATCTGATCATACACTTGAACACTTAACACTATAGGATTGCCCTCTCTTGCTGTGGCGTGTGCCTTTAATTTGCTATAATGTGTTTTTTGTCTGAGGTGAGCTAGAGAGAAGGTGTGGGTGTAGATTCTAGACTCTCCAAGGCTACAGAAAAAGCCTTTAACAGTTAGCTGCCCACAGCTGTCTGCATTGAACAAAAGGCCATCACTCAGAAACAAGGTTTCATCTGCTTGAGTGTGTCACGGCCGTTAAATGAAGAGGAACAAGGTGCAGCGTGGTGAGCGTACATATTCTTTTATTTAGAAAAGACGCAGAACAAAACAATAAACACTACAAAACAAACCGTGAAGCTAAAGGCTATGTGCTAAAAACAAAGTGGAAAGTGGAAAAAAGGGCTACCTAATTATGGTTCTCAATCAGAGACAACGATAGAGAGCTGTCCCTGATTGAGAACCCTACCCGGCCAAAACATAGAAATACAAATAATAGAATATAGAATACCCACCCCAACTCACACCCTGACCAAACCAAAATAGAGACATAAACAGGATCTCTAAGGTCAGGGCGTGACAGAGAGAATAACAGGGAAAACAGAGGCAAGGAAAATCCATGTCAGAGTCTGTGTGTGTGTGTGTGTGTGTGTGTGTGTGCGTGTGTGTGCATGTGTGTGCGTGTGTGTGTGCGTGTGTGTGTTTAGTAGCGCCCAGCTCAATATTATTGTCTGTTTGATGTGAATCCTCACATATGATGTACAGTTGTCAGATATGAACAGCCTCTTTCAGGCCCGTTTCCAGGAGGAGCAGTCTGAGAGGCATGTTGACAGGGGGTATTTCAGATATCAGCATGTTCCTCCTATCCTTATCATCCCCTCCCATTTCTCTGAGCGAGAGGTAGAGTAGAACAACCCCATTCTGCTGGGGACTACAGCCCAGCCCTGTTTGGAAGCTGGCTTTGATATAAAATGATCTGCTAGATTAAATTGCTGTGGAGAATATTGGTCACCCCACGCTTGCATATCTAGGCCTGAGAAGTTGAAAACGAACTGGCCTGATTGATTATTTTAGTGCTGTGGGATTAACATTTTCTGAGGAGATAAAGAAATGTAAATGAACTTGGCTAGTGTTGACTCTAACTCAGGAGGAAATGGAGGGATATTGTAGATGATTCCCCATGCTAAGATAAGAGGCCAAATGTGGAGCACCACTGGTACTGACATTCTCTGCTCTCTGGAATGAAATTCCCCCAATGTCCAGCCAGGGCAGCCAGAGAAACCAATATATATTGAGACAGCAAAGGGGACTCAATGATATTGAGACTGCTGCAGTTTTACATGAACACAGCGTTGGCTTAATCCTTTCCCTGGCTGCATATAATCCGCATGTTTGAATATACTTAAAGCGTTGGCTTTGCATGAGAGATTTTTATGACATTGTCCGGAGATTAAGAAGGTTAATTCCAAGCCATTCTGAAGTCTGCATAGAGATGAATGTGGAACGATGACAGAGCAGAGCTGGTGTCAAGGTGATAAATCCACAGAAATCATTGGCTGTGGGCTGTGGGCAGGCCCATTCTTTAGGTGTCTTCAGGTCAGTGTGTGTGGCCATCTGAGGGGGACAGATAATGAGAAGGTGGACTCATTTGGGTGAGCTAGCAGAGCATTAAATCACATATAAAATTAGACTCACACAAACATCTGTCGCTAGGCCTCCCCCTCCCTCACTCTCGCTTCCACCCGTCTCTCTCTCTCTCTCTCTCTCTCTCTCTCTCTCACTCCCCCATCTCTCTCTCTCACTCCCCCCATCTCTCTCTCTCTCACTCCACCACCTCGTCTCTCTTGCTGTAATAGGTAAAGTACACACAGCTCACACATTAGGCAGAGTAGCTAGAATTTCCGAGAGATTCTATGCATACTAGAGAATTTCCCCAGGGCTATTAACTGATAAGCACTCACTGGGTGCCTTTCTCTCCTCACTGCCATGTCACAGAATCAACAGGAGTGTTTGGTTCTCACTAGGTTGGTACACCAACATGCCATGTTATACAATACAGTACAACTTAATAAACAGACGGTTTCTCTACACCAGTGCTTCTCAAACATTTTCTTCCATGGCCCACAGGACAAACACACGGCTGTAGCTACTGTACCCAGAGGACCCCCATTGGTCCACAGACCACAGGTTGGGAATCTCTGCTCTACACCATTAGACCAAAACTCCCTCCCCATTCTAATGTAGTTCAGATTTTCTCCCCACAGCCACAGGCCCTGTAGTGATTACACTGACTCTACTGTACACCTCATTGAAATAGCTCTTAGAAAATTAACAATGTATGGATCTCAGTTACTGAATCATCAAGGAAGTAAGTATTGCATAAAGACGGATCTCACTATCAACCCTGATGTCCAAAGTTCATTGGATTGTAGAGAGCCATCATTCAGAGTTTTAGCTACTCAGATAATTGCAGTTTTGTCTTGCTCTAAATCTTTAGTGTCAGCACGGAAAGATTGTTCTCTCTCTTTCACTGATTGAAGCTCCTGGAAGGCTATTTGTGAGTGAAATTGTACCTTGAACCAATTATGTTGTAAGTTATGACTGGTCGACTTAATGACATCCATCCAAATGGCCTACACAGCTGTAGTGAAACTCTACATTTGTAAATCAATACAGAAACCGGGGCGCCTACAACCAATAGATGTCGTTAATGATAGGAAACCGTTACGCTGAGCTCTGGGGCCATTGTTAATGTTGTGAGGACGGCCGCAATGAAAAAACAAATTGATGTAATTTATTCAAGCGTACATATCAATTACAGGTCATGACATTTCCCAATATGTGGTTAAATGCAGGGCCATGCGGGCAGTCCTTGTAACAATCTTTGTCTTCATCAGATGAAGACTAGGAAGGATTGGACCAAAACGCAGCGTGGTAAGTGTCCATGATCATTTATTAACACCGAACACACAAAATAACAACATGAATGTAAGAAATGAAAAATCGCAACAGTCCTGAACGGTCAAAACAGGAAACAACTACCCACAAACACCAGGTGGGAAAAGGCTACCTAAGTATGGTTCTCAATCAGAGACAACGATAGACAGCTGCCTCTGATTGGGAACCATACCAGGCCAAACACATAGAAAAGAAAACATAGAAAACCAACATAGAATGCCCACCCCAACTCACGCCCGATCAAACCAAAATAGAGACATAAAAAATGAACTAAGATCAGGGCGTGACAGTCCTAGGGCATTGCCTCACAGGGGAACAATCACAGCTTTACTAGTGCAATATACTTTTCTTAATATTTATAACTCTAGACATGGTTAGCACATATTCCTAAGAGCACCATAAAAAATATATATATTCTGTTACTGGAAATGGGAGAAGTTCATTTTGAGGCTTCTCTATTTCTATTTCTATTACAGGATTTTCTTGTTCAATACTGATGAAATACATCAATGTAGGACAGATCAATGTAGGACAGAAGTTACTGTTTCATACAAAACCAATTATAAACAGTCACTGGCCATTCCACCACTACATCACAGCTTGTATTTCTTATGCTAAACAAAGCAGAAAGTAGTTCAGGAGATGGCAGATTTCCATGCAGATGTCTTCTACTTTAGATACCTGAACCTGCCATGCCCATCACTTCTGCCAGCGCTTTGAGATCTATTATTTTGAGCTGGACACTGAGCGGTCAGAGCGGGTTACATCAGGAAGGATGGCTCCTGTCTCTGTGTTTATCACTTCAACCTCTGGTGCCTCTTAGCTGAGCAATTAGTGCAATCAGAGCTCACTGAGGGGGAGAAATTAACTCTATAACAGACACAGACCCACCAATAGCATTAGCACTGGGGGTCACAGTTACGGGCAAAGAGAAGTCGGTCTCTGGTGTTTGGAACAGCCTGTTCAATGTTTCAATGTTGATGAGGCAGTAATCCAAGAGGAGGCCATACTTTTAGATTATCATTCATCAACTGCTAGATTCATCTCAGGAGATATTATTGCTTCATTCCCCTTTCTGTCTGTCAAGGACATAGATAAATGAAGTCAAAGCAGGGGTGTCAAGCTCATTCCATGGAGGGCCTAGTGTCTGCAGGTTTTTGTTTTTTCCTTTCAATTAAACCACAGAAAACCAAGTGTGAGGTGTTCCTTACTAATTAGTGACCTTAATTCATCAATCAAGTACAAGGGAGGAGAGCAAACCCACAGCCACTCTGCCCTCCGTGGAATGAGTTTGACACCTGTGTCAGAAAGCAAACCCACGTTGACACACTAAGTTAAGAGAACCTAATTTGACAATGAAACAGCTGTTGCTCATAGAATAAAGATGAACTTAGCTCACCTGAAACCTTGAGTGTGTCAGAACAGTAATATAACCCCTTCCCTCTTAGTAACCAACGTCGAGCAGTCCTGGTGAAGAGGCTGTCTTTTCTGGGGTGTTCTGCATTGGACAGCTGCTCCATAGGGACAAGAGCTACTTCAAATACCATCTGGCTAATCTTCTTCCCATGCATCAGCTGTCATACTCAACATCACTACTAGCATGTGCACCTACCATTACCTTCATGAAACCACTGAGATATGTTCGGTCACAGTTCACATTGCACATTAAGCTCAGATCATGCTTGAACTGGAGTATTGTGCTTGCCTTACTCCGGCTCCTAAATGTTCCCGTTGTTCCTATGGGTATCATGTGACAGCAGTGGGCTGTCGTGATGAGAATGATGTGTGGATCAATGGCTGGGAGAGGTGCTAATGGGTCCATAGAGAGATGGTTGAACTGTTCTTAATAAGCCTGCCACATATCATGCCCTGGGCTCACTTTGACTTCACCTCTAATGTGTAAAAGAAATGGGGGCAGGTTTACTGAGCACACGGGTAGTGTTTGCACTTCTCTCCCAGACCTTGGATAGGTGCGGCAGGCTCCACAGCTGCTGTGTGTGTGTGTGTGTGTGTGTGTGTGTGTGTGTGTGTGTGTGTGTGTGTGTGTGTGTGTGTGTGTGTGTGTGTGTGTGTGTGTGTGTGTGTGTGTGTGTGTGTGTGTGTGTGTGTGTGTGTGTGTGTGTGTGTGTGTGTGTGTGTGTGTGTGTGTGTGAGTGTAATATCAGACCCAGGAGAGTAGGAGGGGTGGTCCTCAGGCTCAGTCCCACCGTGCCTCTCTAACTGCGGCCCACAGGCATCTGTCTCCAACTGGGAACTCCTCCAATGCAAATCAAAGCATCGATTCAGCCAGATGTTTAACTCAGATAGCACATAGCTGTCAGGACCCGTTTTTCAACGGGGCAATTATCTCCAATCACTGCTGTCCTTCGCCTACTCATCTAGCCGCCATTTCCATCCCTCTTACCGGATATTACAGGCATCACATTTGGTTATCAATAACGATTGCCAATGTGGAGGGATCTGTGGAGGGTGGCTGGAGGCTGGAGGAGAGAGGCCTGAGATTGGTGACAGGATCCAATTAAGGAACAGGCAGAGAGCGCTACGACTGGCTGCCCACTAAATCAGCACAGGCAATGAGACACCCCAAACTAAGAAGCAACCCTCAGAGAAACCTCAGTGTGATGGCTCTCTCACACACACACGCACACACACGCACACACACACACACACACACACACACACACACACACACACACACACACACACACACACACACACACACACACACACACACACACACACACACACACACACACACACTCAAGCCACTGTAAAATACCTAAGGTTGAAAAACACCTGCGGAAATTCTTCAACAAACAACCACCGAGAGTAAATTGTCATGAGTGTTATTGTGAAGTGGTTGCTTGCCACGCGAAGATGTGCCAGAACCTTGACAATGCATTAAATGTTTAATGTTAGATATTTGATGTTAAAATATGCACCCGAGAAACAGATTTTAGGTTCAAAGGATTCGAAACAAGCACATTGTGACACAAGCAGAGCAGGTTTGAGAGTCCTCTTTATATTTTTAATGAGAAAGCATAACCACCTGGTCTCTGGTATGGTTTTGCATGCTGTATTAGAGGATTACTTTTTTAGTTGGAGGACAGTTCCTGACAGTTAACGAAGTAGCAGTTGCCCTTAAACACAGATTTAGGATCAGCAAATCAGCAAACCCTCCCAAACCCTAACCAAAACCATTACGGAGTAGAACTGACTTTAGATCAGTGGCTAGAGGCGAGTACACACTTCCCAATTGACCTTCAGTCATGTCAGTGGAAGTACCCATAATGCCTCAGTGTTCCCTGCAGCTGATTCTCATGTGGGAAACAAACTAGGGAAGCAACCTGCAGGCTGAACACAGCTCTCCACACCATCTCTTCCTGAGGGATACGATGAGATAACTGATGTTTAAAGACAAGACTGGACAAACCAGCATCAGAGACGTGTGTATCAGTTCAAATGATACATGATCATTTCATTATTACTTCCTTAAATGTACTATACAGGCATGTTTCATCGCCAATGGTGTGCGATTGAATCCTTAGCTTGTCTCAGCCCAGCCCAACATGTTCCTCCTCTCTGAATGATATTTCCCTTTATGGCAAAGTCGTTGATAGAACTGTCTATTCTACATTTAGGACCTATTTCTGGACTGAGAAATCAAAGCATCCAATATGAATTTAGCAAATAGGACAAGTAAACTGTGTCACAATACCTGTGGGCCAGCTATAAAAAAAACGGTGCCTTATCCCAGGCTGGCATCACATGCCAGGGCCTATTTTAGGTTAATATGACAGTGTGGTACAGTAACGTTAGGATGGTAGACTGGCACACTTTATCTGACCCGGGGGCTATGTCCTAGCTAACACACTCAGATGGGGTTGTTTGTGAGGTGAGAGGGTGAGAGGGAGGGTGAATGAAGGGGGGATGGTGAGTGGAGGTTGGTACTGTAGGTAGCCGTTGTCCCAAGCTGGCTGTAGCCTAACCACACACAACCTGGAGCTTGTAAACATCAAGCTGGCTGTAGCCTAACCACTCACAACCTGGAGCCTGTAAACATCAAGCTGGCTGTAGCCTACCCACACACAACCTGGAGCCTGTAAACATCAAGCTGGCTGTAGCCTACCCACACACAACCTGGAGCCTGTAAACATCAAGCTGGCTGTAGCCTACCCACACACAACCTGGAGCCTGTAAACATCAAGCTGGCTGTAGCCTACCCACACACAACCTGGAGCCTGTAAACATCAAGCTGGCTGTAGCCTACCCACACACAACCTGGAGCCTGTAAACATCAAGCTGGCTGTAGCCTAACCACACACAACCTGGAGCCTGTAAACATCAAGCCGGCTGTAGCCTACCCACACACAACCTGGAGCCTGTAAACATCAAGCTGGCTGTAGCCTACCCACACACAACCTGGAGCCTGTAAACATCAAGCTGGCTGTAGCCTACCCACACACAACCTGGAGCCTGTAAACATCAAGCTGGCTGTAGCCTACCCACTCACAACCTGGAGCCTGTAAACATCAAGCTGGCTGTAGCCTACCCACACACAACCTGGAGCCTGTAAACATCAAGCTGGCTGTAGCCTACCCACACACAACCTGGAGCCTGTAAACATCAAGCTGGCTGTAGCCTAACCACACACAACCTGGAGCCTGTAAACATCAAGCCGGCTGTAGCCTACCCACACACAACCTGGAGCCTGTAAACATCAAGCTGGCTGTAGCCTACCCACACACAACCTGGAGCCTGTAAACATCAAGCTGGCTGTAGCCTACCCACACACAACCTGGAGCCTGTAAACATCAAGCTGGCTGTAGCCTACCCACTCACAACCTGGAGCCTGTAAACATCAAGCTGGCTGTAGCCTACCCACACACAACCTGGAGCCTGTAAACATCAAGCTGGCTGTAGCCTACCCACACACAACCTGGAGCCTGTAAACAGCAAGCTGGTGTGAGGAGGAGATTCATTGCAATCACATTCGAAAGCTACGGCAGCTTTCAGAAAGCAACGTCTCTTACCCCATTATTCCTGTGCTTTGTCTCGGTGTACCAGCCTTTCTCATTGGATTATGTTTCATGTTTGCTGTGTGGGTCCACAGAGAGAGGATGAGTCTATCCATGGCAGCAGCAGGGCTGAAGACAGACCCCTCCAACAGTCAGTGGTAATCCAAACAGAATGGGAGTTCCTCTGTTCAACCCCATAGTGCATCACAGCTCCTCTCCCCTAGCTGGAACTTTCAGGATTCTATACACTCATGGGATTCTATACACTCATTCACTGATCCACCAAGAGACACTGCCAGACAGGGACATATTTACTACTGCACACTGGTCCACACAGAATGACCCATTTATTAATTGCATATTAATTACATTAATTAATGACAGTAATATAAATGTGTAATAGCTTATATTCATTCCCTGCCTTTTTACATTATATTTATTTTTCAGAAGCTCAGACACAGTGTATGTGTGTAATCTGGAATGTGAGATTTTGCTGTTCATTGCCAGCCTCATATGTATATTGATATTTGCCCCGAGTCCACAACTTGTTGTCTTCTCTCTCTGTTTGGCCATCTGGTTCAGTAATAATAATCTCACATATGGGTTCCCTCCGCTCCTCAACAACATATGGGTTCCCTCCGCTCCTCAACAACATATGGGTTCCCTCCTCTCCTCAACAACATATGGGTTCCCTCCTCTCCTCAACAACATATGGGTTCCTTCCTCGCCTCAACAACATATGGGTTCCCTCCGCTCCTCAACAACATATGGGTTCCCTCCGCTCCTCAACAACATATGGGTTCCCTCCTCTCCTCAACAACATATGGGTTCCCTCCGCTCCTCAACAACATATGGGTTCCCTCCTCTCCTCAACAACATATGGGTTCCCTCCTCGCCTCATCAACATATGGGTTCCCTCCTCTCCTCAACAACATATGGGTTCCCTCCTCGCCTCAACAACATATGGGTTCCCTCCTCTCCTCAACAACATATGGGTTCCCTCCATGCCTCAACAACATATGGGTTCCATCCTCTCCTCAAGTACATATGGATTCCCTCTGCTCCTCAACAACATATGGGTTCCCTCCGCTCCTCAACAACATATGGGCTGAATGTACTGTAGCCCAACATATCATACCCACATATAGCTTAAATCATCACCTCAGCAGAAACCGTTTTAAACAAGAACGCAGGAGGGACCAGAGATTCATTTTATGGAACCCCCCAACCAGAAAAACTCTCTCTCCGCTTCGCAAGGACACATTTATCTTCCCTACAGAAAATTCACCAAGTCCACCAGCAGCAATACGCTGCTTCCCTTCCCAGTCCCCTCACAGCTGTTGTGTCTGACAGAGTGCCTAGTAATATGCTGTGTGCATGCTATTTAAGAAAGCCTTGTATGTAAAGTACGCTCCGGGCTATGGCTGAAGTGACTGATGGTTTCTGTGCAGCGCACCAAGATGCGGCTGCTATCCCAGAAAGCCAGAGGCATACACAGCAGCTACACTAGTTTATATATTCCTCTCCTCCTCCTCCTCCTCCTCCTCCTCCTCCTCCTCCTCCTCCTCCTCCTCCTCCTCCTCCACAAGCCGTATCAGATTATTCTCACGTTGCTGTTATACAGTATATAGGAATATTGCCTACTGGACATTGCCTATGCCCTAGTTTTTCAACGTCACTGATGTGTTCTTCTACCATGATCTGTACATCTCATCTAATGTTGCTCACATCAGCAATGAAACTGGACTAATACTTGTGCCTGAAACTATGGGTCTCATAGTATATTCTCTGCTGCCCTGTACCAGTGTGCCATCACTTCAACAGGATGGTCTCTCTCCTCATGATAATTAGATGCAGTCCTCTTCACTGAGCTTACTATACTGCAGCAGCAGACTGTTGGAGTCCTGTTGGCGCGGGTTTACTGAGGTAGTGTCGTTCCGGGGGTAGGCCTGCATTTTCATAAGCTGGTTTTTCTCTCCTCTCTCGCAGAGGAGAGATTTAACGTGGGCCTCACAGCCAGGAAGCGCACCAGGGCTGCTATTGTTCAAAGCTTCTTTGATTTGGCAGATTTTAATCACTTCTTTGCGTGGCAGGTAGGTAGGAGTTACAGAGAGAGTCATACTCCAAGGCTGGGGAAATGCATGGTAATATTCATTTCAATCTGGCTTTCAAGTGGTGCACTGACTGGGGGACCTCACACACAAAGCACTGCAGAGACCTGTGAAAACCTGTCAATCACTCTATTGCTATAGTCAGACTCAAAGAGCAGAATGAAGATCAGTGTTTGCAGAACGAATCAGGCTTTGCTACAGTAGATTTTGAATTCATAATTCTCTGTTGGAATATAATTGACATATATGGTAGTTTAGTTGGGACAATAATGAAAGGGAAAATACCATGCTACAGACTCCATTTTGCAGTGTCACTGAAAGCATAGTTTTAAACTCTCCTATTATAAATATTTGTAAATATACTATTAGTGTTCTATTGATAATATCCCTGGCTCGTGTTTTTCAAACTGAGGAAGAACTCTTGCTGGTCATTTAACGAACTGTGACTTAACCTCTCTGGGGTATGTGGGACGGTAGCGCCAAATTCAATACAACAAAAATCTCATAATTAAAATTCCTCAAGCATACAAGTATTTTACACCATTTTAAAGATAAAATTCTCGTTAATCCAGCCACAGTGTCTGATTTCAAAAAGGCTTTAGATCGAAAGTACCACAAATTATTATGTTAGGTAACCACCAACTCACAGAAAAACACAGCCATTTTTCCAGCCAAAGAGAGGAGTCACAAAAAGCACAAATAGAGATAAAATGAATTACTAACCTTTGATCATCTTCATCAGATGACACTCATAGGACTTCATGTTACACAATACATGTATGTTTTGTTCGATAAAGTGCATATTTATATAAAAAAAATCTCATTTTACATTGGCACGTTACGTTCAGTAGTTATGAAACATGCAGTGATTTTGCAGAGAGCCACATCAATTTACAGAAATACTCATCATAAATGTTGATGAAAATACAAGTGTTGAGATATACTTCTCCTTAATGCAACCGCTGTGTCAGATTTCAAAAAAACTTTATGGAAAAAGCAAACCATGCAATAATCTGAGTACAGCGTTCAGACAACAAAGCAGCCAAAAAGATATCCGCCATATTGTGTACTCAACATTAGTCAGAAATAGCATTATAAATATTCACTTACCTTTGATGATCTTCATCAGAATGCACTCAGAATGAACCCAGTTCCACAATAGATGTTTGATTTGTTCGATAAAGTTTATCATTTATGTCCAAACAGCTTCTTTTGTTAGGGCGTTTGGTAAACAAATCCAAACGCGCATGCAGGTCCAGCCGAACGTTGGACGAAAAGTTCAAAAAGTTCCATTACAGCCTGTAGAAACTTGTCAAACTAAGTATAGAATCAATCTTTAGGATGTTTTTATCATAAATCTTCAATAATGTTCCAACTGGAGAATTCCTATGTCTGTAGAAAAGCAATGGAACGGTACTCTGCCAGACACCTGGCTCAAACCCCTCTCATTCGCCCCCACTTCACAGTAGAAGCCTCAAACAAAGTTCTAAAGACTGTTGACAATATAACCCGATTTACACTGTATATTGGAATGGCAAAGAGTTGAAAAAATACAAACCTCAGATTTCCCACTTCCTGGTTGGATTTTTCTCATGTTTTCGGCTGCCATATGAGTTCTGTTCTGTTTAGAAACTTCAGAGTGTTTTCTATCCAATACTACTTATAATATAAATATATTAGCATCTGGGACAGAGTAGCAGGCAGTTAACTCTGGGCACCTTATTCATCCAAGCTACTCAATACTGCCCCCCTGTCACCAAGAAGTTAACAGATGAATACGATAACACTACTCAGGGGAGCGCTTTTTTCAAAAGAGACCATGGCCTAGGTACTATCCGCCCTCAAGACAGGCATTCCACGGTACATGTCTCCGTTAATAAATCACTATATCCAGTCTCCACAGAGCAGCTGTAAATTTGAATGAATGTTTAAAATCCCATTCAAGTAGAAAGGGAGATGATAATACTTATTATTGGGCTGCCTCTGTGGACCAGGACTGTGTTGTATGTGATAGATGTGCAGACCAGACACGGTGGATAAAAGATCCCGTCCCAAAACATTCAGCATTTCCTGAGAATGAATGCTGCTGAGGAAAGGAGAGGAGATGATGGGGAGAGGAGAGGAGATGAGATGATGAGGAGATGATGGGGAGAGATGAGATGAGATGTTGGGGAGAGGAGATGAGATGATAGGGAGAGGAGATGAGATGATAGGGAGAGGAGAGGAGATGATGGGGAGAGGAGATGAGATGATGGTGACAGTAGATTTGTTGATGGGGAGAGGAGAGGAGATGATGGGGAGAGGAGAGGAGATGCTGGGGAGAGGAGAGGAGATGATGAGGAGAGGAGGTGATGGGGAGAGGAGAGGAGATGATGGGGAGAAGAGACGAGATGATGGGGAGAGGAGAGGAGATGAGATGAGATGATAGGGAGAAGAGATTAAATGATGGGGAGAGGAGATGAGATGATGGGGAGAGATGAGATGATGGAGAAAGATGAGATGGGATGATGGGGAGAGGAGATGATTAGGAGAGGAGAGCTCTATCTCCTATCCTCAAATCTCATCAGAGAGAGGATGTCGCACATAGGAGATGATGGAGAGAGATGAGATGGGATGATGGGGAGAGGAGATGAGATGATGGGAAGACGAGAGGAGATGATAGGGAGAGGAGAGCTCTCCTGTCCTCAAATCTCATCAGAGAGAGGATGTCGCACATATGCGCCTGAACAAAAATAAATCCTGATGAGCGGCTTTGATGTCAGGAAGGGAGAGCAGTGGGTTGAGCTGCCTGGTACTCTCAGATTTGGTGGTTTGGATTCATGACTGAAGTCTTTTAATATCCTTGATTAACCCTAGCTTCCCTGGATCTTTTCAACTAATTCATACATCTTTTAGGAAAAGTCCCATAAACCATGGTATTCAGGTATACTGTACATTTGTGATGATGATGATGAGAAAGACAATTCTATGGATCTTCGATGGAACTTTGAGAGTCTTGGGGCAGGTGGTGTAATGCATCGTAGATTTTGTGAAAGATGATTTTTGAATGTCATTTGAAGATTAATTTCTCTGGATCAGCAACTCTAAGTTACCAGAAAATACAGTCTTACAGTACATAATGACAGTTTAAATGTGCCTGCTGTATTAACGTTGAACAAGAAACTAGTGCTGAGCGATTAGTGCTTTCTGACATTGCTTCGGTTTCGGTTTGATTATAAAAAAATTATCACGGTTTTCGATTTCGTTTTCAATTATTTTTCTGAACCTTAAATGCACCATGCATTATGTGGGTTGGATGCTGTAACACAGAATAAAACAATGAATAAAAGTTCCCATGATGGTAGTGACTGCCCATTACTGCTTGTCACTTATTACCATCATTTATTCACATTACTTTAATAAAATATTTCTGTTTTTTTCTATATAAAATGTTTTTATTTGATAATTTATAATTTCGTTACAAGTCTTCAACTCATCTCTATAGAGCTGCTGCCTATGCTGTCTGATAGAATCCCTATATTAGTAGTGCTTCAAAGTAAATAAGGCATCCGTTTACAACTGCTGAATAGCAACTATCAACCAGTTAGATCCTTTATTTTCAGGTAGAGATACCTCATGAAGCAACTGCTCTCTATCCCTCTAAATCACGCATTCTTCTCTCTTCTCTCCCTCTCTGTGTCTGGCCCGCACTAATGTAAGGTAGCAGGCATAAAAGAAAATTCAGCCTCATTTACTGGCTTTAAAAAAACATAGCTGATATGACTCACTTGCTTAAACAAATGTGGTTTCTAATGACAATTGAGATGTACAAACTATGGCATAAGGGGACAACAAGCGGATAAGAGGCAATACGTAATTTCGATTAAGACATTAATGAGCGAGCTAGGACGTACATAGTCAATATAACTATTTGTTTAGCACTTTTGAAATGTACTGCGACAGAATTCAGAACATGGGCCATTCTTACAGTGTTCTCCCTGTATACCAAGTCAGAACCGTAGGATAAATAAAGGGCATATAAGCAGACAATGAAAGCTCTTAAAAAATGTGATGATTACATTTCTCTAAAACATGAGGGGTAAATAGACCAAATTATTAGGCTGAGGCACATGGGCTACTAACAGCTTACTACACAACAAGCACTTAGTATTATTTTTTTAGCTACAGTATACATATCTCCCTGGCATATTACATCATTTATGAAGGAGCATACAATACATTTTTGTGACTGACCTTGTTGTGCTGTGCTCACTTGAACAGGAAGGTGGTGTGGCGGTCCTTCGTGGGCAAATTCAAACTTTGTCATCAAAGTCTGGCAATCTCTGGATTTATGGTGCTTTCAAGACAACTGGGAACATGGGGTGAAAAAAGGTTGAATCATGATGACGTCAGTGATCTTCAGGTCGTAGCTCTTGAAAGAGGCCCGAGTTCCCGATTTACAATGCCGAGTTGGATGAAAGTTGAAAACGCATTTTCCCAGTCGGAACTCGTTTTTCCCGAGTTCCCATTTGTCTTGAAATCACTAAAGTCAGATTTTGCAGTTCCGAGTTTACAGTTGTTTTGAGTGCGGCACAAGTCATGCTTCATTGACAGCATGGCCAATGTTGAATGTTTGTAATTTTAAACTAGGAAAAGATACCATTCATCTTAGACTTGGGACCATACACACACTCCACTGAATAGCAGGCTAATGATTGCTTTGCAATGCTTGCAGTTAGCCATTGATTCCTTCCAAACCACTCATTGTTGAATTTGCGATTTCCAACTTGTTGTGTAATATTTACGTCCAATGGCTGATGCGTTTTATCTATAATTTCTCTCCATTATTTCTCTTCATTTGACAAGGATTTAAAAGGATTTGCCAGTGGATTGTCGACTTGATTGATGATGATGACTGCTAGCTTGCTAGCTAAGATTTTGAAAGTATGATGTTGACATGATCAGTCCAATCAAAGCTACTGTAGATTTAACGTGATTTGAAGTCATTCTTATCTGTCCAATGACCTTGAGCCTTCTTGGACGGGCACTTCTAATGTAACTACAGTATATGGCAGCACCCAAGGGGCTTGAATTCTCGAGGTCTACCCTTAGACTTGGAGGTGACGTAGTGTCCCCATGAGTGACAGGCTCTGCCCCACCTGCCCTAAATGACGGGTCGCCACTGGTCATTGTAATTAATTACCATGTTTTCCTCGCTAAACTATGTAGAATATTGGCCTGTTGGAAACTATAACTCCCTACTACATCCCACAGATCGGGCTTGATCTGATTTATTGCTAGAGAAACTGTGTAATGTGTGCATTAAGCTCACAGACATTTTTTCAATAATGTTTAAATAATTTACCCATTGGTCAAAAAAACCCTAAATAACCAGCATTTCAATTAATCGTTCAGCACTACAAGAAACACACAACCAGTACAATAATCGATTATTCACTACTTACAGGGTCCCTCTGTCCTTCAGTTACTAATCCACACTCAAGGAATGTCTCTCTCTTCTCCTTTGGAGGGATCCACACACAGAGAGCTCTGCTACAGCCCCCACTGTCTCCTCCTCTTCTCCTCTGTGGCTAGTGTTGCTTTTTGACCCAGGCTGCCTCACTACGCCCAATATTCTCACGCAGATAGTCCCTCGAAAGAGTCTTGTCTATATTACAGGAGATGGAACGGAACAACCGATCCTGGGGCTGACCTTTGAGGCGTTTATATGTGTGTGTGTCCAGTGCCTGCCAGCTGTCTGTGGTAGAGACTGCAGATTCGGATACTTAGGCATTCTCTGTTAGAGGAGATGGATGTTCTTTGACCACACCCTGCTCCCTTCCCGCCCACCTGCCCGACCAACATCTAAACAACAGCTTCTCTAATGTGGCTACCTGCGCTACTTGTTACTTATTGTTGTTGTTAGGAGCAGGCAAATTGCAAATGGCTTGATGTTAGGGTCATGAGGACATCTCTCTCTCTCTGTCTCTCTCTGTCTATTTATATGCCAGAACTAAATGCGATTCTGTTGTACGTTGCCATTTCATGACTGTATCTAGTGTTTAGTTTACTGGAGGCTTCCCACAAAGTGATATGAACATCCATTGTGCTCCATTTAAGTGAACTAGAGGAGACCAGAGATTTTAAGAGATTCTCAAGGCCCAGTGTTGAGAGGTGTGTGTCTGAGGTAAACTGTTGTTGTGGCTCTGCACTGCTGAATATGCCTCCTGAGATAACGCTCTCTTGAAACGAGTTAAGAAAGCAGAAAGCTTTGAATAGATGTAGGCTTTAGCTAGAGATAGGAGAGGAGCGGCAGCATTGGGGATGAATCATGCTCGGCTGGCTGGGAAAAGCTTATTGAGAATCACTCTCTGCCTCCCTGTGCCAGAGGAACAGCACAGACTTGACCGTATCTGCGAGGTACATCTCAACCGATCAGTGTTTTTCTGCCCGAAGCAAATGTGGTGACAGGTGTTGCAGTCGGCTGCACCGAGTCGGTACCACCCTCAGAATAACACTGGAGGGGGGATAGGGGAACAGGTGCAGAAGGACCTTAAGGCGCAGACATAAATACAGACAGGGGTCAATGGGCATCAGGTGTCCATGTGTCAGCCTGACCACCCCACCACACTTCTGCTTCTCTCAGCCTCATATGAAACTTTTAGAAGGCTTCAATAACAGAGGCTGTATACACACAGACTGGTCAAGTGGTCTCCCAAACAGCAGTGATAAAATATGAATTGATTCCAGCACCATATGCATGCTAATCTGGACAACGTCTCTCTTCATCCACCCAGGCTTTGAAACTTTATTTTTAAAATTTACCTAGACAAGTCATTTAAGAACATATTCTTACTTACAATGACAGCCTGAGAACAGTTGATTAACTGCCTTGTTCAGGGGCAGAACAACAGATTTGTACCTTGTCAGCTCAGGGATTTGATTTTGCAACCTCTTGGTTACTGGCCCAACACTCTAACCACTAGGCTACCTGCCACCCCAGAAAGAAAGAAAAGAAAATATCTGCTTGCCAGGCTCTGAAAGGATGAGAAAAAACATCCAGTGTTTGTCATTGGGCACTCAATTTTTTATTAAGGCACTTTTTATTAAAGCAACAGGAAAGTTGTTGAATGCAATGGCTAATTTGATTTAAGCCAAGTTGAAAAGAAATATGAAATGACAGTTTGTGTTTGTTTGCTGTTCTTTCCTGTGCTTATCTGTCTGGCACACAGCTCCCTTGATGTTTCTCTGTGCATCTCAGCACACACTGAGCAGACTGCTGAGGAGAAAGCGCATCAAACTCATGGCTTAATGACTCAAAAACAGTAGTGTTGACGACAGCAGAAAACAATGGTAACTTTATCATCATCCCCATCGCCTGTCTTTCAGCACAAGCCAAACTTGTTATCTTATCACTCTGCTGGAAATACTGAACAAATCACCTTGAGCTAAAGACAGAGAGAGAGAGCGAGAGAGAGAGCGAGAGAGAGAGCGAGAGAGAGAGCGAGAGAATGTTTACTGTGTTGGTTGTTGGTGTCATTTGAACAGAAGTGTTGATGTTCTCCATATTGGCCACAGATGGATTAGCATCTTACCCTCTCTTCAGCCGTGTGTGTGTGTGTGTGTGTGTGTGTGTGTGTGTGTGTGTCCTCTGAGACATTTGCTACTACACTAGCCATAACCAGCCATCCACCTCAGTGTGAGCTACTCCCACACCTTGTCTGGTCAGAGGTAGCTGTGGTGTTGGATGCTGTTTTAATTATGACATCTTCTGCTCATCTATCATTTATAGAACTGCACCTCCTCAAGTTTCTGTCCTGGCATGGCTGTCATTATCATTCTCATCACATATTCATAGTACTGTCCTTCCTCCCACAACAGCAAGCTTTTGTCTAGTTACCCTTAGCAACACTGTTCTCTTAATTATGAAGCGGTTTTGAACGGTTTACAGGAGGTACAGGACAATCTGTCTATCTGTCCTTGGCTTTGTTATTCGTCTTTGACTTTGGAATATCAATCAGAGACTGCTAAGATGGAGAAGAGACACTTGGTTTTACAGTCTGTGAAGCCGTCAAAAAGAAAGACAAAGTCAATAGCTGCACAACTTTGGCTTTGAAGCCAACATGAACTGTTTTGAGTGGTTCTGAGTTGACCTGCTGGCTGATGTCTCCTGAATTGTTTTGTGTCTCTCTCCATCAGATGCACCACATTGCATTATAACCCAGATCTGCCCTCCACCTCCATCGTCATCACTTTCCACAACGAGGCCCGCTCCACTCTGCTACGGACCATCAGGAGGTAAGAGATCCCTCTGCCCTGTTACCAGTGGCAATTCTAGCATGTAAATCTTGGTGGCACAAACAAAAAACAGTGATGAATGCCAAGAAAGCCACGACACAACACTAAACAATAAGCTGTCCCAACAGCAGAGCTTTCTTTTCGGGCACCATGGAGTGAATCCTTACCACCGCTACACCTGGGCATCAGCGGAGCCTTGCCCTGCAGCAAAACAGTTCATTCAGCCTCATTTACTATTTTTTTTAACAGAGCTGATATGACTCACTTGCTTAAACAAATGTGGTTTCTACTGACAATTGAGATGTACAAACTATGGCATAAGGGGACGACAAGCGGATAAGAGGTGTTCTGACAGAGTAAAATTCACAGACGACTAGTGAAGCTCAAACCAAGTTTATTCACCCACTGGGCCAAACAGCTGAAAAAGACAGACTTGTTTCCACCAGCACAAGCATTTATACCCTCCTTTAGGCGGAGTCTCCTCCTTGCACATCTAAGCACTGCATATTTGTTGCTAAGCAGAAAGTTAAGTGATGTGTGTAATAAAACTGTTCCTTCTGCCTTCATCTAACCTGACCTGAACTCAGCCCACATTCCTCACTAATCCACAGCAACCCTTATCAATGACCACAACCAAGTGATTGCCTTTTCCCTCACTCAGTAACTTTCCAAACCCCTCGTTCTTATCCAGCCTCCATTAACCCCACCATATACATTCCTCATACATGTAATCATTTACGTCTAGTATGGTAAGTATTTCAAGCTAGACTCCAACAGAGGCAATCCATAATTTCGATTAAGACATTAATGAGCGAGCTAGGACGGACGTAGTCAATATAAAAATTTCTTCAGCACTTTTGAAATGTACAGCGACAGAATTCAGAACATGAGCCGTTCTTACAGTATTCTTCCTGTACTCCAAGTCAGAACCGTAGGATAAATAAAGGGGGTTTATATGCAGACAATGAAAGCTCTTACAATATTCTATGATTGAATTTCTTTAAAACATGTGCACCACCAAGTCAGAACAGTAGGCTAAGTTATGAGGAGAAAAGGTACCAAATTATTAGGGTGAGGCACATGGGCTACTAACAACTTACTACACAAGATACACTTAGTATTACATTCTTGGCTACAGTATACTTGGCTCCCGAGTGGTGCAGCGGTGTAAGGCACTGCATCTCAGTGCAAGAGGCATCACTATAGTCCCTGGTTTGAATCCAGGCTGTACCACATCTGGCTGTGATTGGGAGTCCCATAGGGCGGTGCACAATTGGTCCAGCGTCGTCCAGGTTTGGATGGGGTAGGCCGTCATTGTAAATAAGAATTAGTTTTTCATTGACTTTCCTTGTTAAATAAAACAATTAAAAGATCTCCCTGGCTGTTACATCAACGCAGGGAGTCAGAAAGCAGGTGCAGTTAGTGAGTTTACTAATAATGAACAATACAAAACATGTCTGACAGTGAAACATAACCAATACTGCCTGAAGAGGGATGCTAAATAAAGAGGGAGTAATCAGGGTAGTGATGGAGTCCAGGTGTGCCTTATGGTGTACGTAATGATGGGTTGCCAGGACTGGTGGTTAGTAGACCGGTGACATCGAGTGCCAGAGAGGGGGAGTAGACGTGACACTGGCATATTACATCATTTATGCAGCAGCATACAATATATTTTTGGACTCAACTTGTTGTGCTCACTTGAATAGGAAGGTGGCACGGCCGTCCTTCTTGTGGGCTCTAGAAAGGGGCCCAAGTTCCCCACTTTTGGATTCCGAGTTGGATGAGTTGTTATATTCAGGAATTTCCCAGTCGATCCTAGTTTTTTGGCCAATGTATTCCAACTTTACTTTCAATTGGATATCACAAAATTAGGGACAAAAAGGAGGTAAAAAAATAAAGGGCCTCCCGAGTGGCGCCGCAGTCTAAGACACTGCATCGCAGTCCTAGAGGTGTCACTATAGACCCGGGTTCGATCCCTGGCTGCCGCGACTGGGAGACCCATGAGGCGGTGCACAATTGGCCCATCGTCATCCGGGTAAGGGGAGGTTTTGACCGACATGTCCTTGTCCCATCGCACTCTAGCGACTCCTTGTGGCGGGCCGGGCGCATGCACGCTGACTTCAGTCAACATCTTGACGGTGTTTCCTCCGACACATTGGTGCGGCTGGCTTCCGGGTTAAGCGAGCAGTGTGTCAAGAAACAGTGCGGCTTGGCAGATTAATCTACAGACATGGATGATTTACTTACCGTTGAAGTAGAGGCTAGTGCTCTGGCTGGAATCCATGCAACACTGGAATAGTTGTGTGAGAAGGTAGCAGGGCTGAGTGGGAGTTTGGAGTTTAGCCAGAGTGAAATTCTCACACTCCAAGGAGAGAACAAGGCACTCACAGCCAAGGTAAAAAATCCACATGTATTGTCTACTCAGGGAAAACAGGGTGATGAAGGAGTCGCTACTAGACATACAAAGTCGTAGCATGTGTGAATTTTTTTTTTTTTCTGGGATCCCTGAGGACGCATCCAATAATCCAGAGGGCGCGATCACAGAATTAATGCAATCCGCCTTGAAACTTTCTATAGAGACTGTGAACAAAGTAGCTTTCCACCGAGTACACACTTGTAGTTCGGAGCGACAAGACCAAGGGTCCCCGACCGATCATCGCAAAATTTGAACACTACCAACAAAAGGAGCTGATCAAAAGCAGGGGAATGGAGCTTAAAGGGACCAAATTCGGTCTCAATTATCAATTTCCAAGGGAGATCAAGCAAACGTCATAAGAGACTGTATCTGGTACAAAGGCAACAATGGTACAAAGGCCACAAAAATAACATACAAAACAGGCACACAAAAAAAAGCTCTGCCCCACCTTCCCTGAATGACGCGTAACCACTGCCTGTTACTGACCCTGGACTAGGTCACTGTCCGTTTGCACTCAGACCTGTGCCTGACTCATAAGGACTCTCCATTTAATCCTGACACCCAAGTGCCAAACCCCTCTATTGTCTTCCCAGCCTGACCCTTGACCTTTCCCATAGCTGCCTCACCGCCACCTCACCTGTCCCTGGGTGTCAGCAGCTTGCCTCGGCAGCTTGCCTTAGCACAATGCAGGCCTACCCTCTCCTGCCAATGTCTCCTGGAGCCGGTTCAGCTCATTACAGCTGAGTAATCGGCAGAGACCCGGGCTGTCTCTTAATGATCACACAGAGAAGACTCCTGAGTCCTGACCACCACTCCACCGGGAAAAAACTGTCCTGTTTATGTGTCCGCCCCAAGCCTTTTTCAAAGCGCTGCAGTTTCAACCAATTAAAAGACAATCCCTCCCAGTAGGTTTCAGCCTGCCCGTCCCTTTGGTTTTTTGGATGACTTGTCTGTTTGCAACTTTTTCACAATTACTCATTTCTCCTGCAAAAAAGTTTGTAATTGTGCCTATAGACACTCTGCAGTCTCAGGAAATAATGGTCTTTAGCTTCAGGCTCCGTCCCTTACAATAGCAATGGAAGAACACCAATGGAAGTTTGCTTTCCTGATAATGAATTAATCTACAGAACACACCGTCTCTCTCTCTACGAGTGTGCCTTCCTCATTACAGTACATCTTTGTCCAGGATAGTGTACTGTAGCACTCAGAGTCACATATCACCGCTGTTAAAGACATCCTGAGGGGGTACAGTACCAATACCCTTCCCGTGGCCCTCAGGGACGTCAGGGTGGGGTTTAATTAGCACAGTGTTTCATGGCTGCTAGCATGTTTGTGTCATCATGGTGGCCTGCCTGCCTGTAATTACACAGCCTCAGCCTCACTCAGCCCTCTGCCACACGCCGTCGCCACCAGTGATGTAGATAATAGGAAAAACAACAACAACACTAATCTTCTGAGGTTTCTGTACATTAATAAGGTTGTCTGTGTGTTCTGGCACCTTCCTGTAAACTGAGGCTGCCTGGGGTTCATGGGATGGTTAGACCCAGTTATACCCCCTGACGCATAGCCCACCAAGGGCTCCTCAGCCTGTCTGTCTGTTAGCCTATCCCCCCCCTCTCTCTTACCTCAGCTTGCGCCAGAACCAAACATTGATACAGAGCGGGTTTAAAAAGCAGGCCGTGGGCCTCTCTCTTTGATTTGTGTTAGTGCTGACAGAGGCTATTACCACAATCCAGCCCCCAGAACCCTCTGAGGTGGAGGGGGAATAGGCTGGGAGCGATAGTTCAGGAGAGGAGATGAAGAGAGGGGAAGGGGAGGATAATATGGATGTGAGAAGAGGGTAGTTTAAGGGAGGAGAGGTAGAGGGAATGAATACAGAGGATGAGAGGGGAAAGTAGAGGAGAAGAAACGAGGGGAACAATATGAAAGAGTAGTAGGAAGGACAGATCTGTCTGTGTTTTCATAGCCCCAGCAGGCAGAGAAAACTACAGGGGAAACAGTCACTGGCCACATATTGCACTGGGATGCTATATTCTAGTCATGTTTGGAGAGCGGGGCACTCTGAGTTCCAAACAGTACAAGAGCAGAAGTAGGTCATCATAACTTGTGTAAATGGCTTGCGTCCGCAATACAAACTCATGACGATCAGTACTAAACAAATCACATAAATGAGAAAATGGTGTAGGCTATTTTTCAAATCTCACCTGTTCCTGCATGTGCCACAATGGATTTCATTGATGCTGTGTTTGGTCGTAATGTATTCCTCCTACTCATGGTTTTTCCCCCCAAATGAAAAGCATTTTGGAATGCATCAGGAGAAACAGAAATGCATTAGGCAGTCAAAGGGCTTCTCTCCTGTGTTTGGGTGGTGAGTGTGGGCTTCAAAGTCGCTGTGCTCAAAGTGCAGAGCCGCCCCATAAACACCGCAGGAATCAATATAATGACATTCTAAGAGCGCAATGTACATTAAACACATTTCCACTGCTCTACTAACTCAGGCCTTTTGATTGTGGGTAGTAATTCTACATCATTTGTGTACCCTTAGTTCTGAAAGGAACGATTACACAACTTTGGCATGATACCAATTCATCTCATTTGTATGCTATTGGAAAGTGTTAACTGCCCAATATTTGTCCATTTTGGACAAAAAACGCTTTAGAGATATAAGTCTGTCAATATTTCATTTTGAGGTTATCCGACAATCAATAATATATTTTATACAGTATTCAAGTACAGTATATTCACAAACTAACTTTCAAGGACACACTTTGTTTTCTCAGTGGGTTTGATGTTTTTGCGACCGTCAGTGTTTCATAGTTAATGCCCAATGTAATGATGGTGCTGGAGAGGATGGCTCATGTTTTATTGGCTTTTAACCAACCGTGCTATTTTGTCTGTTTTTACCGAATTGTTTGTAACTTATTTTGTACATAATGTTGCTGCTACCGTCTCTTATGACCGAAAAGAGCTTCTGGACATCAGAACAGCGATTACTCAACTCATATTAGACAAATCATTTTTATTTAATGAGTCTGACGGGAAGGATATACTCCAAACCCCCAAACAGGCCCTCGTCCCCGTCTTTCACAGGAGAAAGAAACTGAGATTTTGTGGAGGGAGATCGGGGTGTCTTGAGAGGATCAGGCGACTAGTGGCTAATCTGCCTTTGCCATCCGTACTGTTAGCCAATGTTCAATCGCTGAAAAATAAATGGGACGAAATGAAAGCAAGTATATCCAACCAATGGGACATTTAAAACTGTAATATCTTATGCTTCACAGAGTCGTGGCTGAACGACGACATTAATAACATACAGCTGGTGGGTTATACACTCTATCGGCAGGATAGAACAGCAGCCTCTGGTAAGACGAGGGGCGGCGGCCTATGTATATTTGTAAACAACAGCTGGTGCATGATATCTAAGGAAGTCTCGAGGTTTAGCTCGCCTGAGGTAGAGTAATTCATGATAAGTTGTAGACCACACTATCCACCGAGAGAGTTTTCATCTATATTTTTTGAAGCTGTCAACATACCACCACAGACCGATGCTGGCACTAAGACCGCACTCTATGAACTGTATACCGCCATAAGCAAACAGAACGCTCCTCCAGAGGCGACGCTCATGGTGGCCAGGGACAGTTGAAGTCGGAAGTTTACATACACTTAGGTCAGGGGTCATTAAAACTAGTTTTTTAACCACTCCACAAATTTCTTGTTAACAAACTGTAGTTTTTGACAGATTATTTCACTTATAATTCACTGTAACACAATTCTAGTGGGTCAGAAGTTAACATGCACTAAGCTGACTGTGCCTTTAAACAGCTTGGAAAATTCCAGAAAATGATGTCATGGCTTTAGAAGCTTCTGATAGGCAATTTACATAATATGAATCAATTGGAGGTGTACCTGTGGATGTATTTCAAGGCCTACCTTCATACTCAGTCCCTCTTTGCTTGACATCTTGGGAAAATAAAAATTAATCAGTCAAGACCTCAGAAAATAATGTATCCCTCCAAAAGTCTTGTTCATCCTTGTCAGCAATTTCCAAATGCCTGAAGGTACCACGTTCATCTGTACAAACAATAGTACGCAAGTTTAAACACCATGGGACCACGCAGCCGTCATACCGCTCAGGAAGGAGACGCGTTCTGTCTCCTAGAGATGAGCGTACTTTGGTGCGAAATGTGCAAATCAATCCCAGACCAACAGCAAAGGACCTCGTGAAGATTCTGGAGGAAACAGATACAAAAGTATCTATATCCATAGTAAAATGAGTCCTATATAGACATAACCTGAAAGGCCGCTCAGCAAGGAAAAAGCTAGTTTCAAAACCGCCATAAAAAAGCCAGACTACGGTTTGCAACTGCACATGCGGACAAAGATCATACTTTTTGGAGAAATGTCCTCTGGTCTGATGAAACAAAAATAGAACTGTTTGGGCATATTGATCATCGTTATGTTTGTAGGGAAAAGGGTGAGGCTTGCAAACCGAAGAACACCATCCCAACCGTGAAGAACGGGGTGTCAGAATCATGTTGTGAGGGTGCTTTGCTGCAGGAGGGACTGGTGCACTTCACAAAATAGATGGCATCATGAGGCAGGAAAATTATGTGGATATATTGAAGCAACATCTCAAGAAACCAGTCAGGAAGTTAAAGCTTGGTCGCAAATGAGTCTTCCAAATGGACAATGCAAACTTCCCAAGCAAACTTCCAAAGTTGTGGCAAAATGCCTTAAGGACAACAAAGTCAAGGTATTGGAGTGGCCATCACAAAGCCCTGACCTCAATCCTATGTGTGGGCAGAACTGAAAAATCGTGTGCGAGCAAGGAGGCCTACAAACCTGACTCAGTTACACCAGCTCTGTCAGGAGGAATGGGCCAAAATTCACCCAACTTATTGTGGGAAGCTTGTGGAAGTCTACCCGAAATGTTTGACCCAAGTTAAACAATTTAAAGCTAATGCTATCAAATGCTAAACTTCTGACCTACTGGGAATGTGATGAAAGAAATTAAAACTGAAATAAATCCTTCTCTCAACTATTATTCTGACATTTCACATTCTTAAAATAAAGTGGTATCCTAACTGACATTAAACAGGGAATTTTCACTAGGATTAAATATAAGGAATTGTGAAAAACTGAATTTAAATGTATTTGGCTAAGGTGTATGTAAACTTCTGACTTCAACTCTACATTTAAACTCAGTTTTTCACAATTCCTGACACTTAATCCTAGTAAAAGATCACCACTTAAGGCTACTCCGCCTACATGTACACATTACCTCAATTACCTTGACAACGGTGCACCTGCACCTGCACATGTACTCTGTACCGGGATCCCCTGTAAATAGCCCCGCTATTGTTATTTTACTGGTTAAGGGCTTGTAAGTGAGCATTTCACTGTAATGTCTACTACACCTGTTGTATTCAGCACATGTGACATACAATTTGATTTGATTTTGATCCTACATCAGTGTTGGGCTGGACCCAGCCTTGGAACTCCCACATGAGACTCAACTCTATTGTGTTTGTACCACTGACTCACACGCTATATGACGTACTTCACATGGTTTCAAGACAACTTTAACTTCAATATCTTTCTATGAAACAGAGTGTTTATAACAAAAAGAGGTTGTCAATGCAGTCTAGAAGAAATACAGTCTAGAAGTCTACAGCAATCATTCGTTTTGCTGCTGTTCTAGATATAACCCACAGGGCAATAGGCATCCACGTCCCCTGATTAGGCTGCACTTAGAGGCTGAATCAGGACTCTCTGTCTTGCTGTAAAGCTTTACCTGTTACGACCAGGAACGGATTTCTGTCAGGGGCCTTAATAAAGGCATGAGGATCCAGGGGCAGTGGATGGAGCGGGATAGAGAGAGCGAGAGGGAGGAGGAGGGGGGAATGGAGTGATGAATGGGTTCAGCATGCACAGCGACGATGGAAGAACAGACCTACGAGCCTGACAGCGCTCCAATTACTCACCCAGACAGGAGAGAGAGAGAGAGAGAGAGAGAGAGAGAGAGAGAGAGAGAGAGAGAGAGAGATACGGTGTGAGGGAGGAGGAGAGGGTAGATGCCTTTATTCAGACTGGGATTAAAGGTGAAGTAATCTGAGGGAGGTGGTGTACCTCTCCCTCCATCTCTCCTCGCCTCATCACCTGCTGTTCAGCCATGTACCCCAGGAGAGGAGAGAATAATAGAGGGAGATTTATGTGTGGTTCTTATAGTGAGAGATTCTAGTGTCAGAGGATGGTGCCAAAATGAGTGGTCCTGTATTTTCCCATACCCTTATAATAGAAAATCATCCAAATTACATTTTGGGGGCTATAGTTATAAAAAAAAGTCATCTCCAGAACTAATGAAATATTGTTATTTTATTTAAGCCGTAATACATTCTCAGAACGATAATGTCATTCTCCATTTTTCCAATAGAACAATTCACATAACACGGGGGAAAAAAATACAATAGTTTCTAACACTACTACTGCTCTCTTTTTCATTTGCAGTGTGCTGAACAGGACGCCAGTCCACCTGATTCACGAGATCATCCTGGTAGATGACTACAGTGGGGATGGTGGGTAGAACAGAAGAGCAGCTGTGAGCAGAGATAGATCTGATTCCAGGAGGAAATGGATTGGAGATGGATGTGATGAGCTCTCCCATTCTGGCACAGCTGCCGGAGAAAAAGGATCAGTGATTGAAAATATTTCCCCTGTCTCTGTCAATGTGTTTTTTACAATTGAATTCCAATTCCATGCACTGTGTGGGTGACGGTTTTGTGAACATTGCATCTCACCCTGCATCAAATGTTCCCTTTCAGCAAATGACTGCCTTCTACTCACCAAGTTGCCCAAAGTAAAGTGTCTTCGGAATGACAGGAGAGAAGGTAACCTAGTTAGTGTGTGTGTGTGTGTGTGTGTGTGTGTGTGTGTGTGTGTGTGTGTGTGTGTGTGTGTGTGTGTGTGTGTGTGTGTGTGTGTGTGTGTGTGTGTGTGTGTGTGTGTGTGTGTGTGTGTGTGTGTGTGTGTGTGTGTGTGTGTGGAGAGTATTTCATCCGTGCAATATACAATTGTGTCCTCCACTTGAACACACACCTTAGAGCCCAACACCACTTGCCTTTGCCAAGCCTAAGAGGGATGATCAGCATTAGAGCCTCATGCAAGTGTTTTTGTGAGGAGGATGTTTCCCCACTAGTATCCCACAGTAGATGATTTCAGGTTAGACCACAGGGAGAAGCTCAAGCAACAGCTGTGAGACAAGAGAGCAGATTCAGGGATGTGTTGACTCGAGAGGGTTGGATCTTTTTGTGTCAGACACACCGTGATCCCATCTAGACAACGTGGGAATTGTCTGTGTATCTATATAAATAGATTGATTTGATTATAGCAAGACATCAAAAGGTTGACTGGAACATAGTCTGAGCACAAATGCAACACTATTCTATTGCATCTATGAGTCATGGTGCTCAGGAAACGTATTTATCATGGTTATCATGTTGATGCTTCCTGTTTCACCTTTATATAACTCCACAGAGGACTTTTCTACCATGCCATACAGCACTGTTGTAATAGACTACAGTTTATTTTAAAAAAAGAATACTAAAAAGCAGCGTGTGCTGATTGCTAGTTAAAACCCCTCTACGCTATCTGCCTCTGCTTCAGCACATTATACAGTCTGAGGTGAAATATATGTTGAAATGCTGAGATGTGAACTCAGACAGTAACGAGATGCAGATTGCTGTGCGTGGATAGAGGTGCGCAAGCCCCAGCTCTCACAGGCGTTTGAAGTTCCCCTGATCAGAGAGTTCAGCATAGAGGTAATGGAGATGAACCCCATCTCACCTCACAGGCTGACAATCTTACCTCCAAAAGACTCCAAAAGCAGCCAGTTCCACCTAATAAGGCATATGGATACTATCTTACAGCATCCACCTCACTTTACTATATAACACAAGATAGGGTGCAGTTTTGATCATTGTTGAACTCTTTAGTATCTTGAAGTATGTCATTCTAGGCTAGTGCAAAATATGTTTATGTTTATTCAGTAGTTGTATTCACTAGTTGTAGTTCACTACTATGCCAGCAGCATTCCACCCTGCATACCACTGCTGGCTTGCTTCTGAAGCTAAGCAGGGTTGGTCCTAGTCAGTCCCTGGATGGAAGACCAGATGCTGCTGGAAGTGGTGTTGGAGGGCCAGTAGGAAGCACACTTTCCATTGGGACACTGCCCTGTGTAGGGTGCCGTCTTTCAGATGGGACGTTTAACGGGTGTCCTGACTCTCTGAGGTCATTAAAGATCCCATGGCACTTATCATAAGAGTAGGGGTGTTAACCCTGGTGTCCTGGCTAAATTCCCAATCTGGCTCTCAAACCATCACAGTCACCTAATAATCCCCAGTTTACAATTGGCTCATTCATTCCCCTCCTCTCCCCTGTAACTATTCCCCAGGTTGTTGCTGCAAATGAGAATGTGTTCTCAGTCAACTTACCTGGTAAAATAACAGATAAATAGTTGTCATTGTATTCAGTGCAAGTATGACTGAAAGGTCATAAACCTCCTCTTGCAAACAAACCTAAAATCTAGTGTACCTCCTTGACTTGTTCTCAGCCTGGGATAGATATGAGTGGTTGTTGCCAATGGCAACGATTTGTCGGAAAATACTTTACAATTTACATACATTTAAAACATTAGCATAGACATCACAGACTTTTACATTTCTGTCTGTGTATCTATACAGTACCAGTTAAAGGTTTGGACACACCTACTCATTCCAGGGTTTTCTTTATTTTTACTATTTTATTACATTGTCGAATAATACTGAAGACATCACAATTATGAAATAACACATATGGAATCATGTAGTATGAGTAGGTGTTCTAAAACATTTGACTGGTAGTGTGAATTTTATATATGAGATTCCTCCATCACTCTCCTTCTTGGTCAAATAGCCCTTACACAGCCTGGAGGTGTGTTGGGTCATTGTCCTGTTGAAAAACCAATGATAGTCCCACTAAGCGCAAACCAAATGGGATGGTGTATCACTGCAGAATGCTGTGGGAGCCTTGCTGGTTAGGTGTGCCTTGAATTCTAAATAAACCTATGTGGGAACTCCTTCAAGACTGTTGGAAAAGCATTCCAGGTGAAGCTGGTTGAGAGAATGCCAAGGGTTGGCGAAGCTGTCATCAAGGCAAAGGGTGGCTACTTTGATGAATCTCAAATATAAAAAATGTTTTGATTAACACTTTTTTGGTTACTACATGATTCAATTTGAGTTATTGCATAGTTTTGATGTCTTCACTATTATTCTACAATGTTGTACTGTATATACACACTCACCGGCCAGGTTGTTAGGTACTTGTACTGGGTCGGACCCCCCTTTGCCTCCAGAACAGCCTGAATTATTTGGGACATGCTACAATGTGTCGGAAATGTTCCACAGGGATGTTGGTCCATGCTGACGCAATGGCATCACGCAGTTGCTGCAGATTGGACGGCAGTACATTCATGCTACTGTACGAACAGCCCGTTCCATCTCAAAGATAATCTATTGGGTTGATGTCTTGGGACTGCGCAGGCCACTCAAGTAAACTGAACTCGCTGTCATGTTGCAAGCAATGTTTTTCCACTCTTTAAATCCCATATTGCTTTCGTAGTCAACTTCCACACAGCTCTGACATACACACTTACCCCACCAGACATGCCACCAGGGGTCTTTTCACAGTCCCCAAATCCAAAACAAATTCAAGAAAGTGTACAGTATTATATAGAGCCATTATTGTATTGACCTCCATTATTGTCAATTATTGTATTGATCTCATATTGCTCAAATGAACAGCAAACCTGGTTTCAAAAAACAGATAAAGCAACACCACTTGCACCATGCCTCTCCCCTATTTGACCTAGATAGTTTGTGTGTATGTATTGATATGTAGGTTACGTGTGCCTTTTGAAAATGTATGTGCTTCTGTCTTTGAGTTCTTGTCTATTATTGTTCTGTATTATGTCATGTTTCATGTTTTGTGTGGATCTCAGAAATAGTAGCTGCTACTTTTGCAACAGCTAATGGGATGCTAATAAAATCCCCCCCCAAAAATACCCCCAAATTGTCCAGTGTAGGTAATCGCGTGCCCAATGGAGCCACTTGTTCTTGTTTTTAGCTGATAGGAGTGGAACCCAGTGTGGTCGTCTGCTGCAATAGCACAGCCGTGATAAAGATCAAAGAGTTGTACGTTCCGAGATGCCGTTCTGCACACCATCGTGTACTGCGCCGCTATTTGTCTGTTTGTGGCCCGCCTTGTTTGTGGCTCACCTTGTGGCCCGAATTGCTTGTACAATTCTTGCCATTCTCCTTTGACCTCTCACCAACGAGCTGTTTTCACCCAAAGGACTTCCGCTGAATGGATGTGTTTTATTTGTCGCACCATTCTCGGTAAACCTTAGACACTATCGTGAGTGAAAAGCCCAGGAGGGCGGACATACTGTATCTGAGATACTGGATCCGGCGCGCCTGGCACCGACGATCATACCATCTCAAAGTTGCTTAAGTCACTCGTTTTGGCCGTTCTATCGTTCAATCGACCAATAACTGAATACCTCCATTGCCTGTTTACCTGCTTTAAATAACAAGCCAAGGCAATCCAAAATAATAACGTGTGAGTGTGCAGTGTGTGTTAATGTGTGTGTGTGTGCATCTATCAGTTACACATACATGTCAGTACATACACACAAAAGGTAGGTCACATGGGGGAGAGGCATTGTGCCGTGAGGTGTTACTTTATTTGTTTTTTGAAACCAAATTTGCACTCTATGAGATGGGAGTTCCATGCAATCATGGCTCTATATAATACTGTACATTTTCTTGAATTTTGGGGTCTGTGAAGAAACCCCCTAGTGACATGTCTGGTGAGGTAAGTGTGTCTGTTAGAGCTACACTGACTGTACAAAACATTAGGAACACCTGCTCTTTCTATGACATATTCTGACCAGGTGAATCCAGGTGAAAGCTCTGATCCCTTATTTATGTCACTTGTTAAATCCACTTCAATCAGTATAGATGAAGGGGAGGAGACAGGTTAAATAATGATTTGTAAGCCTTGTGACAATTGAGATATGGATTGTGTATGTGTGCAATTCAGAAGGTGAATGTGCAAGACAAAAGATTTAAGATCCTTTGAACAAGGTATGGTATTAGGTTCCATGGGCACCGGTTTGAGTGTGTGAAGAACTGCCACACTGCTGGGTCTTTCATGCTCAAAAGTTTCCTGTGTGTATCAAGAATGGTCCACCACCCAAAGCACATCTAATTAAGGTTGTTCTGAGGGCAAAAGGGGTGCAACTCAATATTAGGAAGGTGTTACTGTTTTCTTTATACACTCAGTATATGTAAGTTGATTATACAGAAAATGTGTAATTTTCAACATGAGAATTTCTCACAAAAACAAGAATTGATGCAGTCAATCTCTCCTCCACTTTGAGCCAAGATAAATGGACATGCATAATGTTGACATTGGCCCTCTACAAACAAAATTGTCAAAGACTCCAGACACCCAAGTCATAGATTTTTCTCTCTGCTACTGCATTGCAAGCGGTACCAGAGCGCCAAGTCTGGGACCGAAAGGTACCTGTACAGCTTCAACCCCCAAGCCATAAGACTGCTGAACAGTTCATCAAATGGCTACACAGACTATTTACATTGACCCCTCCTTTATGAATTATGTCTTTATCTTTAAGGTTTTGCACTGTCCCCCTTGCACTGGCTCTATGCACACTCACTAGACTCTACCCACACACTCCCTCACACACACACACACACACACACACACACACACACACACACACACACACACACACACACACACACACACACACTTTTACACTTCACATAAGCTGCTGCTACTCTGTTTATTATATCCTCCTGATTGCCTAGTTACTTTAACCCCTACTCACATGTACAGTGCCTTGCGAAAGTATTCGGCCCCCTTGAACTTTGCGACCTTTTGCCACATTTCAGGCTTCAAACATAAAGATATAAAACTGTATTTTTTTGTGAAGAATCAACAACAAGTGGGACACAATCATGAAGTGGAACGACATTTATTGGATATTTCAAACTTTTTTAACAAATCAAAAACTGAAAAATTGGGCGTGCAAAATTATTCAGCCCCTTTACTTTCAGTGCAGCAAACTCTCTCCAGAAGTTCAGTGAGGATCTCTGAATGATCAAATGTTGACCTAAATGACTAATGATGATAAATACAATCCACCTGTGTGTAATCAAGTCTCCGTATAAATGCACCTGCACTGTGATAGTCTCAGAGGTCCGTTAAAAGCGCAGAGAGCATCATGAAGAACAAGGAACACACCAGGCAGGTCCGAGATACTGTTGTGAAGAAGTTTAAAGCCGGATTTGGATACAAAAAGATTTCCCAAGCTTTAAACATTCCAAGGAGCACTGTGCAAGCGATAATATTGAAATGGAAGGAGTATCAGACCACTGCAAATCTACCAAGACCTGGCCGTCCCTCTAAACATTCAGCTCATACAAGGAGAAGACAGAGATCAGAGATGCAGCCAAGAGGCCCATGATCACTCTGGATGAACTGCAGAGATCTACAGCTGAGGTGGGAGACCCTGTCCATAGGACAACAATCAGTCGTATATTGCACAAATCTGGCCTTTATGGAAGAGTGGCAAGAAGAAAGCCATTTCTTAAAGATATCCATAAAAAGTGTCGTTTAAAGTTTGCCACAAGCCACCTGGGAGACACACCAAACATGTGGAAGAAGGTGCTCTGGTCAGATGAAACCAAAATTGAACTTTTTGGCAACAATGCAAAACGTTATGTTTGGCGTAAAAGCAACACAGCTCATCACCCTGAACATACCAACCCCACTGTCAAACATGGTGGTGGCAGCATCATGGTTTGGGCCTGCTTTTCTTCAGCAGGGACAGGGAAGATGGTTAAAATTGATGGGAAGATGGATGGAGCCAAATACAGGACCATTCTGGAAGAAAACCTGATGGAGTCGGCAAAAGACCTGAGACTGGGACGGAGATTTGTCTTCCAACAAGACAATGATCCAAAACATAAAGCAAAATCTACAATGGAATGGTTCAAAAATAAACATATCCAGGTGTTAGACTGGCCAAGTCAAAGTCCAGACCTGAATCCAATCGAGAATCTGTGGAAAGAACTGAAAACTGCTGTTCACAAATGCTCTCCATCCAACCTCACTGAGCTCGAGCTGTTTTGCAAGGAGGAATGGGAAAAAATGTCAGTCTCTCGATGTGCAAAACTGATAGAGACATACCCCAAGCGACTTACAGCTGTAATCGCAGCAAAAGGTGGCGCTACAAAGTATTAACTTAAGGGGGCTGAATAATTTTGCACGCCCAATTTTTCAGTTTTTGATTTGTTAAAAAAGTTTGAAATATCCAATAAATGTCGTTCCACTTCATGATTGTGTCCCACTTGTTGTTGATTCTTCACAAAAAAATACAGTTTTATATCTTTATGTTTGAAGCCTGAAATGTGGCAAAAGGTCGCAAAGTTCAAGGGGGCCGAATACTTTCGCAAGGCACTGTACATACTGTATAACCTGAATTACCTCAACTATATCAAACCCCTGCACATTAACTCGGCACTGGCAGTGTTGGAAAAAGTACTCAATTGTCATACTTCAGTAAAAGTAAAGATGCCTTAATAGAAAATTACTTAAGTAAAAGTGAAGTCACCCAGTAAAATACTACTTGAGTAAAAGTCTAAAAGTGTTTGGTTTTAAATATAATTAAGTATAAAAAGTAAATGTAATTGGTAAAATATACTTAAGTATCAAAAGTAAAAAATAATTTCCAATTCCTTAAAGCTGCAATATGTAGCCTTTTGGGCGACCCTAGCAAATGCACATAGATATGCGCGTTATATATCAGTCATTCTCACTGAAATCAAGTCTAAGAAACGGTAGATCTGTTCAATGCTCGCTATATCTATGCTTCCCATTCTTAAGTTTAGTTTTTGGTCAGTTACTGTCGGTTTAGTACACCATCTTCAAATAGCTGAAAATACAATATTTTTGGTTATGTAAAATATATTTCACAGCGGTTTAGACGGTACAAGGATTCTCTACACTGTACTTGCTTGTTTTGTCACATAAACTGAAATTAGGCAAACTATTAGACTTTTATCAACCAGGAAATGGGGGAGCCAGGGGCACACTCCAACACTCATTTACATAATTTACAAGCAAAGCATTTGTGTTTCCTGAGTTCGTCAGATCAGAGGCGGTAGGGATGACCAGGGATGTTCTCTTGACAAGTGCGTGAATTTGACAATGTTCCTGTCCTGCTAAACATTCAAAATGTAACGAGTACTTTTGGATGTCAGTGAAGTAAAAAGTACATTATTTTCTTTAGGAATGTAGTTTACTATTTATATTTTCAAATATAAATAGTAAAGTACAGATACCCCCCAAAACTATTTAAGTAGTACTTTAAAGTATTTTTTACTTAAGTACTTTACACTACTTGGTACTGGTACTCCTCGTATATGGCCTCGTTATTGTTTTTGTGGGCCAGCTGCAGCTTTGTTAGGTCCTTTGCAGCACTTGATCATATCACCGGGCAATAGTCAAGATTAGATAAAACTAGAGTTTGTAGAACTTGATTATCTAACTGTGTTGTTAAAAATGCTGAGCATCTGCCCCCATATTTACAACAATTGAATCAATATGCCTTGACCATGACAATTTATAGTCATTTTACGCTTTGTTTAGGGGGGGGGGGTGAGAAGGTTGGAGGGGTTGTGGGGATGGATGTAGGGGTGAGAAGGGTGCGGACGAGGAGGATGAGCTGAGGGTGACGGGCCTCTGTCATGCTGTGATTACTCAGCAGGTTGGCCGTTGTACTGATGGATAGTCCTCCAGGCCGTTTTGCACGTGCAGTGGTGAGGATTTTTAGAGCTCTGCAATCACAGGTCTGGCTGCCAGGTCCTGCTATGTCTTGCTATCATTTTGTTTCAGACCCTGGGACTGATAGGCTTTTGCTGGCAAGTTATAAACATGCTAGTCTCTTATGCACTCTGCAGTCAGATCTGACTTTTAACGATGGAGCACATTTTAATGGAATAGTATGATGATTTGAAATCAATAGCCTTGAAATAGCTGTTCTTGTGCACGTTGTAGTGGTGAGACAGGTGTGTGAGGCATTGTGTGTAATTAGATTCCTGCTCTGCTAATGAAAAGCAGAGACCTCTAATCTCAAGACGACAACTTCCAAGGTTCCATCTACAAAACTAAGAAATGACTCTCTGACAATACCTAATCAAGTGTAAAAATCATTACAACCACAATTAGATTGTAACAAATGGTATCGTTAGGCTGTTGTTAGGCAGTCCTCTGTTTATTCCTGGAGCCGGAGGTTTCATTACCCAGCCTCAGTGTTCCACTACAGTGTTGATGAACTTGTGTGTGTATAGGGGCCTGGGTGTAGTTAACAGTCCCCGGGGCCTCAACTCACACTCTAAATTGTAAATGGTTTGAGGCATTTAGACTTGATTGTCTTTTTAATGCTACAAACAGCAGAAGCTGTCATGCCATGTCGTCTCTATCAAGCTTTAGTAGTAAATTCTCTCTCTCTCTCTCTCTCTCTCTCTCTCTCTCTCTCTCTCTCTTCTCTCTCTCTCTCTCTCTCTCTCTCTCTCTCTCTCTCTCTCTCTCTCTCTCTCTGGCAGCTTCAACTAGCAACTGTTGAGGGGGGAGGGTGAGCTCACCCATCCAGAAAATAAAGCGTTATTGAGGATGAAATGGGATTTTTAATTGGCTGGAGTCGCGGCGCAGTGCGAAACTTCAAGAGTCCTACAATTTCATACAATGACATTCTGTCCTATGTCAGAGACTATTGATTTCGCTATTTAGCCGGAAAGAATGTCCTTCAATCATTGAGACCTCTTAACAGTGTGATGTCCCATTCAGACCATCATGTCTAAGGGCCGTAATTGCGTCATAAACAGACACAAATGGCCTTTTTAAGACCTCCCTTGTCTCCACGCATGAGGTGGACAATAAAGGGACATTGTGTTCAGAGTATTTGAGAGCAACATCATCTAGAGATCAGATAGTATTGGTGTTTGGGTTTAGATACAGTGGTTGGGTTTGGAGACACACACACACACACACACACACACACACACACACACACACACACACACACACACACACACACACACACACAGCAGTCGTTATGGATGAGACTGACCTTTGACCCCTCTGTCTCTGTTCTCTCTCTCCAGGTCTGATCCGCTCCAGGGTACGTGGGGCAGATGCAGCGAAGGCTGGGGTCCTGACCTTCCTGGACAGTCACTGTGAGGTCAACAAGGACTGGCTGCCCCCACTGCTCCGGAGGATCAAGGAGGTACAGTAACAGTACAGGCACTGACACCTCCTACATCTACAGTAACATTACAGGCACTGACACCTCCTACATCTACAGTAACAGTACAGGCACTGACACCTCCTACATCTACAGTAACATTACAGGCAGTGACACCTCCTACATCTACAGTAACAGTACAGGCACTGACACCTCCTACATCTACAGTAACAGTACAGGCACTGACACCTCCTACATCTACAGTAACAGTACAGGCACTGACACCTCCTACATCTACAGTAACAGTACAGGCACTGACACCTCCTACATCTACAGTAACAGTACAGGCACTGACACCTCCTACATCTACAGTAACAGTACAGGCACTGACACCTCCTACATCTACAGTAACAGTACAGGCACTGACACCTCCTACATCTACAGTAACATTACAGGCACTGACACCTCCTACATCTACAGTAACAGTACAGGCACTGACACCTCCTACATCTACAGTAACAGTACAGGCACTGACACCTCCTACATCTACAGTAACAGTACAGGCACTGACACCTCCTACATCTACAGTAACAGTACAGGCACTGACACCTCCTACATCTACAGTAACAGTACAGGCACTGACACCTCCTACATCTAAAGTAACAGTACAGGCACTGACACCTCCTACATCTACAGTAACAGTACAGGCACTGACACCTCCTACATCTACAGTAACAGTACAGGCACTGACACCTCCTACATCTACAGTAACAGTACAGGCACTGACACCTCCTACATCTACAGTAACAGTACAGGCACTGACACCTCCTACATCTACAGTAACAGTACAGGCACTGACACCTCCTACATCTACAGTAACAGTACAGGCACTGACACCTCCTACATCTACAGTAACAGTACAGGCACTGACACCTCCTACATCTACAGTAACAGTACAGGCACTAACACCTCCTACATCTACAGTAACAGTACAGGCACTGACACCTCCTACATCTACAGTAACAGTACAGGCACTGACACCTCCTACATCTACAGTAACAGTACAGGCACTGACACCTCCTACATCTACAGTAACAGTACAGGCACTGACACCTCCTACATCTACAGTAACAGTACAGGCACTGACACCTCCTACATCTACAGTAACAGTACAGGCACTGACACCTCCTACATCTAAAGTAACAGTACAGGCACTGACACCTCCTACATCTAAAGTAACAGTACAGGCACTGACACCTCCTACATCTACAGTAACATTACAGGCAGTGACACCTCCTACATCTACAGTAACAGTACTGTTCAGTACAGGCAGTGACACCTCCTACATCTACAGTAACAGTACTGTTCAGTACAGGCAGTGACACCTCCTACATCTACAGTAACAGTACTGTTCAGTACAGGCAGTGACACACACCTCCAACATCTAATCTGCACCTTCTGATACATCTCCCAGAATAGAAAGAAAATGCACCCCATTCTCGTATACTCATTTGATATTCTTTTTCCTAGACAGAATAAAGCTACTTGCAAACTTCAGAGAGAATGTCCAACCTTAAAATGCAGGTTGATGTTTATTGTCATGAGTCTTGTCATGGAGGCAGAACTAAGAGATTTCCCCTTAGATAGGCCATCTGCAAAGTCAAAATTTAGTATATTGTAAAAATTCAGTTAGGCATTAGGGTTACTTTGTGACTGTGCCAGTTAGTGACCACTCTGCAGAACTGCCTCAAGAACAAGATTCATGATGAAAAATTAACTCTGATGCATATTTGTTCTTGCAACATATTTTTATCAGGTGACTTAACTGTCCGTTTTTTTGTGAACTTCAATCAACAGAACCCCCCACCCTACTCTCGGACTCCTACACATACTCTCTCTTTTTGATACAGTATATGTCTATATCTCCAGGAATGAATGAAAAACTCCCTCCTAGCTGGTGTGTAACTGAAGCATTGTGAACTGTCTCCGGGACCACCACCACCCCTCCAGCAGCTCTCCAGCAGCTCTCAGAGCTCTCAGTGTGTTGTGACTGGGGAGAAAATGGCAGTTTACCTTCTGCTGTTCCTCTGATTGCCCCTAATCTGGAAGAAGTGCCTCCCTCAACTTACACCAACAGCACTCTTCCTCACTCTTCCTCACTCTTCCTCTCCCCCAGGCTAAGACAGAGGGTTGACTCACCCCCCCCCCCCCCCCCCCTAATACTGGGGCTTACATGTTATATTCAATTATATACTAACCTTCATGCATGTCTGATTTCAAAGTGCTGTCTGCATCTTAATTCCCTGGTGCGGCTGCCGATATCTAGCGTTAAGTTCTCAACAACGTCCCATCATTATTTTGGATTTGGCGCTGCGAGGCATAGCATAATGTTTTGTAATACATGTACTAATACAGGAAGCTTTTGTCTACAAACAATCAATATATGAAAATAAACAGAATTGTTTTTGTTTTGAGGGAGTCATCCATCACTATCCACATATATACATATCTATTTCTAAATGTATTACTTATTGATTTATGTAAATGCAGGCACAAAGACGCATGTATAACATTCATGACACACCACGCCACTGTAAAGGGGCATTCCTCTCAGAGCCGCATAATGTCTCAGAACAGAAGATCATTTGCAATTGAAATGGTTGAAAGGGATCGAAAACTCAGCAGTCTCATGGAAAATGGAAAGCGTACCCAAGCAGTCTTGTGAAGCATGGGTGCTGGTCAAGGTAAATCACCTTGGCAGAGAGAAAATATAAGAGGGAGAGGAGGGGAAAAGAGGGATGGGAGAAAGTGAATGTCTGAAGAAGAGCAGACGAGCCAATCAAATGTGAGATAATGTGGTCAAACCGCCCAGGATGCTGCTTGTCAATGTGTGTGTGTGCGTGTGCGTGTGTGCATGCGTGCGTGAGAGAGAGAGAGAGAGAGAGAGAGAGAGGGACAGTGAGTGAGAGAGAGGGAGTGTGTGTGTGTGTGTGTGTGTGTGTGTGTGTGTGTGTGTGTGTGTGTGTGTGTGTGTGTGTGTGTGTGTGTGTGTGTGTGTGTGTGTGTGTGTGTGTGTGTGTGTGTGTGTGTGTGTGTGTGTGTGTGTGTGTGTGTGCGTGTGTGTGCGTGTGTGTGTGCGTGCATCAGCTCCTAAAGATGACTCTGTCATGGCCTTTGACTGAGACTTAGTGTGTGTGTGTGTGTCTGTGAGTTCTGACAGGTGTGTGTGTGCATGGCATGCATGGGTGTGTGAGCAGACTATTTCAAGACATGACTTTCACACACATCGCCTGTTAACCTCCTCTTCACTCTGTCTGATCTGATCAGACAATGATCGATGTACTTTCCTTTAGCTGGAAGAAGAAAAGACAAGACAATGACCCCAAGCCACTATGATGTCTTTCAAGTGACCCTAACAGCAATTAATCAGCACATCCCAACAGATGTATCACATGTCCTAAAGGTGGACATTTTCCCTGGTTATTTCCTTGACTTCAGGACTACAAGGCTATGACAACTGAATGAGCACCAGAGCATTAACTGAAACATCATCCACACTACTGGGCGACCTACTGTATGAACATAATGTATGTTTAATCAGTGCCCGGTAGCACATCAATGCCTCCCATTACTCCCATACCTTTTTCATTAACTAACTGTAAATAAGGAATTGTGCCATTGGCTCTTACTGTGAGTTTTGAACATGGTCTCTGACTCCCGTCTCTCTCTCTTTCTCTCTCTCTCTCTCTCTCTCTCTCTCTCTCTCTCTCTCTCTCTCTCTCTCTCTCTCTCGTCTCACCAGGACCCGACCTGTGTGGTGAGCCCAGTGATCGACATCATCAACATGGATACCTTCGCCTACGTAGCAGCCTCCTCTGACCTCCGTGGAGGTATGGAGCGACAGGGACTTGACCTCCCCGTCCTCATCTCAAATCAAATCAAATCAAATCAAATGTATTTGTCACATACACATGGTTAGCAGATGTTAATGCGAGTGTAGCGAAATGCTTGTGCTTCTAGTTCCGACAATGCAGTAATAACGAACAAGTAATCTAACTAACAATTCCAAAAAAAACTACTGTCTTATACACAGTGTAAGGGGATAAAGAATATGTACATAAGGATATATGAATGAGTGATGGTACAGAGCAGCATAGGCAAGATACAGTAGATGATATCGAGTACAGTATATACATATGAGATGAGTATGTAAACCAAGTGGCATAGTTAAAGTGGCTAGTGATACATGTATTACATAAGGATGCAGTCGATGATATAGAGTACAGTATCTACGTATGCATATGAGATGAATAATGTAGGGTAAGTAACATTATATAAGGTAGCATTGTTTAAAGTGGCAAGTGATATATTTACATCATTTCCCATCAATTCCCATGATTAAAGTGGCTGGAGTAGAGTCAGTGGCATTGACAGTGTGTTGGCAGTAGCCACTCAATGTTAGTGGTGGCTGTTTAACAGTCTGATGGCCTTGAGATAGAAGCTGTTTTTCAGTCTCTCGGTCCCAGCTTTGATGCACCTGTACTGACCTCGCCTTCTGGATGACAGCGGGGTGAACAGGCAGTGGCTCGGGTGGTTGATGTCCTTGATGATCTTTATGGCCTTCCTGTAGCATCGGGTGGTGTAGGTGTCCTGGAGGGCAGGTAGTTTGCCCCCGGTGATGCGTTGTGCAGACCTCACTACCCTCTGGAGAGCCTTACGGTTGAGGGCGGTGCAGTTGCCATACCAGGCGGTGATACAGCCCGCCAGGATGCTCTCGATTGTGCATCTGTAGAAGTTTGTGAGTGCTTTTGGTGACAAGCCGAATTTCTTCAGCCTCCTGAGGTTGAAGAGGCGCTGCTGCGCCTTCTTCACGATGCTGTCTGTGTGAGTGGACCAATTCAGTTTGTCTGTGATGTGTATGCCGAGGAACTTAAAACTTGCTACCCTCTCCACTACTGTTCCATCGATGTGGATGGGGGGGTGTTCCCTCTGCTGTTTCCTGAAGTCCACAATCATCTCCTTAGTTTTGTTGACGTTGAGTGTGAGGTTATTTTCCTGACACCACACTCCGAGGGCCCTCACCTCCTCCCTGTAGGCCGTCTCGTCGTTGTTGGTAATCAAGCCTACCACTGTTGTGTCGTCCGCAAACTTGATGATTGAGTTGGAGGCGTGCGTGGCCACGCAGTCGTGGGTGAACAGGGAGTACAGGAGAGGGCTCAGAACGCACCCTTGTGGGGCCCCAGTGTTGAGGATCAGCGGGGAGGAGATGTTGTTGCCTACCCTCACCACCTGGGGGCGGCCCGTCAGGAAGTCCAGTACCCAGTTGCACAGGGCGGGGTCGAGACCCAGGGTCTCGAGCTTGATGACGAGCTTGGAGGGTACTATGGTGTTGAATTCCGAGCTGTAGTCGATGAACAGCATTCTCACATAGGTATTCCTCTTGTCCAGATGGGTTAGGGCAGTGTGCAGTGTGGTTGAGATTGCATCGTCTGTGGACCTATTTGGGCGGTAAGCAAATTGGAGTGGGTCAAGGGTGTCAGGTAGGGTGGAGGTGATATGGTCCTTGACTAGTCTCTCAAAGCACTTCATGATGACGGATGTGAGTGCTACGGGGCGGTAGTCGTTTAGCTCAGTTACCTTAGCTTTCTTGGGAACAGGAACAATGGTGGCCCTCTTGAAGCATGTGGGAACAGCAGACTGGTATAGGGATTGGTTGAATATGTCCGTAAACACACCGGCCAGCTGGTCTGCGCATGCTCTGAGGGCGCGGCTGGGGATGCCGTCTGGGCCTGCAGCCTTGCGAGGGTTAACACGTTTAAATGTCTTACTCACTTCGGCTGCAGTGAAGGAGAGACCGCATGTTTTCGTTGCAGGCCGTGTCAGTGGCACTGTATTGTCCTCAAAGCGGGCAAAAAAGTTGTTTAGTCTGCCTGGGAGCAAGACATCCTGGTCCGTGACTGGGCTGTGTTTCTTCCTGTAGTCCGTGATTGACTGTAGACCCTGCCACATGCCTCTTGTGTCTGAGCCGTTGAATTGAGATTCTACTTTGTCTCTGTACTGGCGCTTAGCTTGTTTGATAGCCTTGCGGAGGGAATAGCTGCGCTGTTTGTATTCAGTCATGTTACCAGACACCTTGCCCTGATTAAAAGCAGTGGTTCGCGCCTTCAGTTCCACACGAATGCTGCCATCAATCCACGGTTTCTGGTTGGGGAATGTTTTAATTCGTTGTTATGGGAACGACATCTTCAACGCACGTTCTAATGAACTCGCACACCGAATCAGCGTATTCGTCAATGTTGTTGGCTGACGCAATACGAAACATCTCCCAGTCCACGTGATGGAAGCAGTCTTGGAGTGTGGAGTCAGCTTGGTCGGACCAGCGTTGGACAGACCTCAGCGTGGGTGCTTCTTGTTTTAGTTTCTGTCTGTAGGCAGGGATCAACAAAATGGAGTCGTGGTCAGCTTTTCCGAAAGGGGGGCGGGGCAGGGCCTTATATGCGTCGCGGAAGTTAGAGTAACAATGATCCAGGGTCTTTCCACCCCTGGTTGCGCAATCGATATGCTGATAAAATTTAGGGAGTCTTGTTTTCAGATTAGCCTTGTTAAAATCCCCAGCTACAATGAATGCAGCCTCCGGATAAATCGTTTCCAGTTTGCAGAGAGTTAAATAAAGTTTGTTCAGAGCCATCGATGTGTCTGCTTGGGGGGGGATATATACGGCTGTGATTATAATCGAAGAGAATTCTCTTGGTAGATAATGCGGTCTACATTTGATTGTGAGGAATTCTAAATCAGGTGAACAGAAGGATTTGAGTTCCTGTATGTTTCTTTCATCACACCATGTCACGTTGGCCATAAGGCATACGCCCCCGCCCCTCTTCTTACCAGAAAGATGTTCGTTTCTGTCCGCGCGATGCGTGGAGAAACCCGCTGGCTGCACCGCTTCGGATTGCGTCTCTCCGGTGAGCCACGTTTCCGTGAAGCAAAGAACATTACAGTCTCTGATGTCCCTCTGGAATGCTACCCTTGCTCTGATTTCATCAACCTTGTTGTCAAGAGACTGGACATTGGCAAGAAGAATGCTAGGGAGTGGTGCACGATGTGCCCGTCTCCGGAGTCTGACCAGAAGACCGCTTCGTTTCCCTCTTTTTCTGAGTCGTTTTTTTGGGTCGCTGCATGGGAACCATCCCGTGGCGCTGGTTGTAAGGCAGAACACAGGATCCGCATCGCGAAAAACATATTCTTGGTCGTACTGGTGGTGAGTTGACGCTGATCTTATATTCAGTAGTTCTTCTCGGCTGTATGTGATGAAACCTAAGATGACCTGGGGTACTAGTGTAAGAAATAACACGTAAAAAAACAAAAAACTGCATAGTTTCCTAGGAACGCGAAGCGAGGCGGCCATCTCCATCTCTGTCGGCGCCGGAAGATCTCTATCACCACACCCATGTCCCTCTCTCTGTCTCTATCCATCTCTGTATCTGTCCAGCTCTCTGTCCAACCCTCCCTTTCTCCATCCCTCTTTTCATCCCTTATCCCTGACCCCATCCCTTCCTTCTTTCCATTTCCTCCCCCAGGCTTCTGGGTCTCCATTACCTGGATAGTAGAGGCCACACACACACACACACACACACACACACACACACACACACACACACACACCGCCAGATGAACAGCTTCAATCAGTGTTCCCAGAGAACTGGATACGACAGCCAATGGGGATAATAGTCCAAGGCCTTCTCAGATTGGACGTTTTAATTATTGATGTAGCCATCGCTCATAACAGGAAAAAGATGTGGTGTCAATAGAGCCGTATGGATCCACTGAGAGCCAGCCCTGCCTGCCTGCAGATTGCTGCGCCAGCACTCCTGGGTCTGCTCCAAATCAGACCCTCTCTCTCTCCCCTGCACACACACACACACACACACACTATCACGACTCAGGATAAGACCCAGATGCAGACACAGGAGGCGGATAGTTTGATTAAAAGATAATTTAATATAATACAGGGGGCAGGCAAAGGGCAGGTCGAGGGCAGGCAGAAGTTGGTAAACCAGGTCAGAGTCGAGCAGGTACTGGATGGCAGGCAGGCTCAGGGTCAGGGCAGGCTGAAAGGTCAGAACCGGGAAGACTAGAAACAAAAACTTGAGAACAAAAAGAAACGGGAAACACGCTGGTACGACCTGACAATACAAGATGAACTGGCAACAGACAAATGGAAAACGCAGGTATAAATACACAGGGGATAATGGGGAAAAAACGTGAGACACTTGGTGGGGGTGGAGACCAGCACAAGATAGGTGAAACAGATCAGGGTGTGACACACACACATACTGAGACACGTACACAGACACACTAAGACGTGCACACGGACACACATGTTCACGTGCACAAACAGACACACACCCACGTACTTTATTAATAGAACAAATATTCATTGGCTCTCTCATGCATATATTTGAAGACATCAAGGGCACTGCGTCTGTCTCAGGACAGGATGGGAAGGGCTATTTAAAAGCTCTTGTGTAAGCCTGATAAAGGTCATTCCCAAGGTTCAGCCCAGATCAGCTATTAGCCAATGGGCTGGGGCCCATAATTAGTCATTAGAGTAATTAAATAGGAGATGGTTGCAGGACTGGTGGTTGTAATTATTGACAGTGTTCTGCCAGAGATTAATAAAGCGTGTGATGAAGGAAGAGGCTGCTGCAGCGTTTTTATAATCAACCCCGCCTTTATAGTTCATAGTCCACCCTCCTTCTCACCCCCTTCCTCCCATCATCCTTTTGTTGTTAGTCGTTTGGTCCCCTTCTCTCTGACCTGCAATGCTCTCCTCCTGATCCTCCCCTGACTTACCATCTCTCTCCCGCTCTTTCTCTCCCTCACCCTCCCACATTCCCAGTTCATGTTGTGATTATCTCTCTCTCTCTCTGCTGCAGGCTTCGACTGGAGTCTACATTTCAAGTGGGAGCAGTTGTCTGCTGAGCAGAAAGCCAGGAGAGCTGACCCCACCGAACCCATTAAGTAAGTGAAGGGAGGCATGAAGACGGATATTACGGGACGGTCTGGCCTGGCTGCAGAAGAGAAGAGAGTAGAGGGACAGAGGGATAGAGGAGGGGAGTAGGGGGTGCCTGCCTGACAGCTCATCCCTCCGTTCCTAAGTCCAGTGGCTGGCAGCATGCAGCCATGTTTTTTCTTTTTCATCTGATGGAGCAGAGCGGAGGAACAGTGGAATGAAGTCTCTCCCTGTGGCCTTTCACTGCACTGTGATCTGAACAGTCCATCAGGGAGGAGAGAGGGAGAGGCGGACTAGGCAGCAGCAGCAGCTGGAAGAGGCAGTTAAACCAGTGATCTCTGCAGAGATAGCAGCAGCACAGCTAATGAGGATGCAGCCCAGAGAAGATCAGAGAGGGGACCGGACCACAGCCAGTTAAAGCACCTTTGCATTATTTTAGCCAAAAATAGTTGATCATCTTTAATCCTCCTGGCCCCGGATGGCTCTGAATCCAGGGCAGGTCATTTTAATGCTCGGCTAGAATGATTGATTGATCTCTCTCACACATCTCTCTCTCTCCCTTTCAGTCTCTCTGTTCATTTGCGGTAATAATTATTTTCCAGGTACAGAGATAAACAACTTTTATATTCAAAACACTAGCACACATTTCTAGGAAGGAACATATTTTCTAAGAAAATACTTGATACTGTTGTCAAAACTAAGGCAGGGTAGTAACATTATGAGTTGGAATGATGGTAAATTGTTTAGCTAGCTAGCTACATGTCTAAACAAAAGACTCCACTATGCAAGTGACCATTTCACTGTACCATTTACACCTTCTGTATCCTGTGAACGTGACAAATAAACTTTGATTTTATATAGTGTGTGTTTACCAGAGACGGTAATGTGGAGAACAACATGACCTGCACCAAAGTCAAATTAGGATATAACGTTAGGCCAACGAGTGTCTCAGTTCTAAAATTCTCTGGTAGAATGCCCTGCTTTTATTTCGTCACACTCACAACCGTAAGCTATTTTCTGTAATTAGCTCGCCATTAACTCGTAGGTCATCTTTCTGTTTCTGTAATAATGAATACAAATTAGCCCCAATTTAAAACATTGCCGGCTAACTTAACAAGCTAGGAACTAACCAAAATATTGTTTAGAAAGTTGCTTTTAGTTACCTGGTTTGCTAGATGGATATATACTAAATTAATTTGTAAACGCTGTCTGTTTATACTTTTACAAAATTACAACAAGTTTGATGTCGGATGACAATAGAATGTTTATGATGTCACTGCGACAACTGTATATAGACATGTCAATAGACGTAGTATAATTCAGTATTTAGTCTTGAAATCATTGGTTGTTAAGTATATTACCGTACTCACTATGTTTAGCCTCAGATGTGAACCCTTAATGAGATGGGTGGAGCTAAAGCTTAAGAGGGTGTGAACGATGCTGAGTGGGTGTGGACAAGAAGAGCTCTCCAGTAGGTGTACCAAAACATTCAAGGGCCATTTTCTCAAAAGTGAGCTTACAAGTTTATCAACTTTCAAAGCAGAAGTACGCGCTGATGAGAGTGTCAGAGATGCTGGGCTGTGGGCTGCCATCTTCCCTCCACTTGAGAAATGAGTAAGATGGTGAGCCTCTCCACTTGCGTCCCTCAGTCCTGCTCAGGGCAATCTGTCTCTCATCTTCCCTCCTCTTCTCTTTCTGTTTTCTTTTCTTTCCTCCCCTCGTCTATGTTTCCTCTTCATACTTCTTTACTCAGCTCTCTGTCTGTACTTCCATCTTTCATTCCTCTCTTATTTTGATGAATTTATTCATACTATTTCATCCTTCCACAAGATATAGTCCCGACACAAATCTATGGTTGCTGGAGACTCGACCCAGTCGTTCGTTCTAAATGTTGCATTGCCATACTGGCTGGCAACGTTCTTATCCCTTGCTTACTAGCTAGCCATCTACGGCTAACTTACAGTCACATCAAAATGCAGCCAGAATAACACCAAAGTAGCTGCATTTGCTTTTGTTTTCTAGTGACATTTATTTGGATACATCCATGACAATGAGCCAATGAGGCGCGATTTTGCCTGACATAGAAAATGTACTCTCTCGTCAGGACACTTGTTCAGAGGAGCTAGCCAACAACACAGCTACAGTAACACAATCACTTCAAACTGAAGCTGGAAAGACTGCAAATTAGCTGTGTTCCATTTTACCTTTTTTCAATTGACATTTCTTTGTATATATCAATAAAAATGATGCCAGCTGATTCATGATTTCAACTGGCTGAGAAAAGCTGCCTGCCAGTCTGTCTTGTCCCGACCCCCGACATGTTCATTACTATGGGACAGCAGGAGATCGAATTTGAATATTGAAACAATGTTGCAAATGTTAGAGAGACAGACGGTAAGGTTTATTCAAATATCCGCTGTTGAAAATGGTATGTTATTCTAAAAGAAATGTGAGATAATGTCTAGATGATTTTTCTTATAGCGGAGATCAAGTTCATAAGTTGCCTGCCTGGGCTGATTAGACAGTGAATTGCACAGTCAGATGGAACAGAGTAAATGGGCATTTTAACGTCATAGGTTTAGCCTGTGGCAACTTGTGGAATAGACACCGGCTGGAATGTGGTTTTAACCAATCAGCATTCAGGATTAGACCCACCCGTTGTATAATACCCTACATCCCTCTGTGCCCACCCCAGCACCCAGCCCCTGGGGGGTGTTAGAATAATAAGGCCCTCTAATAGCCCAGGCACAGACCCAGGCCTGGTGGGAAGCCGATCCCACATCACACAGCCTGGCAGCATGGGCCAAGTGCCCAGACTGGTGCAGTGTCACATGGAGTCTGCTCCTCACACTGGTAGAGATAGACACACAGATAGAGACGTGTGGTTTCGGGCACACGCACACACACTTTTTAGCAGAGACCTACCAGGAGTGGTGGGACTGAAACTGAGAGGGTGTTGGAAGAGGCGGTGAGCTAAAGAAGCACAGATGGTTGGAGCATGGGGTTCCTGTGTGTGTGTGTGTGTGTGTGTGTGTGTGTGTGTGTGTGTGTGTGTGTGTGTGTGTGTGTGTGTGTGTGTGTGTGTGTGTGTGTGTGTGTGTGTGTGTGTGTGTGTGTGTGTGTGTGTGTGTCTGTGTCTGTGTCTGTGTGTCTGTGGGTGCGTGCTTGCGTGCGCGTGTGTGTGTGTGGGTGGGTGCGTGCGTGCGTGAGTGCGTGCGTGCACGTGCGCGTGCGTGCACAGTGTTAGAGAGAAGGTCAATGGAGACAGATTATGCTTTGCCAATCACTCTTCTTCATTGCATCCACCCAATAATACACATCACTTAAAGAGCACTGCTAACAAGACTCCGTAGGGCATGTTGAGTCACAAATGTGTCCATCTCTTACTAGCCTGTTGCTCTCCTGTCGCTGCCGGCACATCATCACCCAGTCATTCAATCCCATCATCATCATCATCATCTGTTTGTCATAGGCATGTCATTTTCTGTCATTTCTTCTCTCCAGTGGGAGGGGGTGTCTATTTATGGACAGTGTCTGAAAAAAAGTGGGATCTGAAAATGGAAGCAGCAGCAGTAGTTAATGGCAGACACCAATAACTAGGGAGGATTTGGTGATGCATGTACCTCAGGGTTTTACAGCATTGTCAAATGAGGTTTTCCTCTTGTAATACTTCCTTCAGGTCTGGCATGTACTGTACTTATGTTGCAGCAGGGGAAATATACAACAAAGGATGTCTCCTTCTGGAAAATAGAGAAGCATCACGTTCTCTATTTTATTGTGTTTCTAGGCTGAATTTTCTCAGGTAGCCTAGGGGTTAGAGCGACGGGCCTGTAACCAAAAGGTTGCTAGATCGAATCCCAGAGCTGACAAGGTAAAAATCGGTCCTTCTGCCCCTGAACAAGGCAGTTAACCCACTGTTCCTAGGCTGTCATTGTAAATAAGAATTTGTTCTTCACTGACTTGCCTAGTTAAATAAAGGTTAAATAAAATAATGGCTCTCCCAAGGCCTCCTCATACGTTATTTCTAACTTTATGCTGATATATAGTTAGCTGAATCAATAAATCATGAATCTTTATGTTTTCTACCAGAAATAGTAATGTCCTGATGCAAGACTTTAAATGAAGGAGGAAAACATGCAGCCTAAAGCTGTTTTCAGGGTGCAGCCAAGGTTCTCGCTGTCGAGAGTTGTATTTTGTCAGATGTCAATGTATCTATTTTGGTGCTAACTTTTTAAGACGTAGCCTCGAGTGCACTCTGGAGACATTATAAATTACCAGAGAAGGTAGTATTGCCTCAAGAATATTGGTCAAACTACACTGAACAAAAATATGAATGCAGCATTTAAAGTGTTGGTCCCATGTTTCATGAGCTGAAATAATAGATCCCAGAATTGTTTCATACGCACAACATATCATTTCTCGTACATTTTGTGCACAAATTTGTTTACATGTCAAGATAATTCATCCACCTGACAGGTGTGGCATATCAACAGGCTGATTAAACAGCATGATCATTACTGTACATAGGTTTTGTATATGGGGACATCAAAACAGATGTCTCAAGTTTTGAGGGAGCGGGCAATTGACATGCTGACTGCAGAAATGTCCACCGGAACTATTGCCAGAGAATGTAATAATAATTTCTCTACCATAAGCCACCTCCACCTTCATTTGAGAGAATTTGGCAGTACGTCCAACCGGCCTCAACAACCGCAGACCATGTGTAACCACACCAGCCCAGGACCTCCACATCTGGCTACTTCACCTGCGGCATTGTCTGAGACCGGGGGTTTGCACAACCAAAGAATTTCTGCACAAACTGTCAGAAACCTTCTCAGGGAAGCTCATCTGCGTGCTCGTCATCCTCGCCAGGTCTTAACCTGACTGCAGTTTGATGTCTTAACTGACTTCAGACTTCAGTGGGAAAATGCTCACTTTCAATCGCCACTTGCACTCTGGAGAAGCGTACTCCACACAGATTAATCCCCGTTTCAATTGTAATGGGCAGATGGCAGACAGTGTGTATGGTGTCGTGTGAGTGAGCAGTTTGCTGATGTCAATGTTGTAAACAGAGGGCCCCATGGTGGCGGTGGGGTTATGGTATGGGCAGGCATAAGCTACGGACAATGAACACAATTGCATTTAATCAATGGCAATTTGAATGCACAGAGATACCGTGACAAGATCCTGAGGCCCATTGCCGTGCCCTTCATCCGCCGGCATTATATTGTGTTTCAGCATGATAATGCACGTCCCCCATATCAAAAAGGATCTGTACACAATTCCTGGAAGCTGAAAATGTCCCAGTTCTTCCATGGCCTGCATACCCACCAGACATGCCACCCATTGAGCATGTTTGGGATGCTCTGGATTAGCTGTCGACCGATTAATTGGAATGGCCGATTAATTAGGGCCGATTTCAAGTTTTCATAACAATCGGAAATCTGTATTTTTGGGCGCCGATTTGCCAATTTTATTTAAAAAATAATAATAATTTAAGTGTAACTTTATTTAACTAGGCAAGACAGTTAAGAACACATTCTTATTTTCAATGACAGCCTAGGAACGGTGGGTTAACTGCCTTGTTCAGGGGCAGAATGACAGATTTTCACCTTGTCAGCTTGGGGGAATCAATCTTGCAACCTTACAGTTAACTAGTCCCATGCAATAACGACCTGCCTCTCTCTCGTTGCACTCCACAAGGAGACTGCCTGTTACACGAATGCAGTAAGCCAAGGTAAGTTGTTAGCTAGCATTAAACTTATCTTATAAAAAACAATCAATCAATCATAATCACTAGTTAACTACACATGGTTGATGATATTACTAGATATTATCTAGCGTGTCCTGCGTTGCATATAATCTGACTGAGCATACAAGCCTACAAGTATCTAAGTACCTGACTGAGCGGTGGTAGGCAGAAGCAGGCACGTAAACATTCAACATTCGTGCGTTTTGCCAGCAGCTCTTCGTTGTGTGTCAAGCATTGCGCTGTTTATGACTTCAAGCGTATCAACTCCCGAGATGATGCTGGTGTAACCGAAGTGAAATGACTAGCTAGCTAGTTAGCGCACGCTAATCGCGTTTCAAACATCACTCGCTCTGAGCCTTCTAGTAGTTGTTCCCCTTGCTCTGCATGGGTAACGCTGCTTCGATGGTGGCTGTTGTCGTTGTGTTGCTGATTCGAGCCAGGGAGGAGCGAGGAGAGGGACGGAAGCTATACTGTTACACTGGCAATACTAAAGTGCCTATAAGAACATCAAATAGTCAAAGGTTAATGAAATACAAATGGTATAGAGGGAAATAGTCCTATAATTCCTATAATAACTACAACCTAAAACGTCTTACCTGGGAATATTGAAGACTCATGTTAAAAGGAACCACCAGCTTTCATATGTTCTCATGTTCTGAGCAAGGAACTGAAACGTTAGTTTTCTTACATAGCACATATTGCACTTTTACTTTCTTAACCAACACTTTGTTTTTGCATTATTTAAACCAAATTGAACATGTTTCATTATTTACTTGAGGCTAAATTGATTTTATTGATGTATTATATTAAGTTAAAATAAGTGTTCATTCACAATTGTTGTAATTGTCGTTATTATAAATAAACAAATAAAAATTGGCCGATTAATCGGTATTGGCTTTTTTGGTCCTCCAATAATCGATATCGGTATCGGCGTTGAAAAATCATAATCGGCCGACCTCTACTCTGGATTGACATGTATGACAGCGTGTTCCAGTTCCTGCCAGTATCCAGCAACTTCGCACAGCCATTGAAGAGGAGAGGGACAACATTCCACAGGCCACAATGAACAGCCTGATCAACTCTACGCTGCATTAGGCAAATGGTGGTCATACCAGACACTGACTGGTTTTCTGATCCACGCCCCTACTTTTTTTAAAGGCATCTGTGACCAACAGATATTCCCAGTCATGTGAAATCCATAGGGCCTAATTTATTTATTTCAATGGATTTATTTCCTATGAACTGTATCTTTGAAATTGTTGCATGTTGCGTTTCTATTTTTGTTCAGTCTCTTCAGACAGAGACAGGGAATGAGAAACCGCTGTGAGAAAATGAATGTGGAGAATATGTTGTTGACGCCAGAGAGCATCACAGCGTGTCTATTCTAGAGACAAGACGATGCTCCTCGTCTTTCAAAAATCTTTTAAAATGGCTTGCCTTGAAGTCAGCAACATGAGAGCTCTCTGTCTCTACCCCTCTCTCTCCCTCCCCTTTCTCTCTCAGCTCCCTCTCCCTCTGCATTGTCTGGTCGTGTGCTGTGAGTCTATTGTGTTAGATAGGCCCCAGTTGGCACACCGTGGAGGGCCTGGGTGCAGCTTCCGCCTGATAATGAGAAGGTATCCGCTTAAACTCTGCTTGTCAGCCAGTCCAGCCCGGGTTTGTCGCCGGCTGGCTCCTGTATCACTCAATCAATTTACATTTTACTCAGCGGCTCACACACACTCACTGAGACTCGCCGGGCCGGGCCAGCATCATTATTCACATCAGCAAGACTCAACTGTGTGGAGACGGATTTAGATAAGTTGGACTCTTCTACCAGCGACTTGGATTTATAATAATGTGTTCTTAGTATCGCCAAAAACATCACCAAACTACCTCATGTCTGACTGACATTTTGGTGGGAGAAGCCATCATATCCTATTTGGACAATATTTCATAAAATAATATCCCCTGAGTACTCTCTCTCTCGCCTTCTCTTTCTCAGGACTCCCATCATTGCCGGAGGGCTGTTTGTGATTGACAAGTCGTGGTTCAACCACCTGGGGAAGTATGACACAGCCATGGACATCTGGGGCGGGGAGAACTTTGGTGAGTGAGTCAGCTGACTGGGCTGGAGCTGGGGTGATTAGGCTGCCTGAGAGCACTCGAGTGGCAGCTGCGTGTCAGTCTGTCACTTATAGCCTGCCTCTATAGCTGACACCAGTCCTTCTGTCTGCTAAAGGGTGTTGCCGTCATGAGAACTTTCCTTACTAAAGTGGGACAGTTGATGTATTGTGTTGGAAGTTTTTGAGGGATACTCTGTGGGTTTGTAATGGTTATTTTACCACAGTCCCAAATCCCCAAAATGATAATTTTTCAAATCAATCAAATCCACTCCATATGTTGGACTTGTAACACTTACTGTTTAGTTGACTATAAAGTGTCAATGGTCAAGAAGACACAAATATTAAGCAGAATTTCTAGGACCAATCAGTGTCCAGCATAACACCACACCACTGTCAAATAAGCTAGAGAGAGTGTAAATTCCAGTCATAGCCAGAACCCTGGAGCAATAGGTAGCATTAGTAGTTCTCTTCCCTGCTTCATGTTTGCTCCTGTCAGGTACATCTGCAGGCGAGTTGTGCACAGCAGCCCGAGCTAACCGTGGTAGTGGTGGGGATGATTCATAGTGTGTTCCAGATTCTAAAAAGGCCAGGAGGCTGACGAGTACTCTCCCATGTATCTCTGGCAGAAGGATGCTGGGGTTCATATATTAGACAGACAGGTTCCACTGTCTGTACTGCTGCTGAGGCTTCAGATCATTAGAGAACAAAGCAGAGACAGGGGTACAGTAAGACTTGAATAGGATGCTCTCTCTCTCACACTTTCTCTTTATCTCTCTCCCCAGTCTTTTTTTATTTTCTCTCTCTCTCTCCATCTCTCTTTCACATCTCTCGTTTATTTTTCTCTCTAGATGGAAAATATTCCCTACGCTGCTCCCTTTGACACTTTGAAATGCAGAACAAACTCATAGGCTTGTTGGGGAACTGTTGAAGATGTTACTCTGAAAAAGACAAACACAGCATATACAATGATAATGAGGCTATGAAACTTCAACTTTGTTGGGTTTGAAAGACAGGTGTGTAGCAACAGGCTAGTATATTAGTCTGGGCTAAATTAGACCAGGCAATGGAAGGACTTCCTTTACATTCTTGTGGCTTCTTTAAGTGAGCATTGGACATGGCAGATTTAAACATGAGATGTGAGGTGGCAAGCATGTTATCTAATATTCAAGGCATCAGAGCCCCATATACAGATGCTGATGCTGATAAAGATGATGAGTAATGTGTATGGATTGTATTGGGATGAGAAATAGTATAACGACTTAACAGGAGTATAGCTTCATTTGGTTTCAAGACATTGTGTGCAAAACTTTGTGTGTTAGAATTGAACCTCTCCTATCCCCTGTAACCCTTCTCCATCTTACAGTATATGAGTGCTCTCTCCTTAGGACTCTGTTGTCCCACTGCACCTTCTCTCACCCATAACTCATACAGTCTACAAGCACTGAACATACAACATACAATATAGTAATTCCATGGGACAATGATAACTAATGGTAGCTGTGTTTTGTGTGTTGTGTTGTGTGGGGTGTGTGTTGTGTTGTGTGTGTGAAACCCTATAGAGATTTCGTTCCGGGTGTGGATGTGTGGAGGGAGCCTAGAGATTATCCCCTGCAGCAGGGTCGGCCACGTCTTCCGCAAGAAACACCCCTACATCTTCCCTGAGGGCAACGCCAACACCTACATCAAGTAAGACTTGACTCCATTTGTACTGTATCCTATCTCACAGCCTGCTCCAAAATACAAAGGCACCCAACACCTACATCAAGTAAGACCTATATCTTACTGTATCTATCCGTATTCGTATCCGTATTCGTGCAATGCAACCCAATAGTGGGATAGGATTTGCAGCGAACGTGTCAAATACAAATTGAAGACATTGCTGTAGTTTTCTCTAAAGCTTTGCCAAACATTGTCTTTTGAATGCATTATGCTAAGCTCTATTCTCTTCTGTACATCAGAGTAGTTTGGCTCTCTTTCCATATTGGGGATTAGAATCATGTTCTTGCTGTGTTTGGCAGGGCTTTAGTTAGCTGATCGTACGAGTGCACCCAATTTCTGTTATTCTTTCTGAAAAGTTTTGTCTACATATGTCATTCTTTATCAAATGTTCAACTTTGGCATGAATCAGAAATGCTGCCCTTGGTTAACAATGCAATTATCGACAGAATCAGTTTTCTTCATTTGTATTTCTCATTTGCATTTAGCCTTCAGGAAAGTCACGGCATGGACTGAATATGTAAAGTGAACAACGCACTATTTGATTTGATTACAGAGCCGTTTTCAGAAAATGTGTTGTGCAAAAATCACCCTTGACTTGGCTGCCTCTCCTTTGACTGACTGGCAGTGTGTGTTCACTGTTCATTCACTGATGAGCTTTCCCTCTTTACCTACAACACAAAACACATTAGGCCCCCCCAATGAATAATTAATGAATCCTGTCAACAAAATTTGTATGTGTAGCATAGTTCAGCCAAGTTAATGAATAATTACTCCAAGTATGATGTTTGATTTCATGTCCTGAAAAGAAAGCCAGGCTTCTAATGGCAGCTGGTGGCTCAGCATGCTCTCTGATAATTATATGTCATTTATTCACCTGCACTCTCCGTGCTCCGCTCTCTGCACAATATCACTGTAATTTGTGTTACAAGCTGCTACTCCCTTTTCTGTCCCAAAATCTTCTGCTGCTGCTCAGAAGCCAGGCTGTGTCGCAGTAGTGTTGAGTATGCTTCCGTCTGAGACCGTGTAAGGTGGAAAGGAGCGATGTGAGTTCTGAAAGTAGGCTGTCTTATTCCTGCCTGTGAGGGTCAAGTGGATAGCATAGGATAGGGGTGTAGACTAGCTTAATGAGCTGAACAGGACAGTGTGGAACGCTAGAGATGCACTGAAATGTACGTGTAAATGTGTCTTCACCCCAAATCCAAAGTTTGCCAGAGGCTTTCAAATGTCAAAAGAGGTGTATGAAAGTCTAAATCAAGATACATACATATCTATCGGGAGGAGGGCCACAGTACGCAGCAGCAGTGTCAGCGGAATCACATTAGTAGAATGTTTAAAAGTGTGAGCTAGACATGCATAGAATAGGATATGTACATTTGACTCTCAGAACATGTATTGTTTCTCTGCTTTCTTCCAGCAAACGAGATGATTCATTTTCTTGGAATGTGTTTGAGACCAGTATGTGAGGGCAGACTTGGCTTATGGTTATTTTGGTCACATACGTGCTAGGTGTTTTCACACTATCAGTCTGGCCCACCCTGAGATGAAGTTTTTTAATGTAAAACGCCTACCGACTCCTACTGTGTGCTGTACTGGCTGTGTTGCAGGAACACCAGACGGACGACGGAGGTGTGGATGGATGAGTTCAAGCTCTTCTACTACTCTGCTCGCCCTGCAGCACGGGGCAAGTCCTACGGAGAGTGAGTGAAACACCACCATACATTTCTACACCGTATATTTCTACTGCTATACAGAGCCGTAAAAAGTATTTGCCCCCTTTCTAATTTTCTCTACTTTTGCATATTTTTTATACTGAACGTTATCAGATCTTCAACCAAAATATAATATTAGATAAACCTGAGTGAACAAATAACACAACAATGACCAATACTTATTTCATTGATTTCATAAACAAAGTTATGCCCCTGTGTAAAAAAATGAATTGCCCCCTTACACTCAATAACTGGTTGCGCCAACTTTAGCTGACTCCAACCAAACACTTCCTGTAGTTGTTGATCAGTCTCTCACATCGCTGTGGAGGAATTTTGGCCCACTCTTCCATGCAGAGCTGCCTTAACATTTGTGCGTTTTCAAGCAAGAACTGCTCGTTTCAAGTCCTGCCACAACATCTCAAATGGGATTAGGCCTGGACTTTGACTAGGCCATTCCAAAACTTAAAATGTGTTGCTTTATAGCCATTTTCATGTAGACTTGATTGTGTGTTTTGGATCATTGTTTTACTGCATGACCCAGCAGCACTTCAGCTTCAGCTCACAGACGGATGGCCTGTCAATCTACTGTAGAATTCAGAGCAGAATTCATGGTTCCTTCTATTAAGGCAAGTTACCCAGGTCCTGAGGCAGCAAAGCATCCCCAAACCATCATACCATGCTTGACCGTTGGTATGAGGTTCTTACTGGGGAATGCAGTGTTTGGTTTTCACCAGACATAATGGGACCCATGTCATCCAAAAGGTTGACTCAAGTTTGCCAAAAAGCACCTGAAAGCACCTGGATGGACAGAATGTTCTATGGACAGATGACTCAAAAGTATAGCTTTTTGGACGACATGGCCTAGTCTTAATCCCAATTGAGGTGTTATGGCAGGACTTGAAACGAGCAGTTCATGCTTGAAAACCTACAAATGTCGCTGAGCTAAAGCAGTTCTGCATGGAAGAGTGGGACAGAAATTCCTCCACAGCGATGTGAGAGACTAATCAACAACTACAGGAAGCGTTTGGTTGCAGTCATTGAAGCTAAAAGTGGCACAATCAGTTATTAAGTGTAAGGGGGAAATTCCTTTTTCACACAGGGGGTGTTGCTTAACTTTTTCAATTAAATAAATGAAATAATTTGTAAACTTAGGTTCCCGTTATCTAATATTAGGTTTTGGTTGAAGATCTGATTCAACATTCAGTATCAAAAATATGCACAAATAGAGAAAAGCAAAGGCTGAAAAAGAGACAGATTAGAGAATACAAACCCATATTGCACCTAGAATAGCATCAATAACCTGGATAGACGATTCAGTTCAAACCTTATTCTTTAGGTTATTTAAAAGTGTTTTTCTTCTCCCTGCATTACATATTGCACCAATGGATTCCACATGGTTCACCATAAGGTGTGTGTGTGTGCCTCCCCTGTGTGTGTGTGCCTCCCTGTGTGTGAGTGTGCCCCCTGTGTGTGAGTGTGCCTCCCTGTGTGTGTGTGTGTGTGTGTGTGTGTGTGTGTGTGTGTGTGTGTGTGTGTGTGTGTGTGTGTGTGTGTGTGTGTGTGTGTGTGTGTGTGTGTGTGTGTGTGTGTGTGTGTGTGTGTGTGTGTGTGTGTGTGTGTGCCTCCCTGTGTGTGAGTGTGTAGCACTGTCTTTTCTGTGATAAGAGCAGGACTGCATTATAAAAAAAGGTTCCTCTCTCTAACATTCATTTCCCTTTCTTTCTCTCTCTCTTATCAGCATTCATAGCAGGGAAGAGCTCCGCAAGAGTCTCAAGTGCAAATCCTTCAAGTGGTATCTGGACAACGTCTACCCAGAGCTCAAGTGAGTGTGTGTGGCCGGCTAATCACACACATCCCATTATGCTTAATTCAGAATAGATTCATGATCATTTTTTTTATTACTCAGGCTTCTCTTTTTTTGACCCCTGATTGGTCCGAGGCCCAGGCTTGCAGCTCAATCTGACTGATACAACAACAGCCAGGCGTGATGGAGTTTAGGTTAATCCCATGGACTGAAACTAACAATGTGAACTCAGGGGAGAGAGGAGTGGGCATGGTCTGACCTTTAGATGACTTGGATCGACTGTTAATTGCATACTAAGAAGAAACGACTTTAAAAAGATAGTTGAAGAACAGGTGAATTGACACAAGTTGAGAAATAGCTAATATTCAGTGCATGTGACAAATAAAATTTGATTTGAAAAAGTTTATAGGGTGGGGACATGTCTCGTGAGAGAGAGTATACACAGATAATGGTGAAGCCATACGAGAGCAATATACAGAGAGAAGTACAGTCATAGGCTATTACAAATTGCTAGCAGGTTATGAGGGATATGAGTGATGTTACCTATGTTACGCTGTGTGTGTGTGTGATGGATTCACTACTGCTGGTTCCAGGTTTCCGTTTGCTGACTAAGTGAATGAACTGGGCTGTAAAGCCTCCACATACCTACACTGGCAGCAGATCCCATTACTTACCTCTCTCTCTCACTCACTCTCACATACACACTCTCATGCACGCACGCACGCATGCACGCACACACACACACACACATACACAGCCCCCCCCCAGAGAAGTGGGTTCTTCCTACCTCTGATGAATGGCCATGTGATGAGCTATTTCTTTTTGTACATTTGAAAATTGATTGTAATTCTGTTCAGACGTTGTTTGAGGAAGCATTTATGCCAGGCCACGGAACATGACACTCTAAATAGCCTCAACGTTAATCTCTACAATAAATCATTATTCATTTACATGTATAAATGCCACCATGAATCTATCCCACGCGTGAGTATCAAAACATAACAGTCAGAGATGATACATCTACCTCGTATCCAGACTTGTCTGCATTGGTGAATATACAAGAAAGCAAGAAAATACATGTGAAATGTATACATTGTGTATTTTCAGAGTGCCAGATGATTCGGACTCTAAGTCAGGGGTGATTCGTCAAAGACAGAATTGTCTGGAGTCCCGTAGGGTGGAGGGACAGAACCTCTCCTCTCTCACACTAGCACCCTGCATCGGAACAAAAGCTGTGCCAGCACTCAACCAGGTACGGCCTAAACAACATTCAGACGGCCTACACTCAATCTCCAACAGGGAGACCTATGCCCCGCGCAAGACTCTACACTCATAAACAGAGCTACAGGCCAATGCAGCTCTCTCTCTCTCTCTCTCTCTCTCTCTCTCTGCTCATTCTCACTGCTGTGACAGGCTATCATAGCACCTCTCCCTAAACGTATGTTATTCTACACCTGCATTGCTTGCTGTTTGGGGTTAGGCTGGGTTTCTGTACAGCACTTTGTGACAATTAACTGATGTACTGTACTGTAAGCTAGATTGATTGATTTGATTGACTTACCTCTCTCTCACACACACACACACACACACACACACACACACACACACACACACACACACACACACATAAACACCCTGTGCTAAAAGTACACTCAAAATGTTTTATTGATCATAAAAATCATTACAGTTTTTCTCAATTGCTAAAACACTAAAACCCATTGGCTGAAAAAAGTTCTCAGTTGCCTGGACTCATTTATCTAATTATGCAGTCTGTTGTCAATACCTTAAACCATTTCACATCGTAAAACACAATTTGCAGATCTCACTTAGACTTTTCAGCAAAACTCTAAACACATTCTCATTCTCAAAACACATTCTGCACTCTAATGCACATGTCATCCATACCGGTAAACACAAGTGGCGAGTGGTAGAGAACATATGTCATTGATTGAACACAACCACTCAAAATTGATTTAACCTGTTTCAAATGATGCGACACAACCAATATAAGCCAGTTCAGAGAGCAAACAGGTTGTTGAAGGTGGGAAGGAGAAAGTCTGAGAATGGATACTGTAGTACAGTGCATTGTAGGCTGTATACTGTACAATGGGCAAATTGTATGGCCCTGAACATTGTGCTTTCCATTTATTACAGTTTTTCCCAATTGCTAAAACACAATTTTGCAAACTAGGCTGGTTTTATCAAAATACTTAACACAACTCACAAAACCACACCCCCAAACTGCAAAATACCTCATATATCCTGCAACATGAAGCACTGCAACCAAAACTACACCCCCAAACTGCAAAATACCTCATATATCCTGCAACATGAAGCCCTGCAACCAAAACTACAGATAGCATTATCAATATCAAACGTTTGCACGAAATGGCACACACTTCATTCATATTACCAGATGTTTGTCTAACCAACTACACACTGTTGGGCATAATGAAAAGCACTCTCATCTTTAATATACTTTGCCATAATACTAAAATAGTTCAAATTGTTGAAAATTCTTCAGATGCACAGAAATATTTGCAGATACACACACATGCTGTTGAAAAATGTATTTCTTTATTTTTCACCAAACAAGTCAGTGCAACATATGCACAGCAGATATATTTACATTGGACTGAACAAAAATATGCTCACAAAAAAAAAACGTAAACTGAAAAAGAAAATTGCAGAAAAAATATAGAGAAAAAAAGAGGCAAGAAAAATAATTAGGCAGCATCTTGCCGCACAGCTGGGTCTGGCCACAACGCCTCGTCCACATCACAGGCAATATCTTCCCTTGCCAGACATCGAGGGAAGAAGCGCCTTGAGTGCCTTATCCATCCCTGAATCGCGCCCACATCAATCCTATCACATGCCTCTTCCATAGCCTGCACACAGAGGCCTGCGCACAAAGGGCTGTTGGTCGTATACCTTCCACCGCCATGCCGAAAATAACTCTTCTATGGGGTTCAAAAATTGTGAGTATGATGGGAGGTATTGCACAAGAAATGGTGGGTGGTCAGCAAACCAGTTTTGGACTGGGGCTGCACGATGAAAGCTCACGTTGTCCCATACTACAACGTACCGGGTTCTTTGATGGTCTGCATCATTCATACGCTCTGGAGGTATGAGATTGTTGTGGAGTCTGTCCAGAAATGTGAGAATATGGGCTGTGTTGTATGGTCCAAGGTTGGCATGACGGTGGAGGACACCATGTGTATTGGAGATGGCAGTGCACATTGTGATGTTCCCACCACGTTGGCCAGGAACATCTATAATGGCTCTGTGGCCAATGACGTTTCTCCCCCTTCTTCTGCTCTTTGCTAGGTTGAACCCAGCCTCATCTATAAAGATGAACTCATGTGGGATTGAGCATCCATTTCCAGTACTCCCTGAAAACAAAGAACAAAAGCAGTCAATATGGTGTTATCCAGTACACTGGGAAACAATGTTGAGTGTAGTGTACTGCAGTCAATATGGTGTTATCCAGTACACTGGGAAACAATGTTGAGTGTAGTGTACTGCAGTCAAAATGGTGTTATCCAGTACACTGGGAAACAATGTTGAGTGTAGTGTACTGCAGTCAATATTGTACTTACATCCACATATGTTTGTCTGACCTCTTTGTTTCTTTGAGAGTTTCTCTCAAACGGCACCTTATAAAGTTGTTTAATTCTGATTTGGTTTCGCTTGAGAATGCGAGCCAATGTGGACGGACTGACTTGTTGAATATGGTGTTGAATATGGTGTTGTCTTGGATGATGTGGCTTTGAATTTCTCATAATCTGAATCCATTATGTTCCAAAACCAAGTTTACAATGGCAGCTTCCTGTACCCCGGTGAACATTTGGCCCCTTCCTCCACCATGGTTGCTTCTCTCAGCCCTTTAGAAAAACAAAAAAACTAAAATATAGGGCTTGGAGAATGCAGCCTAAAGATATTTCCCCCACAGTAGAGTAAATTCTACAGGAAATTTGTGCAGTTAGTGTATGACATCAACCATTCATGAAGTAAACAGGTGTCACCCAACTGATACACTATGACATGGGGTGTACTACATAGTGTGAAAGAAATTTTGGTTACATACATCTAAATGTCCGGATGACACAGGCGACAGTAAAACGGCTCAAGTTGGGCTGCACTCTCTGTCCAGCCTCTCGCATTGTCAGCCCATGGTTGATGACATGATCAACTAAGGTTGCTCTGATTTCATTTGAAAGTTGTTGTCTTCTTTGGCCATGAACTCCTCTACCAGCTCTACCCCTACTTCTCACTCTTCCTCCCCCTCTCATTCTCACCATCCCTCTTTCTCTTCCTCTTCCTCTCTCTGCAATGGCTTCCATTGTTGTTGTAAAACAAAAGGTGCTCACCTGTGGTCTTTTCATAATGCTTACTTCCTGATTGAAGTGGTAACAATTAACCATTGAAGTGTGTGGCCAGGTGGCACATGTATTGGCCAATTAGCTCATGTAGTGTCATTTTGAATGGAGGTGTTTTGAAATGGCAAACATGTGACTTTATGTCAGATTGTTGTGTCTTATGCAGAGAACCGTGTGCAGTGCATTTAATAAGTGCCATTTTGAATTGCAAAATGTGTGTAAAGCAGAAAATGTGTTTAGACTTTTGGAGACTTGAGAAGAGGTTTTGCTCTCTGTGTGTCAGTTTAAATAATTGTGTTGTGCATGTCATTTTAGTGTGTTAGCAATTGGAAAAAACTGTAACAGTACTGAAAGCTCAATAGATTTTGACTGGTTGCAGGTTCACATCAACAAAGAACAAGAATTACAGTATCACAGAGACAAAGGACAAGTTTGTGAGATGCAGGGTACAGTACTGTAAAAATAGGGGTACAAGGAGGAGGAAGAACAAAAAACTAAATTGCAAAGAGCAAAGCAGAGTAGTAATTTCTGATCAAGTTTGAGCTACTATGATAGAACATGTTTTCCTTCATCAAAAGACAATGACGGAAAAATATGAATATTTTTTTTGATAAAAAATGTACTTCTCCCTGAGAATTGTATGTTTTGAACAATGTGTTTCCTATTTTTCGGTGTATTGTTTACTGACTGCTTGAGAGTGTATATCATTTTGATCACTTTGTTTATGATTTGAGAGCAGTGTTTGATTTTGAACACAGGTAAAACTGTTTTGAGGCGAATGTTTCATTTTGCAAGAGGAGTCAGAGGTTATGTGCTTGAAGATGAGGTTTTGTGTTTAATGTTTTCAGGAAATGGAACAAGGTTTCAGAAATTTTGTTTTAGCAATTGAGAAAAACTGTAAGACCTTTCCCCACAGTGGTCAAGATTTGTCTAAGACCAAGTGTTACCTGTTGACGTGTCATATAGTTGATGTAAATCAGATGATATCACAAAGCTAGATGTCTTATGCAAAAGGCAGGAAGGAACTTATGCTGCGTTTACACAGGCAGCCAACTCTGATCTTTTTTCCACTAATTGGTCTTTTGACCAATCACATCAGATATTTTGACCAGATCTTTTCACATCAGAAATGTTTCAAATCTGATTGTTCAACAGACCAATTAGTGAATAAAATATCAGACTTGTTTTGGATAGGAGGAGGGTGTTTTCTCTCTCCAAATTCATTTCCCTAGGAAGCTCATTGTGGTTTATTTAGATTAAATTCCGTGCTGAGACATGCTAAAACAAGGTACTGTATATTGATTGTGTCAGCAGTAATTAAGTCTTGGCCTATTATGCTTGTGCAGTACTTATTACAGTGTATAAGAATAGCAGACATGTCTAGATCTAGGTAGGACACTCCCAGCTAACAACAAATGTCCCCACAACTTTAGAGAAGGTTCCCTTAAGAGTCTTATTAGGTTATTAACCAACATTTTCATAAGAATGTTGCTTTGATGTGCAAGGAATGTTCTCAGGATATAAGATATTAATGTTCTATGCATGTTTTATGGGAACGTTGCAAGAACATTCATTAGTCCATTTCTCTGTGGTTTAGGAAAATATTCCATCAACGTCCCACCAAACATACACAGAACATGGATGCCATGTTCTGAGAATATAAGATATTAATGTTCTACACACGTTTCAGGGGAACGTTGCAAGAACATTCGTGTTCAGTTTTCTGAGGGTCAGGGCATTCCTGAAAGAACATTCCTGTATCCATTGTCTGTGGGTTAGGAGAATATTCCAACAATGTCCAACCAAACATACACAGAACATGTTTGCCATGTTCTCAGAATGTAAGATATTGTGTTCTAGATAGGTTTCATGGGAACGTTGCAAGAACATTTCTGTGTATCAATTGACGGGACGTCGCCTGATGGTTCCAAAGAAGTATTCTCAAAAAAATAAATGTTTAATTACACATCACGCCTTGTTCAAGCCCTGATTGGTGAACCACTGATCCATTCACAGCTCTTTTTGTCTGTGGCAAGGTTAGGGATATCAAATCAAATTGTATTAGTCACATGCACCGAATGCAACAGGTGTAGACCTTACAGTGAAATGCTTACTTACGAGCCCCTAATCAACAATGCAGTTTTAAAAAACACGAATAAGAAATAAGGACCGCTACCTCTGCCTTTGTGCACAACAAGTAATTAAAGAGCAGCAGTAAAATAACAATAGCGAGACGATATACTACGTGGGGGTACCAGTACAGAGTCAATGTGCGGGGACACCGGTGAGTTAAGGTAATATGTAGATGTAGGTAGAGTTATTAAAGTGACTATGCATAGAGGATAACAACAGAGAGTAGCAGTGGTGTAAAAGAGGAGGGCAATGCAAATAGTCTGGGTGGCCATTTGATTAGATGTTCAGAAGTCTTATTTTTTCAGATTTCCCACTTCCTGGTTGGATTTTTTCTCAGGTTCTTGCCTGCCATATGAGTTCTGTTATACTCACAGACATAATTCAAACAGTTTTAGAAACTTCAGAGTGTTTTCTATCCAAATGTACTAATAAAATGCATATATTAGCAACTGGGACTGAGTAACAGGCAGTTTACTCTGGGCACATCTGGACACCTTATTCATCCAAGCTACTCAATACTGCCTCAAGAAGTTAAATTGACTGTTCTTTCACCATAGATTTGATTTACGTATTTCAAAAATATAAGGGTTTTCTGTATAGCTGGTGTTGGTGGGGCATATTAACCTGTTAATTTTACTCCTGAATCACTATGATCAATATACGTTTTTCTTGCGTGTACTTTTAACAGAGCTGAAATTTACTTCGAAGTGAATTCACCCTATTGCTTACACCTATCAAGTTGTTTCAGTTCTACTCAAAGGCCTAGGGAGGAGGGGTTAAGGTTTTTTCTGGACAGGGCCTTACTATACCGGCCCAGTAAGCACAACACCGTAATCACTGTCCCAATAATGGATATCCGTAGGGACAGTATAATTAGGCCCTGTCCAGAAGAAACCCTAACCCCTCCTCCCTAGGCCTTTGACTTGATAGGTGTAAGCAATAGGATGAATGCATTTGAATGTAAATGTGATAAAAGTACACTCATAATGTTTTATTGATCATAGTGATTCAGGATTATAAGTTTAAACAGGTTACTATGCCCCACAATTAGATAAATATACAGAAAGCCCTTAAATTCATGAAAAAAGTCAATCAAATCAACGATGAGAGAATAGTCAGACTAACTGGTCTCTGACATGGACATGGTGGAGTAGCAGGAAGATCAGAGCTCTAAAACATTAATATTGTATATATATATTATATTGTATATATTCACTGCTCAGAAAAATAAAGGGAACACTTAAACAACACAATGTAACTCCAAGTCAATCACACTTCTGTGAAATCAAACTGTCCACTTAGGAAGCAACACTGATTGACAATAAATGTCACATGCTGTTGTGCAAATGGAATAGACAACAGGTGGAAATTATAGGCAATTAGCAAGACACCCCCAATAAAGGAGTGGTTCTGCATGTGGTGACAACAGACCACTTCTCAGTTCCTATGCTTTCTGGCTGATGTTTTGGTTACTTTTGAATGCTGGCGGTGCTTTCACTCTAGTGGTAGCATGAGACGGAGTCTACAACCGACACTCAGATAGTGCAGCTCTTCCAGGATGGCACATCAATGCGAGCTGTGGCAAGAAGGTTTGCTGTGTCTGTCAGCGTAGTGTCCAGAGCATGGAGGCGCTACCAGGAGACAGGCCAGTACATCAGGAGACGTGGAGGAGGGCAACAACCCAGCAGCAGGACCGCTACCTTTGCCTTTGTGCACGGAGGAGCAGGAGGAGCACTGCCAGAGCCCTGCAAAATGACCTCCAGCAGGCCACAAATGTGCATGTGTCTGCTCAAACGGTCAGAAACAGACTCCATGAGGGTGGTATGAGGGCCCGACGTCCACAGGTGGGGGTTGTGCTTACAGCCCAACACCGTGCAGGACGTTTGGCATTTGCCAGAGAACACCAAGATTGGCAAATTCGCCACTGCCGCCCTGTGCTCATCACAGATGAAAGCAGGTTCACACTGAGCACGTGACAGACGTGACAGAGTCTGGAGACGCCGTGGAGAATGTTTTGCTGCCTGCAACATCCTCCAGCATGACCGGTTTGGAGGTGGGTCAGTCATAGTGTGGGGTGGCATTTCTTTGATGTCTTTGATTCTTTTTTTCATGTGCTCGCCAGAGGTAGCCTGACTGCCATTAGGTAACGAGATGAGATCCTCAGACCCCTTGTGAGACGATATGCTGTTGCGGTTGGTCCTTTAGTCCAGGTCTGGGAGGAGATCCCTCAGGAGACCATCCACCACCTCATCAGGAGCATGCCCAGGCGTTGTAGGGAGGTCATACAGGCACGTGGAGGCCACACACACACTACTGAGCCTCAGTTTGACTTGTTTTAAGGACATTACATCAAAGTTGAATCAGCCTGTAGTGTGGTTTTCCACTTTAATTTTGAGTGTGACTCCAAATCCAGACCTCCATGGGTTGATAAATTTGACTTCCATTGATAATTTTTGTGTGATTTTATTGTCAGCACATTCAACTATGTAAAGAAAAAAGTATTTAATAAGAATATTTCATTCATTCAGTTCTAGGATGTGTTATTTTAGTTATTTTATGAGAACATGGCAACCATGTTCTGTGTATGTTTGGTGATACATTGATGTAATATTCTCCGAACCCTCCGAAAACTGGACACATGAATGTTCTTGCAACGTCCCATAAAACGCGTCTAGAACTTCAGTGTTGTATATTCTGAGAATATTGTAAATAAGAACGTTGTAAATAAGGTCTGTTAGACATTATGGGTTCTCCTAACTTTAACACAAAAACATGCTTTAAAAGTTTCTCAGAAGGTTTTTTCTAAAATAGATAGAATGTTCCACTAAATAACAGAAAAGTGGACACTCAAACATTAGGTGAACATTATGGGTAACATTACAAAAACATTTATTTCCCTAGAATTGTTAGCTAGGCTTCACTCAAAGTACATTTAGTATGGCCACAGCTGTTCCTTATGATCCAGACTGGTGGTTGTCAGGTGTTCTGATTAAAACAGGGAAGTGGAAGGAGATTCAGACAAAAACACAGCTTCCAATATGAAGGACTCGAGTGATGTTTTCACTCAGCCTTTATTCAACCAGTCTGTCTGTGCTCTAGTGTAAAGCTCCTAAAAGCAACTGTGCGTCTGCCTCCAGAAGTAGCACACAGCTTCTTCCCCTAGACTTCGAGCCACGCTAGATTAATATTAAATGAACATTGGCGTGCCACAACGGACATCGTAAAAAAGCTGTGCCATTACCGCAGGGTAATTAGATTTAATACAGAGCACATTTACACAGTGCAGTTTATCCTATTAAGCAGTGATATGTGCATACCCTCTGCCTTCTGACCTGTTCATCTGCTAGCAGGCCTCATCTCCACCCACCTGCCGTTTAACACACACAGCCCAGCTGGGCCTTCTTATTACAGACCTCAGCTTTGTTCTGCCCAGAGAGAGACCTACTGTACTGGGCTGTACTGGCCTACTGGTGTCACCTCCACAGTGAAACACAGTGCCTCCACACAGGCCTTTGGCGAGGCTGCTGTTACTGATAGACATAGGCACGAGCTCTCAAACACACTTGTGCGCACATTGCCACAAATAACGTATGTGCACACACTCATACACACTAGGCCCTATCCTCTGTGATGTGTTTCCAGGTGATGTGATTCTTATTGGAGCAGTGCTGTAATCTAATGATGTGACTGCTGCAGGGAAAGATAATCACTGATGATCCATGTGGACCAGCTCTTACGATAAACATGTCATAAACAATATGGGCTGTATTCTCAAGGTAGAGCAGTGTATTTCATAAGAAATGGGGTGTAAAATAGCATATCAACATTTCATGCTGATGTAGGCCTATGTTCAAAAAAGACCCTTAAAAATCATGAAATGCTAGCTGTGATATTTTACACTTGTTAGTGTATGCTACTGCAGAGCTTGGTAGCCCTTTACACTTGTACCTGTATACAGGTTGAAAATGGCCGACTTGGGCTCTAACAAGCGCCTAAATTGGAACATAGTGGCGGTACAGTAACATGCTATAAATTATGTCAGAGTGAGCGTATCTTTGTTTATTGTGAAGAAAATTTGCAGCGGCACACATGCCTGAATCCACTTATAACTCCTTTCTATGTGCACCAACATTTTCCGGTTTTCTGAATTGCCTTGTGAAAGCGTAACACTGTAAGATCCTATTTTATAACTTAGCTAGTCATCTTGGCAATATAACAAGCCATCAAATCATGTCCACCTGACCCAGAGTTATAATCGACCGTTTTTGGATTCCGAAAACAACGTGATGGTGGGTATACAGGGTTGTGTTCCAAACGAAACAGCGACAAGTGTGCTTGCTCTAGTTCCTCAACAGCACAGCTAGGAGAGCTGAAAAAAGTACCTTGTAGTTGAAGATTCTGAGTCATAAAAGTGCTTAGGAACTGTGCACACTTTGGAGAGGTGTGTGGACACCAGTTAGTCCTCTTACTCAAACCATTGTATTTTTTTTGTCTCATGTTGCACCTACCCCACATTTTCCATGAATAGTCTAAGCATGTTACATCATTTATCCAGAATAGTTGCGGCGAAAAGTACAGTAAATGTAAAATGCTAATAAAGTCAACAGTGTAATGGTTTGGATCCAGTCTTGCAACAAGTGTGGTCTAACAATTTTCCCATTATCTCCATATAGTTCCCTTTCAATTGCTTGCTACTATGGTTACCATATTCTTTTCATATACAGTACCTGTCAAAAGTTTGGACTCATTCCAGGGTTGTACTCATTCCAGGGTTGTTCTTTATTTTTACTATTTTCTACATTGTAGAATAGTAGTGAAGACATCAGAAGTATGAAATAACACATATGGGATCATGTAGTAACCAAAAAGTGTTAAACAAATCAAAATATGTGTTATATTTGAGATTCATCAAAGTAACCAACCTTTGCCTTGAAGACAGCTAGGTACACTCTTGGCATTCTCTCAACCTACATGGGTACATGGGTACATCGGGTTTTGTACCTACATGGGTACAAAACCCGATGCGCACCAGTAACATAGTGCACAAGCACTTACAAACAAACAATTCCACACAGGGACATGGGGAGAACAGAGGGTTAAATACACAGCACTTAATGAGGGAAATGGAAACCAGGTGTGTAGGAAAACCAGACAAAACAAATGGAAAATGAAAAGTGGATCGATGATGGCTAGAAGACCGGTGACGCCGACCGCCGAACACCGCCCGAACAAGGAGAGGAAACGACTTCGGTGGAAGTCGTGACAGGTGTGCCTTGTTAAAAGTTCATTTATGGAATTTCTTTCCTTCTTAATATGTTTTAGCCGCTTCAGTTGTGTTGTGACATGGTAGGGGTGGTATACAGTAGATAGCATTTGGTAAAAGACCAGGTCCATATTATGGTAAAAGACCAGGTCCATATTATCAAGAACAGCTCAAATAAGCAAAGAGAAATGGCAGTCCATCATTACTTTAAGACATGAAGGTCAGTCAATCTGGAAAATGTCAAGAACTTTGAAAGTTTCTTCAAGTGCAGTCACAAAAACCATCAAGCGCTATGTTGAAACTGGCTCTCATGAGGACCGCCACAAGAAAGGAAGACCCAGTTACCTCTCCAGCAGAGGATAAGTTCATTAGAGTTACCGGCCTCAGAAATTGCAGCCCAAATAAATGATTAAGTAAAAGACACGTCAACATCAGCTGTTCAGAGGAGACTGTGTGAATCAGGCCTTCGTGGTTTAATTGCTGCAAAGAAACCACTACTAAAGGACACTAATAAGAAGAAGAGACTTGCTTGGTTCAAGAAACACGAGCAATGTACATTAGACTGGTGAAAAACTGTCCTTTGGTCTGATGAATCCAAATTTGAGATTTTTGGTTCCAGTCACTGTGTCTTTGTGAGACGCAGAGTAGGTGAACAGATGATCTCCTCATTTATGGTTCCTGCCGTGAAGCATGGAGGAGGAGGTGTGATGTTGTGGGGGTGCTTTGCTGGTGACACTATGTGATTTATTTAGAATTCAAGGCACACTTAACCAGCATGGCTACCACAGCATTCTGCAGTGATACTCCATCCCATCTGGTTTGCGTTTAGTGGGACTATAATTAGTTTTTTTTTTAACAGGACAATGACGCAACACACCTCCAGGCTGTGTAAGGGCTATTTGACAAAGAAGGAGAGTGATGGAGTGCTGCATCAGATGACCTGGCCTCCACAATCACCCAAACTCAACCCAAATGAGATGGTTTGGGATGAGTTGGAAAGCAGATGGAAGGAAAAGCAGCCAAAAAGTGCTCAGCGTATGTTGGAACTCCTTCATGACTGTTAGAAAAGCATTCAAGGTGAAGCTGGTTGAGAGAATGCCAAGAGTGTGCAAAGCTGTCATCAAGGCAAAGGGTGGCAACTTTGAAGAATCTCAAATCTGAATATATTTTGAATTGTTTAATATTTTTTGGTTACTACATGATTCCATATGTGTTATTTCATAGTGTTGATGTCTTCACTATTATTCTACAATGTAGAAAGAATTCTAAATAAAGGAAAACTCTTGAATGAGTAGGTTTGTCCAAACTTTTGACTGGTAGTGTATCTTCTGTAAGAATCATTTCAATTTGTCCATATCCATATAGGCCAAGTGTTAACGTTTGTGGCTGTGAGACTGGATGGGACTTTGTTTTTGTGTGACCTTTTTTATTTCTGCCTGTCCTTGGGGAAGGAAACCCCTTGGAAACGTGGTCCACACAATAGACACAATTGACCCACTTTCTAGGCCTACCTCAGCTGCTCCTCTCTCTTCATGTCGGTTACACAGCTTGATGTTTGCCTGGGGTGTCCTCCGGTATGTTTATAATTACCTGTAAAGAGAAAGAAACGGATGATAGAACGTTTCACTCTAAATGAATCATGTTTTTTTGTGTATAAATGTTACCACTACAAAGTGCACATGCCTTGGTAATAAGATTGCTATTTCTAAATTAAGTAATGGTAAGAACTTACCTTTGATTCCTCGTTATTGATTAGGTGAAATGTTTGTTCCTTCAGCAGTGCTCCTTCTTCCTTCTGTGTTCGAGAGCGCCAATTATCCTATGGTTTGGTTAAAGTCGCCAGCGTACTAGGTTCAGTTTGCTTTTAGCAGAACCCAGCTACGCGAAGTGAACATCTGTGCCTTGCATACTACCTTAAAAGCCAGTCACTTGAAAAACTAGAAAAAAGCGGCAATATTACTGTTTGTCCCACTTGAGACGCTGTAGCTACAATATAGCCAGTACACGTCCTCAAAATAGTCTGAAGTGATCTAAGATAAATGAAGAAATCTGTCATTAATTTCTACGTTTTTGCAAGGTCTTAGTAGTGCTATTTTACATCTAACTGAGATGTTTGATGTAGTATTTCTCAATGTAAAAATGTGCATGAAAACTATTTGTCTCTCGTTGAATGACAAAAACACTTAATTGAAGAATCCCTCCATAGATCCCACTCTTACTAGGAGTAGTACTGTTGACCAATCACAGACGAAGTGGCCTAGACCAAAACGAACAAAAACGTCATCATAAAATATGAGCAAACTGTTTCATGTAGGAAGCATGCTACAGGATTAACGCATGCACAAATCAAATCAAATCAAATTTATTTATATAGCCCTTCGTACATCAGCTGATATCTCAAAGTGCTGTACAGAAACCCAGCCTAAAACCCCAAACAGCAAGCAATGCAGGTGTAGAAGCACGGTGGCTAGGAAAAACTCCCTAGAAAGGCCAAAACCTAGGAAGAAACCTAGAGAGGAACCAGGCTATGTGGGGTGGCCAGTCCTCTTCTGGCTGTGCTGGGTGGAGATTATAACAGAACATGGCCAAGATGTTCAAATGTTCATAAATGACCAGCATGGTCGAATAATAATAAGGCAGAACAGTTGAAACTGGAGCAGCAGCACGGTCAGGTGGACTGGGGACAGCAAGGAGTCATCATGTCAGGTAGTCCTGGGGCATGGTCCTAGGGCTCAGGTCCTCCGAGAGAGAGAAAGAAAGAGAGAAGGAGAGAATTAGAGAACGCACACTTAGATTCACACAGGACACCGAATAGGCTAGGAGAAGTACTCCAGATATAACAAACTGACCCCAGCCCCCCAACATATAAACTACTGCAGCATAAATACTGGAGGCTGAGACAGGAGGGGTCAGGAGACACTGTGGCCCCATCCGAGGACACCCCCGGACAGGGCCAAACAGGAAGGATATAACCCCACCCACTTTGCCAAAGCACAGCCCCCACACCACTAGAGGGATATCTTCAACCACCAACTTACCATCCTGAGACAAGGCTGAGTATAGGAGTATAGGCTGAGTATAGCAATGGTTGCTAAATCCCAATTGATAGAATAATGTGTACCCTAGTTTATTTCTTCTTAATCCAGGATTCTCCAGTAGTAATTGTAATGTGTATATATTTATGGTATTTGAGAATGTGTAACCTGAATATGTTTATTGAGGGTCATGTCTTTATTTCTTAGCATTCATTATGAATCCTCACTCTGGACCCACTCAATCCTCTGGGCTCCCTCATCTCTGACACCTCCACCACTAAGATCGCCACTTCAGAAAATGGCATTACTTTTCAAACACTCCATTGGTTAATATATCTAGTGATCAGAGATTGGTACAATATCAATGACACCTGGTCAGCACTGTGGTCGAAAGCAAATAGGTCATGTTGCTCATCAAGTATGACTATAGCCACTTTGTGCTTCATAGCATGCCCATGTAGTGATCACCATGGGACCGCTCTTATGTTGTCACACACACCTACACTTCCTGCTGTGTGCCCTTGATAAACATCTAGAATAGGAATCACCAGTTGGAAAGGTTGTCATTACTGCTGCTGCTCTGTGCTCACTCACTACATATCTTCCTAATTGACTTCAATTACAGTGCATTCGAAAAGTATTCACACCCCTTGACTTTTTCCACATTACGTTACAGCCTTATTCTAAAATGGATTCAATAGTTTTTTTTGTCAATTGACACACAATACAAAGGACAAAGCAAAAACAGGTTTTTCACCATTTTTGAAAATGTATTGAAAATAAAAAACTGAAATATCACATTTACATAAGTATTCAGACCCTTTACTCAGTACTTTGTTGAAGCACCTTTGCCAGCGATTTCAGCCTTGAGTCTTGGGTATGGCGCTACAAGCTTGGCACACCTGTTTTTGGGGAGTTTATCCCATTTTTCTCTGCTGATCCTCTCAAGCTCTGTTAGGTTGGACGGGGAGTGTCAGTGCACAGCTATTTTCAGGTCTCTCCAGAGATGTTCGATCAGGTTCAAGTCCGGGCTCTGGCTGGGCTACTCAAGGACATTCAGAGATTTGTCCCGAAGCCACTCCTGCGTTGTCTTGGCTGTGAGCTTTGGGTCGTTGTCCTGTTGGAAGGTGAACCTTCACTCCAGTCCTGAGCGCTCTGGAGCAGGTTTTCATCAAGGATCTCTCTGTATTTTGCTCCGTTCATCTTTCCCTCAATCCTGACTAGTCTCCCAGTCCTTGCCGCTGAAAAACATCCCCACAGCATGATGATGCCACCAACATGCTTCACCGTAGAGATGGTGCCAGGTTTCCTGCAGACGTGACGCTTCGTATTCAGGCCAAAGAGTTCAATCTTGGTTTCATCTGACCGGAGAATCTTGTTTCTCATAGTAAAAGTAAAGAAAAACCTTGGAATGAGTAGATGTGTCCAAACTTATGACTGGTACTGTAGACAGGTGTGTGCCTTTCCAAATCATGTCCAATCAATTACATTTACTATGCACTGTTCATAGCCAGAATCCTCTTCATGTCTTGGCATTGGCCCTCAGATGTCGCTTGCTAACAACTCAAGTTTCTTTAATACCAAACAAAGCCGTTGACAGGACCTACCGTTTCAACATGTAATTCAATGTATATGAGTCCCTTGAGTGAAATCAGCTCTCAATTTGTTCTTGCTGTTGGGAAATCAGTCAAAGCAAGCATACATAAGTGGTCAATTGTATAGCTTGGCGAGGAACGGCCATATTTAGACAACTTACACAGACATCAACATCTTTTCAAAACACATGGTTATATGTAATGGAACCAAGGAAGTGTACAAAAGTCAAATCCAAGATCATGACAACTGTTACAAGAATACAAGCTTTCCACCAGACAAGGACACAGATGCTTTATTGTTTCTTTTGGGGCTCAGGGGAAGAAGACCTAGCCACAACTATAAAATCAAATGAAACTACAGTTTGTTATGGAGTGCATCTGGCCTGTATAGGACTTATGGGTACAGAGATGTCACCTGGCAGCTGGTACCAGGAGGGACTTTAACAACTGCATTTAAAAATAGGCCTTCTGTCTGACATTCTACCATAAAACACTAGGATTCATGACTTAATATGTGTGAATAATTTGATCCTTGGATCAATATCAAATCCTCTGCAAGCTAGCTAGACCATGGAAAGTGTCTGGATGTGCATGCACCACCATACACAGACAGGCTTAGCAGCATTGCTTCTACATCGTTTACGAGTTTAAGTGGTCAATGAAATTAGAATTTCTCGGTCTGGGACATGGGACATAAAGTATTTCTTGTTTTTCATTTGGGGTTTTGCCATTGTTGAGACTCCACTGTCTCAACTGTTGGCGCGCACATGTGCGTGTGTGTGTGTGTCAATCTCCAGCATGCCATTTCAGTAACATTTCCCCAGGCTGGACCTACAGAGACAGACTCTTATTATTTCATGATGTATGGAATGTTCCTGTAGAGTGAACCCACTACCAGAGACAGATGCACTGGAGGCGTGGGTAGTGGTGTGTGCTGGACTGGGGACACACATTCTGCCCGGGTAGAGGGATTGGGTTGCCTCATGATTGGATGTAGCCTACACACATACATACCCAGTCTGTCATCTGAGGGTGTTCATTTTGTATTATCAGTATCTCATGATTGTGTGTAAATGTGTCCACACGCATATAAACTGAGTGTACAAAACATTAGGAACACCTTCCTAATATTGATTTGCACACCCTTTTGCCCTTAGAATATCCTCAATTCGTCGGGGGATGAACTATACAAGGTGCCGAAAGCATTCCACAGGGATGCTGGCCCATGTTGACTCTAATGCTTCCCACAGTTGTGTCAAGTTGGCTTGATGTCCTTTGGGTGGTGGACCATTCTTGATACACACAGGAAACTATTGAGCGTGAAAACCCCAGAAGCGTTGCAGTTGTTGACACAAACCGGTGCACCTGGCACCTACTACCATACCCTGTTCAAAGGCACTTCAATATTTTGTCTTGCCCATTCACCCTCTGAATGGCACACATACACAATCCATGTCTCAATTGTCTCAAGGCTTAAAAATCCTTCTTTAGCATGTCTCCTCACCTTCATCTACTCCAAGGATGGGCAACTTTGAAGAGGGTGGGGCCCACAAAATAAATGAGGGGTCGCAGTGGCCCAGGGCCACTATTTACCAATGTAGTAAATTAGCCGCTAGACTAATTTACCAATCTAAAATAAATTAAGCTGACATGGGTTAATTGAGTGATTGCTGATGCACAACCAAATTTCAAAATTGCACCTTGTGTATTTTATTATTCTAACTCTCAACAGTAAGTTGAGACCAAAACTTTTTTTATTGGGCTGCGGGCCGCATGCTAGTTGCCCATTCCTGATTTACACTGATTGAAGTGAATTTAACAAGTGACATCAATAAGGGATCAATCATAGCCTTCACCTGGATTCTGTTTTGTACACTAGGTGTACATTGTGCTTTTTGTGTAGTGAGAGTGTATAAGACTGAATGAATAGTGTGTTGTTGTTGTGGTATTTGTTTGTAATAGCAGTGTATCTCTCTCCTCAGGAGTGGATTTACACCCACGGGCAGCAGATCCGTCAGCAGCAGCACTGCCTCTCTCTCTCCACCACCTTCCCTGCCTCCCAGGTCATGCTCATGCCCTGCAACATCAGCGACGGGAAACAAGTAAGAGCCCAGAGGGCGCCGTCCTCTCCTGAACACCCAGCATGCCACACCATGCTGGCCCGCCACTGCCACCGCAGCCCCCTGCCGTAAACAAAGACACTTCTAAAAGCCATAAATCATCTTTCACTTAGGCTTTCACACAGTGTAGAGGCCCCAGCAGAGCTACCTTAGAGCTCTGAGTTCTGGCTGTATCACCAGCCTGCTGCTGCACCCTAAGACAGAGGCAAGGTCCTCAGTCTATTTCGGCTTATCTAACAGTACGCTGGCGATGCTGTTTACATGGTTTGAGGCTGTCTGAAAAGGTCATACATGCTTTATGACATTCATGGTAAACAATAAGGAAAACAAAACAAGAAACCGAGGAGTTGGTTTGTGCAGAATGTATTCAGATACTGTTTATGAGTTGGAGGGTGTTTTGAGCAGCATGCATGACTGTAAAATGTGTTAACATTGTTGTTTGGGTCGAAAATGCAGGGACAGATGAATCATGAATATGTGGTGATAATGATTAGTGTCTGGGATCGTGAGAAAGGGAATTAGATGATACATACAGTGTCTTGCGAAAGTATTCGGCCCCCTTGAACTTTGCGACCTTTTACCACATTTCAGGCTTCAAACATAAAGATATAAAACTGTATTTTTTTGTGAAGAATCAACAACAAGTGGGACACAATCATGAAGTGGAACGACATTTATTGGATATTTCAAACTTTTTTAACAAATCAAAAACTGAAAAATTGGGCGTGCAAAATTATTCAGCCCCTTTACTTTCAGTGCAGCAAACTCTCTCCAGAAGTTCAGTGAGGATCTCTGAATGATCCAATGTTGACCTAAATGACTAATGATGATAAATACAATCCACCTGTGTGTAATCAAGTCTCCGTATAAATGCGCCTGCACTGTGATAGTCTCAGAGGTCCGTTAAAAGCGCAGAGAGCATCATGAAGAACAAGGAACACACCAGGCAGGTCCGAGATACTGTTGTGAAGAAGTTTAAAGCCGGATTTGGATACAAAAAGATTTCCCAAGCTTTAAACATCCCAAGGAGCACTGTGCAAGCGATAATATTGAAATGGAAGGAGTATCAGACCACTGCAAATCTACCAAGACCTGGCCGTCCCTCTAAACATTCAGCTCATACAAGGAGAAGACAGAGATCAGAGATGCAGCCAAGAGGCCCATGATCACTCTGGATGAACTGCAGAGATCTACAGCTGAGGTGGGAGACCCTGTCCATAGGACAACAATCAGTCGTATATTGCACAAATCTGGCATTTATGGAAGAGTGGCAAGAAGAAAGCCATTTCTTAAAGATATCCATAAAAAGTGTCGTTTAAAGTTTGCCACAAGCCACCTGGGAGACACACCAAACGTGTGGAAGAAGGTGCTCTGGTCAGATGAAACCAAAATTTAACTTTTTGGCAACAATGCAAAACGTTATGTTTGGCGTAAAAGCAACACAGCTCATCACCCTGAACATACCAACCCCACTGTCAAACATGGTGGTGGCAGCATCATGGTTTGGGCCTGCTTTTCTTCAGCAGGGACAGGGAAGATGGTTAAAATTGATGGGAAGATGGATGGAGCCAAATACCCGACCATTCTGGAAGAAAACCTGATGGAGTCTGCAAAAGACCTGAGACTGGGACGGAGATTTGTCTTCCAACAAGACAATGATCCAAAACATAAAGCAAAATCTACAATGGAATGGTTCAAAAATAAACATATCCAGGTGTTAGAATGGCCAAGTCAAAGTCCAGACCTGAATCCAATCGAGAATCTGTGGAAAGAACTGAAAACTGCTGTTCACAAATGCTCTCCATCCAACCTCACTGAGCTCGAGCTGTTTTGCAAGGAGGAATGGGAAAACATTTCAGTCTCTCGATGTGCAAAACTGATAGAGACATACCCCAAGCGACTTACAGCTGTAATCGCAGCAAAAGGTGGCGCTACAAAGTATTAACTTAAGGGGGCTGAATAATTTTGCACGCCCAATCTTTCAGTTTTGGGTTTGTTAAAAAAGTTTGAAATATCCAATAAATGTCGTTCCACTTCATGATTGTGTCCCACTTGTTGTTGATTCTTCACAAAAAAATACAGTTTTATATCTTTATGTTTGAAGCCTGAAATGTGGCAAAAGGTCGCAAAGTTCAAGGGGGCCGAATACTTTCGCAAGGCACTGTATAATGCTTAAAACATTATACACAGCTCTGTCAGAGTCAAGTGAGTGTTGCATAGAGCGATACATTCTAGAGCTCTATATCTGCAGGTAGATTTTATACTGAACAAAACTATAAATGTATCATGCAACAATTTCAATTCATATAAGGAAATCAGTCAATTGAAATACATTTATTAGGCCCTAATCTATGGATTTCACATGACTGGGCAGGGGTGCAACCATGGGTGAGCCTGGGAGAACACAGACCCACCCACTTGGGAGCTAGGCTCACTGACTGGGAAGCCAGGCCCAGCCAATCAGAATGAGTTTTTCTCCACAAATGGGCTTTATTACAGACAGAAAAACTCCTCAGACGATCCCGCAGGTGAATAAGCCGGATGTGGAGGTCCTGGGCTGGCGTGGTTACACATGGTCTGCAGTTGTGAGGCCGGTAGGATGTACTGCCAAATTCTCTAAAACGACGTTGGAGGTGGCTTATGGTAGAGACATTTACATTCAGTTGGACATTCCTGCAGTCAGTATGCCAATTCCCACAAAACTTGAGACATATTTTACATTGTGTTGTGTGACAAAACTGCAAATGTTAGTGTACTTTTGTTGTCCCCAGCATAAAGTGAACCTGTGTAATGGTTATGCTATTTAATCAGCTTCTTGATATGCCACACCTGTCAGGTGGACGGATAATCTTGGCAAAGGAGAAATGCTCAATAACAGGGATATATACAAATTTGTGCATAAAATTGGACAGAAATAAGCGTTTTATGCATATGAAGAATTTCTGGGATCTTTTATTTCAGCTCATGAAACATGGGACCAACATTTTACATGTTGCGTTTATATTTTTGTTCAGTATATTAACAGTGCTCTGTTAACAGTAGCCCCAGCCCTCACGCTATCAGAAGTTGCTCAGGTATAAACTACTTCCTCCTGCTAAGAAGGCTCCCAGAGCAGCATGTTCCACCCCTGGCACACAAGACAGAAACTGTGCAATGAAGATAGATAATTACAACCGTGCTCATGTGTTCCCTCAGGCCACTGCAGGCTACAGCAGAGAGGCTCTCAGCATCCCACGAATGTGCTTTACTATCAATTGTGCTTCAACAGCCAGTAACAAGAACAATGACTTCAAGGCACCACAGGCACTGAATACTAATTGATTTAGTTTGAATTATTTTCTTTTTTAATTAAAAAGTGTAGTCTCCCTTTGCTTCATAAAAAAAAGGAAAAAATGTGTCATGGCAATTTGAGTCTTTGCTGCTTTGATCAGGGGTACAATGGAACAGCGCTTGTTTCTGTTCACTGAGTCTAAATACAGTGGAACAAAGACAGCTGTATCTCAGTGTCACATATTCAATGTATTGTTTTCTACCACTCAGGAGGGATACATGATCCTGATATGCCCCACTAGTCTTGGCAACAGACTTTGCCTGTCAGTTATCTAACCAGTGATGGATGCGTGAGACAATGACAAATTCCTTGCATGTTTGTTAATATCCTGTAGTTTTGTTTATATGCTAATTAGTTCAACGGTATCAGCAATTCTGAGCAAAGAGTAGCCTAATTCCCTGCTCTGAACGATTATTGTAACTCGGCAGAAATTAAGTCAAGAGGGACATCTAGTGGTGAGTAGTGGGAAGTAGCAACGATAGATAATGGCATCCCATACTGTAACAGTGCCATCCATGCACATGCCATGCAATAAAGATCATTAGCAAAATAAGAAGTCGACATTACGGGGTCAATATTGGACAATAGTTGCCCAAACTCCTTTTCTTTACAGTATTTATTTGAACCGATGGCGTTCAGAAACAATTAATGGACAATAAAAGTTTCATTGCATTAGAATGCCTGTCTCTATGTACAGTATAGTTTCTTGATCTTTGTATGACCTGTTGTGTTCCAGCGATGGCAGAAGTCAGGCACCCACCTGGAGCACCTGGTCTCCCACTTCTGCCTGGACAGTGAGATGGCCCTGGAAGGCATCGAGAGCAGCAAGATGCTGGTGATCAGCCCCTGTGAACTGACAGCCTACACCCAGAGATGGGAGATGCCCTTCTCATGATCCATCCACAACACAAGCCTTCCTGTAGAGGAGGACTACCCTACGAGCACTCACGACCTACTGCAGTGCTTACTGTAGCCAAGAGCTTTTAGAAAGAGATGGAGGAGGTTGGACACCGGCGTAAAGGGTATTTTTGGTCACTGAGATTAGTCTTTATAAGATGGCATGGACTTGGACTGACGTCAGCACATGCAATTCTTCAACAAGACACTCAGCAGCAGTGGTGGAAAATGTACTCAATTGTCATACTTCAGTAAAAGTAAAGAAGAAAGAGAAAATAAAAGTGAAAGTCACCCAGTAAATTACTACTTGAGTAAAAGTCTAAAAGTATTAGGTTTTAAATGTACGTAAGTATCAAAAGTAAATGTAATTGCTAAAATATGCTTAAGTATCCAAAGTAAAAGTATAAATCATTGCACATTCCTTATATTAAGCAAACCAGATGGCACTGTTTAAAAAATATATATATATATATTTAAGGATAGCCATGGTCACACTCAACACTCGCCATAATTTACAAATGAAGCATGTGTGTTTAATGAGTCCGTCAGATCAGAGGCAGTATGGATGTTCTCTTGACAATTTCCTGTCCTGCTAAGCATTCGAAATGTAACAAGTACTTTTGGGTGTCAGGGAAAATGTATGGAGTAAAAAGGACATGATTTTCTTTAGGAATGTAGTGAAGTAAAAGTAAAAGTTGTCCAAAATATAAATAGTAAAGTAAAGTACAGATACCCCCCAAAAACGACATAAGTAGGGCTTTAAGGTATTTTTACTTAAGTACTTTACACCACTACTCAGCAGGGCTGAAATCATGTATTGTGGGCTAATATACTGTAGATGGAAATACAAGGGACACCATTTTTCATTGCTGTTGTCATTGAAACACCTGTGGTCTGTCACTCACAACTATTTTTCTAACTGCTACTTCAAATGTAGAAATCCTGTCTTCGTAATGACATTTCAATGATCTAATATGGGATGGTTTGCAGCTATGGTGGAATTTGTGACAGCAAATTGAATGCACATATCAAATGACAATATTTTTATATCCTAATTTAGGATTTGTGAAAAACATTTAATGATGATCTTTACACAAAATGTCTATGATCCTGAAAACACACAGAGACACACACACACAGACTGTAATAGCCAGTGCTGCGATGTCAAACCTGGAAATAAAAGAAAGAACCTTTGTTATTATTTTTGTGTTCGTCAGTGATACATGTAAACTATGTAAGAATATTGATAACATTTTACAATGGTGAAGGTGGAATGGCCCCTTACCTGATGAATTACAGTTTCAGTATAATTAGTATAAATGTTCTTCAATTATTCAACTACATAAATATTGTATGATGCTACTGTTTCCAGCACAGCACTGGCAGCTCGGTCGGCATTACCAGCATCTTCCAGTGCGGTGCAGCGACACATCAGCCCAGTGAGGAATAGACCACAATGTACCGCATATCAATGGATTTACAAAGACAGGCGAACGTCAAGAGGTGTTGACCGCAACACGGCTTAAAGGGAAGGATTTGAGAATAAATAGCCTAATAACCACTCACTCAAAGGAAAATGCCTGGCTAACTTATATGGGTAAACGATCATTCGCAGGTATGTTATGTCACGCTATCAGATATACCGGCCGGTGTAATGTTAGCAATAGCTATCTAGTGCCTTGTTATTTGGGTAAGACATTTTCTAAATAAACTAGTCTGTGTCGAGCATATTTTGCTAATCAATTACGATTAGTTGCTCTGAAATCTGTCCAATAATATAATTGTATAGTCGACTGAATTCTTTACAATTTGAAAGTGACATTTGTTGAGTTTTCGATGTCCTCCGTTATGACATTTTTGTCTGCATCGTATTGGAACATAATGGTAGATGTAGTTTTTTCCGGAACATTTTATTATGTTGGATTGGAGATTCATAATAGAAAACACTACATATCCCATGACAATGAACGGAGCGCTTTATTATTGCGTCATGTTTACATACGTCATAATTTGAGGACTCGAAGATGGCCTACTGAAATTCGCTGAAGCACTAGATTCAGATTTGTTTTGGGCAGAAACTCTTGTTCGCTGTGTTGTAGAATACACTGTGATGTTTGCAGATAATATTCCATGTCTCGACATCAAAACCTAAACCATGTCTATCCAAACGCCCAACAAAAGTAAGTTGTAACGCTCATTTCAGACAACTAAAGAGCTATCTATTGTGATTATGCTAACTATCTTGCTAGTTACCTAGCTTAGCCAGCTAGTATGGTTGGTGGTCATAATCACTAACACAGGTAGTTCGTTAGCCTATGCAAATCCTTGCTATTGAATGACAGGATATGCTTTTGTAAAGAAAACGCTATGCGTTGCTGCTTGCTTCATCTGAGTGCATATAATTTCTCTCCCGCAGTCAACCCATGTTTTCTCGACACCTGACCGCGTTTGGCTCTCACTGGTTGCCCCCAACTCAGGCCCCATTGGGCGGCTGGAGGAACGTACATTTCCCCAGTTATCCATGTCGGCCAGGTGTGCCCCCTCCACCTCAACTCTCCCATCCCACCAGGCACCTCTCAGGGGCCTTCCAACCTCAAGATACCCATAACACCAACTGGGCAAGACTACAGTCCAAACAACACCTCCCACCAGGGTTCCCTTTTCACGGTTTTCCTCATCGACACTTCCACCTTGGACTGATGGAGTGCTCAGACAAGGAGCCTCCATACAAGCGGAGGAGGAGTTCAGAGGAGAGGGCTCCAGGGGATAGATCCAAGGGCTCCCCCAAACGAGAGTACGCACCAAGACAGGCTCGCAGTGCCACAACCAGCCCCAACTGCTGGTTCAAAGACGGGAAACCACCGCCTCCTGGGACAAGTCCGCCAAGACAGGCATTGGGTAATACTTCAGTTTCAAAATCTGTCGCTTTTCTTGAGAACACCGTTATTCTTTGATCTGGAATGAACCTGAGGTGGATTAGGTTTAGTCCAATATGGGTCCTGTCAAGCAGTGTCATTAACTTTCTAACCGTATTGTTTTGTGCTGTTTCTGCTTTTCCAGAGCTGAAGAGACAATGGGAGGACTTTTCACACTGCTATAAGTCCAGACCCCAGTCTGGTGGTGGGAGGCGAGAACCACCCTTTGAGTTCTCTGTGATGTCGTATAACATCCTCTCCCAGGACCTACTTCATGACAATAACTACCTGTACAAACACTGTAGCTCCTCCATCCTCAACTGGAATCACAGGCTCTCCAACATCCTGAAAGAGCTCAAAGAGCACAACGCAGATGTAAGTGAATGGTTCATGAATCATTACTGATGGTACAAGAAAGTATCTCCCACCATTTACATGATCTATTGGCTTGTGATCGATTCAGATTTACCAACATTGATTATCATCACAAGGAACAGAAAACACAACATAGTGGCCCTGTTTTGACTAGTTTAAGTCTGTTCCCTTAGAGCAAGTCAAAGTAGTGATGACACCAATTGTTTTAATGTTAGATGTGTACTGTGAAATGAAGTCAAACTTTGTCTCTATAGATAATGTGTCTGCAGGAGGTTCAAGAGGACCACTATGAAAAACAGATCAAACCCTCTCTAGAAGCATTAGGTAATTCACCCTGTTGGTCCCTTACTGTTTTGTATTCGGTGGTGCACATATTGTTTTGTTTACTAAGCCTATTCTTAGTAAACAGGGCTGTAGCTCTGCCTATTGAAATTTGAAAGCCTGTCAAATAATACAACAACAATACGGCAAGTGATATTGCCTTTGGAGGTTACATATGATATGACCACTAGAGGGAGCCACGGGCATAGATAATTAATATTTTCTCAAACCACTTCGTTTCCTGAAGAAAATGAAGTAGCACCAGCGCTTCAGGTATTCCAAAACATATTTCTTCTTTCAATAATTAAAAAACATTAAAGTAAAAAAAATGTCATCACAGTTTATGAGAAATGTGTTCTATTTTCTTTGATGTAGTGATTTATTTCCCATTTCTTTCCCCAGGTTACCAGTGTGAGTACAAGAGGAGGACAGGCAGGAAGCCTGACGGCTGTGCCGTGGTCTATAAGAAGGACCGCTTCTCCCTGCTGTCCAGTCACCCAGTGGAGTACTTCCGCCGGGGCATCCCCCTGCTAGACCGGGATAACGTGGGCCTGGTGCTGTTACTGCGCCCCACGGGATCCTCCAGGCCGGAGGACTGCGTTTGTGTGGCCAATACACACCTCCTGTACAACCCCCGGCGCGGGGACATTAAGCTGGCCCAGTTGGCCATGCTGCTGGCAGAGATCAGTACAGTGTCCCGCCTCCCTGACGGCAGCTCCTGTCCCATCATCCTCTGTGGGGACTTTAACTCTGTGCCCTGGTCTCCCCTGTACAGCTTTGTTAGGGAGAGCAGGCTGGAGTACGACGGTATTCCCATAGGCAAGGTGAGGGCCATCATCTACACACCCAGCCTCTTTCTGTCACTTTCTGCAGTGAGATAAGCTCAGTGGCTGATGCTGATTACTGCAGAGGGAACATAATGTTCAGAGAGAGCTGCTATAAAATGTGAGCTGCTATGAAATGTTCCTTGCGCTCTTCTCTGTCAGACATGCTCTAGTATTTCTCATTCATTTTCAACCCGGTTGGAATGCCCGTTCAGTATGATTTTTGTGCTTACCACCAAATAACCACATTAGTGTACAGCAAGTTGATTTACTGCGCTAGGTTCACACCGTTTTGTCTATCTTAAAGCAACCGTGTGTGTGCAGGTGTCAGGGCAGGAGGAGAATCCCAGAGGCCAGCGGATCCTGACCGTGCCCATTTGGCCCCTTAGCCTGGGCGTCACCCAGCAGTGCCAGTATGCGACTGCCCCTACAGGTGACCTATCGCAGTCCATCCACCACACTCTCAGTGAAGGGCCTCTGGCCGTTACCAACACTGAGGAAATGCACCTTTCTTTCTTCTGATCTGCATATGACGTTAATACTCTTCTTTCCTCCCAGATGTTGACAGGGGAATCACCAACCTGTCTGTGCAGGACTTTGCAGCACCACCTATGGCAGCTATGAACAGGTCCGTTATCTCCGGTTGGATTTCTGGGTTAAGTAATCTTTTAGTTGAGAGTTTGATTTCTCCAGTCTCTGCTGTTTTACAGTCAGTTAGTTCTTAATTCTGTCACGTAACTGTAAGAGATCTGATCCTGTCAGAGGTGCTACACCAGGACATCCTCTGACTAACAGCCTTCAATATTAATGCTTTTCAAACAGTTGAGTCTCTGCCGTTCAACAGCACTGTAATCTGTTTTGACTGGCGTCTGCACATCTGACAGCCGAGCAGATTTTTTTCCCACCTCTGTCTCCCCGTCTCTCACCTTCTCCCCCCCCCCCCCCCCTTCTCTCGCTCTCTCGTTTGCATGCCTTGGAGAATGGAGGAGACAGCAGTTAGCTACATCATTCCCCTACAATGTTAATTTGAAGCAAGTGGAACTGCTCATAGGGAGAAGTGTCTATGTCTGGATGATTTGTTGTTTGTCCAGTGTAGTCCGAACTACAAGTAGCAACTGTCTGTCTTAATTAGTGGTTGAAGTGACGCCAGTGCCCTGTGTGACTGTCTCTCCCCATGTCCAGACCCAGTATAGAGCACAGTCTGAGGCTGACGTCAGCTTACTCCCACTACCTGACAGAGGACAGCAGGCCTGAGATCACCACCTGTCACTCCAGGACAGCCATCACTGTGGACTACATCTTTTACTCTGCAGGAACTGGGGACATTTCCACTCAGCCAGGTACACACAGTATACCACATAACATTACACACACTATATACATCACATAGGATTTGTTGATTGATTGTTACACAGGTCTTGGAGCAGGGTGGCATCTGATAATCAATGTTGTTTATAATAAGATCGGTCCTGCAATGTGACTTCTGTAGATGCTGCATTATGGAACTATGACTACATTTTCCCTGATCAAGATCGCATCTGGAAAAACTCAGGGAATTAAAGTATACTTGGGGATTTTAGCAAAGAGGCCCTTTATTTACTTCCCCATAGTTAGATGAACTAGTGGATACCATTTTTATGTCTCCAGTATGAAGGAAGTTAGTTAGCATTAGCTTACAAAACTAACTAGTGTTAGCGTGATGACTGGAAGTCTATGGGTATCTGCTATCATGCTAAGTATCCCTTTAGCCATGTCTGTTTTCCTCCCAGAGGGTCCATTGCCAAGACAAGGGCTGCAGCTGCTGGCCAGACTGGCCCTGGTGGGACAGACAGACCTGGAGGCCGTCAACGGGCTGCCCAATGAGCACAACTCCTCCGACCACCTGCCCATACTGGCCTGCTTCCGCCTCTGCCCCTGAGGCTGGATGTTATGGTTCAGGGGTTAGCGCCTTGGACAGAACTGGGGGTCAAAGACCTGGGGAGACCCATAAATCCATCCATACCGCTCACCAGCAGCCAAACACCAATTGTACACAAGCTCACCATGGCTTTTGTCTCTCATCTCTCATGATCTCATATCCCCAGGAAATGTTGGAAAGGTACTGACACTGGTAGATGTTGAACTTTAATTTCGAAGACATTATTGATGAATTTGGAGCTTTGCAGTGGCCTGACTCTAGTGTGTAGATCTAGGCTACTGCATCAAGATGTTTACACATTTTAACTTTTTTGTGTTATTTTTACATTGGTTGAAGATATGAAAATATACATTTTTAGATTTGAATGATTTTATCAATGTTGATAAATTCATTAAAAAATATATATATCTTAATTATGTCATACATACAGTACTATTGGGTTTGATAATTAGCACAAATGAATGCAAAGTACTTACCAAGGAAGTATTAATATACAGTGCCTTGCGAAAGTATTCGGCCCCCTTGAACTTTGCGACCTTTTGCCACATTTCAGGCTTCAAACATAAAGATATACAACTGTATTTTTTGTGAAGAATCAACAACAAGTGGGACACAATCATGAAGTGGAACGACATTTATTGGATATTTCAAACTTTTTTAACAAATCAAAAACGGAAAAATTGGGCATGCAAAATTATTCAGCCCCCTTAAGTTAATACTTTGTAGCGCCACCTTTTGCTGCGATTACAGCTGTAAGTCGCTTGGGTTATGTCTCTATCAGTTTTGCACATCGAGAGACTGAAATTTTTTCCCATTCCTCCTTGCAAAACAGCTCGAGCTCAGTGAGGTTGGATGGAGAGCATTTGTGAACAGCAGTTTTCAGTTCTTTCCACAGATTCTCGATTGGATTCAGGTCTGGACTTTGACTTGGCCATTCTAACACCTGGATATGTTTATTTTTGAACCATTCCATTGTAGATTTTGCTTTATGTTTTGGATCATTGTCTTGTTGGAAGACAAATCTCCGTCCCAGTCTCAGGTCTTTTGCAGACTCCATCAGGTTCTCTTCCAGAATGGTCCTGTATTTGGCTCCATCCATCTTCCCATCAATTTTAACCATCTTCCCTGTCCCTGCTGAAGAAAAGCAGGCCCAAACCATGATGCTGCCACCACCATGTTTGACAGTGGGGATGGTGTGTTCAGGGTGATGCGCTGTGTTGCTTTTACGCCAAACATAACGTTTTGCATTGTTGCCAAAAAGTTCAATTTTGGTTTCATCTGACCAGAGCACCTTCTTCCACATGTTTGGTGTGTCTCCCAGGTGGCTTGTGGCAAACTTTAAACAATACTTTTTATGGATATCTTTAAGAAATGGCTTTCTTCTTGCCACTCCTCCATAAAGGCCAGATTTGTGCAGTATACGACTGATTGTTGTCCTATGGACAGAGTCTCCCACCTCAGCTGTAGATCTCTGCAGTTCATCCAGAGTGATCATGGGCCTCTTGGCTGCATCTCTGATCAGTCTTCTCCTTGTATGAGCTGAAATTTTAGAGGGACGGCCAGGTCTTGGTAGATTTGCAGTGATCTGATACTCCTTCCATTTCAATATTATCGCTTGCACAGTGCACCTTGGGATGTTTAAAGCTTGGGAAGTCTTTTTGTATCCAAATCCGGCTTTAAACTTCTTCACAACAGTATCTCGGACCTGCCTGGTGTGTTCCTTGTTCTTCATGATGCTCTCTGCGCTTTTAACGGACCTCTGAGACTATCACAGTGCAGGTGCATTTATACGGAGACTTGATTACACACAGGTGGATTGTATTTATCATCATTAGTCATTTAGGTCAACATTGGATCATTCAGAGATCCTCACTGAACTTCTGGAGAGAGTTTGCTGCACTGAAAGTAAAGGGGCTGAATAATTTTGCGCGCCCAATTTTTCAGTTTTTGATTTGTTAAAAAAGTTTGAAATATCCAATAAATGTCGTTCCACTTCATGATTGTGTCCCACTTGTTGTTGATTCTTCACAAAAAATACAGTTTTCTATCTTTATGTTTGAAGCCTGAAATGTGGCAAAAGGTCGCAAAGTTCAAGGGGGCCGAATACTTTCGCAAGGCACTGTATATATACGAAGAGAAGGAAGAAACTACCTTGCAGCTGGCGGGACACCATAGAAGAGGTTTTATAGACTAGGCTGTTAAGTGTACTGTTAGACAACAGTCTCTGTCATCACACATTTCACAGCTCTGCAACAAAATCATCGGCACCTCCTGTAATCTCAGAAGGATTGCAAGATATATGCCAGAGCAAATTCTCAAATAAATCTCACAAGCTATCATCGGGCTCCCGAGTGGAGCAGCAGTCTAAGGCACTGCATCTCGGTGCTTGAGGCATCACTACAGACCCTGGTTCGATTCCTGTATCACAACCGGCCGTGATTGTGAGTACCATAGGGCAGAGCACAAATGGCCCACGTTGTTAGGGTTTGGCCCAGGGTAGGCCGTCATTGTAAATAAGAATTTGTTCTTAACTGACTTGCCTGGTTAAATAAAGAAAATCATCCATTGTCAAATGAACTACTGCTCTGTCGTCTGGAGTAATGAGCCTTTTTCATGAAATTCACCACTCTGGTAGACCAACCACTATATAAATGGATATGGTCAAAGACATAAACACATGGAGCAGAACCAAGACCACCAAAACCCAAATTAGAGCAGGGCAAAATAGCTTTTAGTTTCAGAGCAGTGAAGTCTGGAACTCCTTGGCAGAAAGTTTTTTAAAAACTTGCCAAATAGTTGTTTTACGAGATTAATTCATAAAATATCTTGAACAACTAGAGTCGGTCTAAGGTTATTGTAACACTGTATGCTATGTTGTATTTCAATTCATATATGCACACGGGCTGGGGTGTGTAACTCGTAATAGGAATGTGGATCTTTGTGCTTTTACTTTGCTTTTGTTTTCTCATTTCTGGATGTTTTTACATTTCTTAAGGACTCTTGGAAGACTAGCCTTTGGGCTAAAGGAGATCCTAATCAAATCAAATAATGTTAGTATTGAAAATGAAGGCTGTGTCCGTCACAGCTATTGTACCGCATGTAACACAATAATAGACCTGCAATTAAAGACACACTGTACCTGTTCAGCTCTCTGTAATAATATCACATTGCATTGAATGAGTTCCAGGGATTGTTTGAACAGTACCTCTCAGAGATTAAGGCACACTGGTGGACAGAGAATCAATCAGTCAAATGTATTTATGAAGCCCTTTTTACATCACCCGATGTCACAAAGTGCTGTACAGAAACCCAGCCTAAAACCCCAAACGGCAAGCGATGCAGATGTAGAAGCACGGAGAGATGATCAGAAAAAATGTATCTTTCTCACTTGGGGCCTCATTTATCAACCGTGTGTCAATTTCATACTCAATTCTGGGGTACATGGAGATTCTGGGATTTGCAACATTGATGTCTTCATTGATAAATCACAGCCATATTCTATACTTCCAGAAGTTGTGTGCACACATGGTTTGAGATATGCTTAGAGATAGACACACCTTTGTGTGTGCACGCACCTTTGATAAACGAGGCCCCTAGAGAGGAATGAAGGTGAACCCAGGGTGCAGAACTTTGGGAGTATGAACAGCTCATTGATAAGAACAGCCATCTCTGCCTTTAGATGAGGAACCATTGGAGTCAGTCCCTGACAAGACAACTTCTCTCAACATGTATTCGTGTTTTTAATATTCTACACACTTTTCTAAGATCACACTGCAGATTCCTCAAGCCTATTGCACATCAATATTTTTCTTTAGACCGAAACTAAGTCAGAGTTTAAGGACATTGAATTTGGATTTCCTTACAGGCATAGAAGCAGCTCTCTAATGTGTATTATTTTGGTTGCCTTATATAATGGCAACATTAGTGCTATAAACTGCCATTCTCAAGCACACAAACCGCTGCTGTGAAGACCATTGAATTAGATGTAGTGAATATCAAGTGGTTAGTCTTGTTTCACTAATTGGCCCTGCTTCTGTTTTGACATTGCTCACATTCTCGATAAAATGTGATAAAGTCTGAAGCCAAATTGAATTAGCCTATGATGCCTTGCCAGTGACATGCCAATGGTTGTAAATAAAAAGATGAGCCCCTTCATACACACGTCCCATTCAAATACGTTCTCTGGACTTGATTTATTGCATCTCCTTTGACTCATTTTAAATTTGAATCTCTAAAATGATGCTGTTCTTGACTTTTGTCTTTTTTGTGTGCCAAAAGTATTAATTTCATTTGGTTCCTCACCACCTACTCCTGGCTGACATGTCTGGCTGATGGTGTGAATGAAAGCCATTAGGACTCAAGTCTCTGGTCTTAGAGTTAAGTGATGTTCTGCTGACATCTGCAAAGTCTCTGCTGCTACTGCTGCTTTGTGGGATTTCTGGGATGAGAGCGTTTACAGGCTTATCATTTGATGGTTGGTGAGATCCAGCCTCATTGGGGATGACTCTTCTTGCTTAGATATTGGATGAATCCCAATACTTTGAAGATGCTTCCTTTATTTAGCTCTTGTCCTTTACCCTAATTTCCTGTTAGTTATTACCTATTGTGTAATTTAGATCAGTTGGAATGAGGGTCAGTAAACAAGGTGAGAACGTTTTGAAATCTACAGTTGAATTTCCGAGTTTAGAGAGAGGGAGGCATTCCCTGAGCTGCTTGAGAGATGAGAAACGAGAGATTCATTTTATACACTGAACAAAAATATAAACGCAACATGTAAAATGTTGCTCCCATGTTTCATGAGCTGAATAAAAGATCCCAGAAATGTTCCATACGCACAAAAAGCTTACTTTGTGCACAATTTGTTTTACTTCCCTGTTAGTGAGCATTTCTCCTTCGCCAAGATAATCCATCCACCTGACAGGTGTGCCATATCAATAAGCTGATTAAACAGCATAATCATTATACAGGTGCACCTTGTGCTGAGGACAATAAAGGCCACTAAAAGTTTTGTCACACAACACAATGCCACAGATGTCTCAAGTTATGAGGGAGCCTGCAATTGGCATGCTGACTGCAGGAATGTCTACAAGAGCTATTGCCAGATAATTGAATGTTCATTTCTCTACCATAAACCGCCTCCAATGTCGTTTTAGAGAATTTGGCAGTACGTCCAACCGTCCTTACAACCGCAGACCACATGTATGGCATCATGTGAACAGTGACCCATGGTGGCGGTGGGGTTATTTTATGGGCAGGAATACGCTACAGACAACAAACACAATTGCATTTTATTGATGGCAATTTGAATGCATGGAAATACCGTGAAGAGATCCAGAGGCCCATTTTTTGTAAGATATCTTTGACCAACAGTTGCATATCTGTATTCCCAGTCATGTGAAATCCATAGATTAGGGCCTAATACATTTATTTCAATTGACTGATTTCCTCATATGAACTGTAACCCAATAATATCTTTGAAATTGTTGCATGTTGCGTTTATATTTTTGTTCAGTATAAATATGCTCTCTGTGTCGTTGCATGTCACAGCTGCTGTAAAACAGATTAATAGAGATATGGAATCCTGTACCGGACTATATACAGAGCAATATCAGTACAGCACTATCCCAAAGAACTAGTAAGACCATAGCCTACTAGGGAATGTTATGACATTATTCATTTATATTTACTCCGATGGGGTCAAATCTACCTGGTCTAGTTGTGTGATATATTCAAATCTGGAATGATTTGATTGAATACCATAATTGTACATCCATTATGCCTGTGCCCCATGAAGAAATGTATTTCACATTATCTCATTACCTATTATCTGTCCTACCTGTTGAGTAAGAAATTACAGCAAAGACCGAATAGAAACATAAATCATTTTTTATTACAACACATGGTAGAGTTGATAAAAAACCATTGTCAACTGATCAGTGTAACAGTAGGAGTTGGGAGGACATTATCTTCCACCAGTGGTCAAAATACAAAAATCACCCTGTCATCATCATACATGGAGAAAACCAGGGGCAGATTCTAAAGTCTCATTTCAATAGAATAGTGGTGCTGTAAGAAATGCTACCATTTGTTCTGCTATTGATCTACCATCAATACTTTTCCTTTTCAGCCAATGGGACAAATAGATCAGCCCTTTCCAGAAAGATATGAGAATAATACCAGCCAACTGGCAGCACCAGTGGCATGAGTATAAACAAGAACACTCTTAACACCCAGAGTCCTAGTACATTCCCATTTACGAGAAGAGGCCAAGATAACACTCTTAACACCCAGAGTCCTAGTACATTCCCATTTACGAGAAGAGGCCAAGAGAACACTCTTAACACCCAGAGTCCTAGTACATTCCCATTTACGAGAAGAGGCCAAGAGAACACTCTTAACACTCAGAGTCCTAGTACATTCCCATTTACGAGAAGAGGCCAAGAGAACACTCTTAACACCCGGAGTCCTAGTACATTCCCATTTAAACACCCAGAGTCATAGTACATTCCCATTTACGAGAAGAGGCCAAGAGAACACTCTTAACACCCAGAGTCCTAGTACATTCCCATTTACGAGAAGAGGCCAAGAGAACACTCTTAACACCCAGAGTCCTAGTACATTCCCATTTACGAGAAGAGGCCAAGAGAGCACTCTTAACACCCAGAGTCCTAGTACATTCCCATTTACGAGAAGAGGCCAAGAGAGCACTCTTAACACTCAGAGTCCTAGTACATTCCCATTTACGAGAAGAGGCCAAGAGAACATTCTTAACACTCAGAGTCCTAGTACATTCCCATTTACGAGAAGAGGCCAAGAGAACACTCTTAACACTCAGAGTCCTAGTACATTCCCATTTACGAGAAGAGGCCAAGAGAGCACTCTTAACACCCAGAGTCCTAGTACATTCCCATTTACGAGAAGAGGCCAAGAGAACACTCTTAACACTCAGAGTCCTAGTACATTCCCATTTACGAGAAGAGGCCAAGAGAACACTCTTAACACTCAGAGTCCTAGTACATTCCCATTTACGAGAAGAGGCCAAGAGGACACTCTTAACACCCAGAGTCCTAGTACATTCCCATTTACGAGAAGAGGCCAAGAGAACACTCTTAACACTCAGAGTCCTAGTACATTCCCATTTACGAGAAGAGGCCAAGAGAACACTCTTAACACCCGGAGTCCTAGTACATTCCCATTTAAACACCCAGAGTCATAGTATATTCCCATTTACGAGAAGAGGCCAAGAGAACACTCTTAACACCCGGAGTCCTAGTACATTCCCATTTACGAGAAGAGGCCAAGAAAACACTCTTAACACCCAGAGTCCTAGTACATTCCCATTTACGAGAAGAGGCCAAGAGAACACTCTTACCACCCGGAGTCCTAGTACATTCCCATTTACGAGAAGAGGCCAAGAGAACACTCTTAACACCCAGAGTCCTAGTACATTCCCATTTACGAGAAGAGGCCAAGAGAACACTCTTAACACCCGGAGTCCTAGTACATTCCCATTTACGAGAAGAGGCCAAGAGAACACTCTTAACACCCAGAGTCCTAGTACATTCCCATTTACGAGAAGAGGCCAAGAGAACACTCTTAACACCCAGAGTCCTAGTACATTCCCATTTACGAGAAGAGGCCAAGAAAACACTCTTAACACCCAGAGTCCTAGTACATTCCCATTTACGAGAAGAGGCCAAGAGAACACTCTTAACACCCGGAGTCCTAGTACATTCCCATTTACGAGAAGAGGCCAAGAGAACACTCTTAACACCCGGAGTCCTAGTACATTCCCATTTACGAGAAGAGGCCAAGAAAACACTCTTAACACCCAGAGTCATAGTACATTCCCATTTACGAGAAGAGGCCAAGAGAACACTCTTAACACTCAGAGTCCTAGTACATTCCCATTTACGAGAAGAGGCCAAGAAAACACTCTTAACACCCGGAGTCCTAGTACATTCCCATTTACGAGAAGAGGCCAAGAAAACACTCTTAACACCCAGAGTCATAGTACATTCCCATTTACGAGAAGAGGCCAAGAGAACACTCTTAACACTCAGAGTCCTAGTACATTCCCATTTACGAGAAGAGGCCAAGAGAACACTCTTAACACTCAGAGTCCTAGTACATTCCCATTTACGAGAAGAGGCCAAGAGAACACTCTTAACACTCAGAGTCCTAGTACATTCCCATTTACGAGAAGAGGCCAAGAGAACACTCTTAACACTCAGAGTCCTAGTACATTCCCATTTACGAGAAGAGGCCAAGAAAACACTCCTCATGAAACGTACGTTAATACAGGAAAAACAGTCTCATCTAAAAAGCTGAATTGCGGTGACTCAAAGGTAGAGTTCCACAGTCCACATCGTGCTTTGAAAACACCTAAATATTCAGTAACACTTAGTCCCAACAGCACATCATTGCCTTTCAAGTTATCAACCACTAAATGCAGTAGTTGGTGGTATATTATAGTGGTGGTAGCTGGTTTAGGTTCCTCATATTGTGCAGTTATTCAGATAACTTGATTCTGTTTTTCTTTTCTTTTTTTAAACACCATTTGGTAAATACAAAATGGATAAAAGAAATCTACAGTCATGAGTGGTACTGTTTTTCTTTAACCATTATCCCATTAGATGATACTTCATTTTTCAAGCCTATTCAGTGGTAAACAGCACAAACATGGCAAGACCTTTGAAAAATGATACTGCTACAATGTGGTGTGCTTCTTTAAAAATCACACCTCGTCCAAAGAATATATCATCATCATCATCACAACAAAGTGTTTTCACCACGTCATAAAAACAACAACCAGCACGATTAAACACTGCACTCAGTAACAGATGTGTTCAAGAAACAGCGAATAATCACCAATAGAACTCAGCCACAACACAATATATCTCAACACTAAACAGTTAAGAGCACAACTCTAATTTAGCTACATCACTTAAGAGTATTATCTTTCAGGTCCCAGATTTGCAGCAGTGAAAGCAGTCTTTCCTCCCAGTAAGGGTTCTAATCAATCTGGAAAGCTGAAGTGTTAGATATGCAGTGGGTACGGTAAATGCAGTCTCCACTAAAGCTGACATTGCCTTCAAATTTCAATCACGCTGTAAAGCTGAACTTCCGCAATGCATATTGAAAAGAGCCCCGTCTTTAAAAAAAATGTTTTTTTACGGCAGTGTTTAACAGTAAGAATGTTAAACCTAGCCTGTATAGATTAGACAAACGATTGTATTGTGTAAAAGTGAAGCACATTGTGCTTCTAGAGAGGATTTTAAAACCAAAGTCATACACTACATGGCCAAAAGTATGTGGACACCTGCTCGTCAAACATCTCATTCCAAAATCACGGCGATTACTATGAGGTTGGTCCCCCTTTGTTGCTATAACAGCCTCCACTCTTCTGGGAACGCTTTCCGTCAGATGTTGGAACATTGCTGCGGGGACTTGCTTCCATTCAGCCACAAGAGCATTAGTGAGGTCGGCACTGATGTTGGGCGATTAGGCCTGGCTCGCAGTCGGCGTTCCAATTCATCCACAAGGTGTTCGATGGGGTTGAGGTCAGGGCTCTGTGTAGGCCAGTTAAGTTCTTCCACACCGACAAACCATTTCTGTATGGACCTCGCTTTGTGCTTTTTCATGCTGAAACAGGAAAGGGGCTTCCCCAAACTGTTGCCACAAAGTTGGAAGCACAGAATCGTCTAGAATGTCATTGTATACTGTATGCCTCTTCCAGAGTCAGTTTGGAACTCGGTAGTGAGTGTTGCAACCGAGGACAGACGACTTTCATGTGCTACGCGCTTCAGCACATTTCCACTTCCCAATAACAGCACTTACAGTTGACCGGGGCAGCACTAGCACGGCAGAAATTTGATAAACTGTCTTGTTGGAAAGGTGGCATCCTATGACAGTGCCACATTGAAGTCACTGAGCTCTTCAGTATTGGCCATTCTACTGCCAATGTTTGTCTATGGAGATTGCTTGGCCGTGTGCTCGATTTTATACACCTGTCAGCAACGGGTGTGACTGAAACAGCCAAATTCACCAATACATATACTTTTGGCCATGTATATTAAGCTGGTTATTTTGTGCTTATAGTCTTTCAGACGGCTGGTGCCAATAGTGTTGGCCTTGATGGTATACTGTCAGACTAGCAGCACCATTCACAATTTGATCGTTAGAATAAAAAATGTTAATTAGAAACACAAGAACTGATATGTTCTCAGCTCGTTCAGGATTCAAGAAAATGAGACTGGATTTCAATTCTGCTGCAATCTTGAAACTATTTAGATTGAGGAAGACATACAATGATTTATCATTTCCGTTTGATGTGCATAGCTTGTTTAACCAAAAGCTATCAAATGTTATATTGTTCAGTTGGCACCCTCCTGGATATCTGATGACTTTTGAATACTACAAAAAAAAATGGAAACAATCTTCAACACCGCATCATGGCAGTTGAGATGGCATAGAAGCCTTGATTTGACTGATGTGTCTGTCTTGTGGTGTTCAGTTCAGTATTTGCATTCTTAACTTCAAGATTCTGTGATAGGATTCAGAAAGGCCTCAGGTTAGGAGCTACATAATATTATCAGACATGTTTTCGTATATGTCTGTATGCTGAAGTGTAACAGAGTTGACATTTGAAGCAACACGTCACGGTCAAATTCTCTTGGGATTAAAAAGTTAATGTTCTGGCTAAGCTCCAAAGCATCATTGTCACAAGCTTTGATTTCCTTAAAAGATGAATTGATCCGGGCCAGGTTTCCCAAAAGCATCTTAAGCGATGGTTCTAATGTTGAACTTAGCCTTAAAATGCTTTTGGGAAACCGGGCCCAGCACTGTATCTGTGAGAGAGGGTCTATAGAGACAGAGACAGGGGGGATAATCTAACAGAGAGTCAGTGTCAGGGCTGGGGTTTAGCAGAGTACTCAGCAGGCTCTCTGCTTGACTGCCCTGGTCTTTGGCACCTCTCTGTTCCCCTCACCTCAAGCCTACAGTACCTCCTGTTTCCTCCAACTCTTCTCTCTCTTTCTCCCCTCACCCTTTCACTTCCCACATCATCACACGGACTACAGCTCAGCCCAGCAGATAACTACTTAACATCCTCTACAGATTTAGGCATTACAACAACCGTTCAGTCTATATATTAATTATATTGAAAAAAAAATAGATGATCAGTCACACTATTTGATCCTTTTTACATAACGTCAGCATACTGTCGGCTATTTTTTTAACCCACAGACTCTGTTTTTAAAAATGAATCTTCACATTGTAAAAGGAAATTAAATGTGACTGTTGCTCTCCTACACAAAAGCACACAGGCTATACAAAAACTGATTTTTTAAAAACGATGTAGAGAATCCAACATATGTACTTCTCTAAACGCATGAGAGGTCTTGATATGTCTTCATGCAATTTAGGCATCAGTCCTTCATTAAAAACATAATAGATATGTATGCAAATGTATAATGTGGCTAATGCATGTGTGGAGGTGTATAATGAAACACACCTCTTGTTCAGGCTTTTGTTCGTCTGGTCATGAAGGACAGGAAATATATACCTTTGATATATTCAATGTATGTGTTCCTACTGGATGTCCGCCTCCAGTTTAGCACTGAGCACAATGTCATCATCTTCACCCTACAGAAGAGGCTGGCAAAACCCTAGAAATACTTTTAATTATCATATACACAATGTCAGGTGAACATATTTGAGGGTGTGTGAGGCGGACTGGGTGGTCAGAGTGGAGACCAGGAGAATGCAGTCCAGTTCCAAGGAGTCTCAGATGCGGATCTGGTAGCCGTCGGTCAAAGTGCTGAGTTCTGCAGGCTTTCGATCCAGAGCCGCAGGACTGAGAGAGAGAGAGAGACAAGACAGATGTAGTGTCATCATTTAGAGCAGTAAAAGACAAGAAGACAATCAAAGTAAGACCCAGTCACTGAGGAACTGTATGGGCACATCAGACACACTCAATAACTTCCTATTGAAGTGACAGTATCCTTAAAAAAGTACATATATATATATTCCATCTAGTTTGTTTAATATAAGGAATGTGAAGTGATTTAAACTTTTACTTTTGATACTTAAGTATATTTAAAACCAAATACTTTTATACCTTTACTCAAGTAGTATTTTACTGGGTGAATTTCATTTTTACTTGAGTCACTTTCTATTAAGGCATCTTTACTTTTACTCAAGTATGACAATTGGGTACTTATTCCACAACTGGACACACTCAATAACTTCCTGTTGAAATGATTACAGTATTGGACACCTCTGACCCACTCAATAACTTCCTATTGAAATGATTACAGTATTGGACACCTCAGACCCACTCAATAACTTCCTATTGAAGTGATTACAGTATTGGACACCTCTGACCCACTCAATAACTTCCTATTGAAATGATTACAGTATTGGACACCTCTGACCCACTCAATAACTTCATATTGAAGTGATTACAGTATTAGACACCTCAGACACACTCAATAACTTCATATTGAAGTGATTACAGTATTGGACACCTCTGACCCACTCAATAACTTCCTATTGAAATGATTACAGTATTGGACACCTCTGACCCACTCAATAACTTCCTATTGAAATGATTACAGTATTGGACACCTCAGACCCACTCAATAACTTCCTATTGAAGTGATTACAGTATTGGACACCTCTGACCCACTCAATAACTTCCTATTGAAATGATTACAGTATTGGACACCTCTGACCCACTCAATAACTTCATATTGAAGTGATTACAGTATTAGACACCTCAGACACACTCAATAACTTCATATTGAAGTGATTACAGTATTGGACACCTCTGACCCACTCAATAACTTCATATTGAAGTGATTACAGTATTAGACACCTCTGACCCACTCAATACCATAGTACCCTCCAAGCTCGTCATCAAGCTCGAGACCCTGGGTCTCGACCCCGCCCTGTGCAACTGGGTACTGGACTTCCTGACGGGCCGCCCCCAGGTGGTGAGGGTAGGCAACAACATCTCCTCCCCGCTGATCCTCAACACTGGGGCCCCACAAGGGTGCGTTCTGAGCCCTCTCCTGTACTCCCTGTTCACCCACGACTGCGTGGCCACGCACACCTCCAACTCAATCATCAAGTTTGCGGACGACACAACAGTGGTAGGCTTGATTACCAACAACGACGAGACGGCCTACAGGGAGGAGGTGAGGGCCCTCGGAGTGTGGTGTCAGGAAAATAACCTCACACTCAACGTCAACAAAACTAAGGAGATGATTGTGGACTTCAGGAAACAGCAGAGGGAACACCCCCCCATCCACATCGATGGAACAGTAGTGGAGAGGGTAGCAAGTTTTAAGTTCCTCGGCATACACATCACAGACAAACTGAATTGGTCCACTCACACAGACAGCATCGTGAAGAAGGCGCAGCAGCGCCTCTTCAACCTCAGGAGGCTGAAGAAATTCGGCTTGTCACCAAAAGCACTCACAAACTTCTACAGATGCACAATCGAGAGCATCCTGGCAGGCTGTATCACCGCCTGGTATGGCAACTGCACCGCCCTCAACCGTAAGGCTCTCCAGAGGGTAGTGAGGTCTGCACAACGCATCACCGGGGGCAAACTACCTGCCCTCCAGGACACCTACACCACCCGATGCTACAGGAAGGCCATAAAGATCATCAAGGACATCAACCACCCGAGCCACTGCCTGTTCACCCCGCTGTCATCCAGAAGGCGAGGTCAGTACAGGTGCATCAAAGCTGGGACCGAGAGACTGAAAAACAGCTTCTATCTCAAGGCCATCAGACTGTTAAACAGCCACCACTAACATTGAGTGGCTACTGCCAACACACTGTCAATGCCACTGACTCTACTCCAGCCACTTTAATCATGGGAATTGATGGGAAATGATGTAAATATATCACTAGCCACTTTAAACAATGCTACCTTATATAATGTTACTTACCCTACATTATTCATCTCATATGCATACGTAGATACTGTACTCTATATCATCGACTGCATCCTTATGTAATACATGTATCACTAGCCACTTTAACTATGCCACTTGGTTTACATACTCATCTCATATGTATATACTGTACTCGATATCATCTACTGTATCTTGCCTATGCTGCTCTGTACCATCACTCATTCATATATCCTTATGTACATATTCTTTATCCCCTTACACTGTGTATAAGACAGTAGTTTTTTTGGGAATTGTTAGTTAGATTACTTGTTCGTTATTACTGCATTGTTGGAACTAGAAGCACAAGCATTTCGCTACACTCGCATTAACATCTGCTAACCATGTGTATGTGACAAATACATTTGATTTGATTTGATTTGATTTAACTTCATATTGAAGTGATTACAGTATTGGACACCTCAGACCCACTCAATAACTTCATATTGAAGTGATTACAGTATTGGACACCTCTGACCCACTCAATAACTTCATACTGAAGTGATTACAGTATTGGACACCTCTGACCCACTCAATAACTTCATATTGAAGTGATTACAGTATTAGACACCTCTGACCCACTCAATAACTTCGTATTGAAGTGATTACAGTATTTGACACCTCAGACCCACTCAATAACTTCATATTGAAGTGATTACAGTATTGGACACCTCTGACCCACTCAATAACTTCCTATTGAAATGATTACAGTAGTGGACACCTCAGACCCACTCAATAACTTCATATTGAAGTGATTACAGTATTGGACACCTCTGACCCACTCAATAACTTCGTATTGAAGTGATTACAGTATTTGACACCTCAGACCCACTCAATAACTTCATATTGAAGTGATTACAGTATTGGACACCTCTGACCCACTCAATAACTTCATATTGAAGTGATTACAGTATTGGACACCTCTGACCCACTCAATAACTTCATATTGAAGTGATTACAGTATTGGACACCTCTGACCCACTCAATAACTTCATATTGAAGTGATTACAGTATTAGACACTTCTGACCCACTCAATAACTTCATATTGAAGTGATTACAGTATTAGACACCTCAGACCCACTCAATAACTTCATATTGAAGTGATTACAGTATTGGACACCTCTGACCCACTCAATAACTTCATATTGAAGTGATTACAGTATTGGATACCTCTGACCCACTCAATAACTTCATATTGAAGTGATTGCAGTATTGGACACCTCTGACCCACTCAATAACTTCATATTGAAGTGATTACAGTATTGGACACCTCAGACCCACTCAATAACTTCATATTGAAGTGATTACAGTATTGGATACCTCTGACCCACTCAATAACTTCATATTGAAGTGATTACAGTATTGGACACCTCTGACCCACTCAATAACTTCATATTGAAGTGATTACAGTATTGGACACCTCAGACCCACTCAATAACTTCATATTGAAGATTACAGTATTAGACACCTCAGACCCACTCAATAACTTCATATTGAAGTGATTACAGTATTGGACACCTCAGACCCACTCAATAACTTCATGGAGGAAGACGGAGTGGAATAAAGAGAGGCAGGGGGCAGATAAAAAGGGAGTAGAGAGGGAGAGAGAAAGAAGAGAAGGGTTTTGAAGTGTGAAGCAGCGGGGTAGAGTCTCAGTCAGCCAGTCATCTCTTTTTAATCCTGCTTTGTGATGGTGGTGTCCCGTCAGCTCAGCCCCGCACTGCTCCACTTGCCCTGTCACTGCTATCATGTTTACACACAGACACACACACCTGCATTCTCAAGCCCTAAATAACCACACGCACAGCACCTTCCCTCTGACAAAAATACTTTTCAGTCCAGAGATCAAAGAGAAGAGGTATTTCTAAAGGGGCTTATGGGTTAGACCTTCATAAATAAGCTCTCTCCAAAGTAACAAAGGTTTCCTATTTCTCTTCGAATGTCTTCGGTGTTCAATATTCTGCTTGACATGAAGCCCTGAAAGCACTTCTCCTGCCTGTGCTTCTCTCACTCCATTCCCTCCCTCAGAGTGCATTTCCTGCTCACCATCCTTTCCCATTGATTTCCATCTCCCCCAGCTCCCTCTGCCAGAGAGAGCGAGAGAAGAACTCATCTCAACATCAAACCAGTCCAACAATGCAGGCGGTGTAAGCGTGTGCGTGTGTGTGTACGCTGGTATATGTGTATCTAAGACTACTTCCTCAGTGCCCTGGACAGCACACCTACTCCCTCCCCTGGTGATCTGATCAACAGCATTCTGTCTTCCAGGGAGAGGGGGAGCACAGAGCCCACGATTTCAACACCCAGCGCACCCAGTCAGTCGATCAGTCAGCCAGAAAGGCGTCAACTTTCTCTGAGTACACCATTCTCACACAGTGGCTTCCAAGCAGCTCTGGTTAACAGCCCATCCTTCACCACAGGCCACGGAATGAACATCATTCCTCAACACAGAGAAACACCACTCTGCTTAACTATTCAGACTAAAGCCTGTAGACTTCACTAAGTCCTCTGGGAGGGCACAAATTACCTGTTGGTAGGCTTTGTTTCAGTGCTGATCAAAACAATTACAACTGTGTTGATTGAGCCCCTGTAAGGATCACAGCCTATGCATGGCTTTCACAGCTGATTAAACACTGTTGAACAAAGAGCTTTGTTAAAGAATAATAGAGGAGAGGAGAGAAGAGGAGAGAAGAGAAGAGGAGAGGAGAGGAGAGGAGATGAGAGGAGAGGAGATGAGAGGAGAGGAGAGGAGAGGAGAGGAGAGGAGAGGAGAGGAGAGGAGAGGAGAGAAGAGGAGATGAGAGGAGAGAAGAGGAGAGAAGAGGAGAGAAGAGGAGAGGAGAGGAGAGGAGAGGAGAGGAGAGGAGAGGAGAGGAGAGGAGAGGAGAGGAGAGGAGAGGAGAGGAGAGGAGAGGAGAGGAGAGGAGAGGAGGAGAGGAGAGGAGAGGAGAGGAGAGGAGAGGAGAGGAGAGGAGAGGAGAGGAGAGGAGAGGAGAGGGGGCTGGACTGAAGAGGAGAATCTAGGAGCAGCACAAGGACAGACACAGCAGTCACCACCCAGCAGCCAGCCCAGCCCACTACAGAACAGACACCCAGCCAATTATAGAACAGGCAACACCATTACGCTACAGAATAGACAACACCCAGCTCACCACAGCCCACTACAGAATTGACAACACCCAGCCCACCGCAGAATAGACGACACCAAGCCAACCGCAGAAGAGACGACACCCAGCCCACTACAGAATTGACAACAGCCAGCCCACTACAGACTAGACATCCCACTACACGGCCCGCAACCAAAACCTGCGGACTCTCCTTCACTGCAGCCGACGTGAGTAAAAAATTTAAACGTGTTAACCCTCGCAAGGCTGCAGGCCCAGACGGCATCCCCAGCCGCGTCCTCAGAGAATGCACAGACCAGCTGGCTGGTGTGTTTACGGACATATTCAATCAATCCTTATCCCACTCTGCTGTTCCCACATGCTTCAAGAGGGCCACCATTGTCCTTGTTCCCAAGAAAGCTAAGGTAACTGAGCTAAACGACTACAGCCCCGTAGCACTCACTTCCGTCATCATGAAGTGCTTTGAGAGACTAGTCAAGGACCATATCACCTCCACCCTGCCTGACACCCTAGACCCACTCCAATTTGCTTACCGCCCAAATAGGTCCACAGACGAAATCACAACCACACAGACGCAATCACAACCACACTGCACACTGCCCTAACCCATCTGGACAAGAGGAATACCTATGTGAGAATGCTGTTCATCGACTACAGCTCAGCATTCAACACCATAGTACCCTCCAAACTCGTCATTAAGCTCGGGACCCTGGGTCTCGACCCCGCCCTGTGCAACTGGGTACTGGACTTCCTGACGGGACGCCCCCAGGTGGTGAGTGTAGGTAACAACATCTCCACCCCGCTGATCCTCAACACTGGGGACCCACAAGGGTGCGTTCTGAGCCCTCTCCTGTACTCCCTGTTCACCCACGACTCCGTGGCCAGGCACGCCTTCAACTCAATCATTAAGTTTGCGGACGACACTACAGTGGTAGGCTTGACGACGAGACGGCCTACAGGGAGGAGGTGAGGGCCCTCGGAGTGTGGTGTCAGGAAAATAACCTCACACTCAAAGTCAACAAAACAAAGGAGGTGATTGTGGACTTCAGGAAACAGCAGAGGGAGCACCCCCCTATCCACATCGATGGGACAGAAGTGGAGAGGGTAGTACGTTTTAAGTTCCTCGGCGTACACATCACGGACAAACTGAATTGGTCCACCCACACAGACAGCGTCGTGAAGAAGGCGCAGCAGCGCCTCTTCAACCTCAGGAGGCTGAAGAAATTTGGCTCCACCGCAGAACAGACGACACCCGTCCCACCGCAGCACAGACGACACCAGTCCCCCGCAGAACAGACGACACCCGTCCCCGCAGAACAACCCGTCCCCCGCAGAACAGGCGACACCGTCCCACCGCAGAACAGACGACACCTGTCCCCCGCAGCACAGACGACACCCATCCCCCGCAGAACAGACGACACCGTCCCACCGCAGAACAGACAGCATCCATCACAACCCAGCCCACTACAGAATAGACACCCAGCCAACTACAGAAGAGACAACAGCCAGCCAGTCCACTACAGAATAGACAACAGCCAGAACACCCTACTAAAGAATAGACACCCAGCCACCTACAGAATAGACAACAGCCAGCCAGCACACCCCACCCTACTACAGAATAAACATCCAGCCCATCCCAGCCCACTACAGAATAGAAAACATCCAGGAAACCCAGCCCACTACAGAAAACACAACACCCATCCCACTGCAGAATAGACAACACCCATCCCACTGCAGAATAGACAACACCCATCCCACTGCAGAATAGACAACACCCATCCCATTGCAGAATAGACAACACCCATCCCACTGCAGAATAGACAACACCCATCCCACTGCAGAATAGACAACACCCATCCCACTGCAGAATAGACAACACCCATCCCACTGCAGAATAGACAACACCCATCCCACTGCAGAATAGACAACACCCAGCCCCACTGCAGAATAGACAACACCCATCCCACTACAGAATAGACAACACCCATCCCACCGCAGAATAGACAACACCCAGCCCACCACAGAATAGACAACATCCAGCCCACCACGGAATAGACAACATCCAGCCCACCATGGAATAGACAACATCCAGCCCACCACAGAATAGACAACATCCAGCCCACCACAGAATAGACAACACCCAGCCCACCACAGAATAGACAACACCCATCCCACTGCAGAATAGACAGCACCCATCCCACTGCAGAATAGACAACACCCATCCCACTACAGAATAGACCACATCCAGCACACTACAGAATAAACAACATCCAGCCCACCACAGAATAGACAACACCCAGCCCACCGCAGAATAGACAACACCCATCCCACTGCAGAATAGACAACACCCATCCCACTACAGAATAGACCACATCCAGCACACTACAGAATAAACAACATCCAGCCCACCACAAAATAAAGATGGTGCCGAACAAAGATGAAGCCTGAGAACAAGGCTGACGTTTTAAGTATTCCTAACTAATTGTGTTTTTTATTTGTTTCTTTGCGTTATTTGTAACTTTTTTTTTTTTTTACTTATCTTGTACATAGTGTTAATGCTACCGTCTCTTATGATTGAAAATAGCTTCTGGACACTAGAACTGCGATTACTCAATACGGACTGGCAGAATCCTTTTTTTCCTTTAACAAGTCCGACGAGCACAACGTGAATGATATACTGCTTTCCCGGGAACAGGCCCAGATCCCTGTCATTTGCTTGAAGAGAAGGCAGAGAAAAATGGTCCAGAGGGCAGGCTGCCTTCTGAGATTTCGTAGGCGATCGAATAAAGCACCACTTCCTTTCATTCTGCTAGCAAACGCAGAAGATTAAACTACCAACGGGACATTCAAAACTGTAATATCTTATGCTTCACGGAATCGTGGCTGAACGACAACATTATCAACATACAGCTGGCTGGTTATAAGCTGTACCGGCAGGATACAACAGCGGCGTCTGGTAAGACAAGGGACAGTGGACTATGTATTTTTGTAAATAACAGCTGGTGCACGATATCTAAGGAAGTCTCGAGGTAGAGTATCATGATAAGCTGTAGACTACACTATCTACCTAGAGAGATTTCATCTGTATTTTTTGTAGCTGTCTACATACCACCACAGACTGATGCTGGCATGAAGACCGCACTCAATGAGCTGTATTCCTCCATAAGCAAACAGGAAAACGCTCAACCAGAGACAGAGATCCTAGTAGCCAGGGACTTGAATGCAGAGAAACTTAAATCTGTCTCACCAAATTTCTATCAGCATGTTAAATGTGCAACCAGAGGGGGAAAAAAACTCTGGACCACCTTTACTCCACACACAGAGACGCATACAAAGCTCTCCCTCCAATTGGCAAATCTGACCATAATTCTATCTTCCTGATTCCTGCTTACAAGCAAAACTAAAGCAGGAAGCACCAGTGACTCAATCAATAAAAAAATGGTCAGATGAAGCAGATGCTAAGCTACAGGACTGTTTTGCTAGCACAGACTGGAATATATTCAGTCATTGGCTCATCAATAAGTGCATCGATGACATCGTCCCCACAGTGACCGCATGTACATACCCCAACCAGAAGCCATGGATTAAAAGCAACATCCGCACTGTGCTAAAGGCTAGAGCTGCTGCTTTCAAGGATCGGGACTAACCCGGAAGCTTATTAGAAATCCCGCTATGCCCTCTGACGAACCATCAAACAGGCAAAGCGTCAATACAGGACTAAGATCGAATCATACTTCACCGGCTCTGACGCTCGTCGGATGTGGCAGGGCTTGCAAACTATTACAGACTACAAAGGAAAGCACAGCCGAGAGCTGCCCAGTGACACAAGCCTACCAGACGAGCAAAACTACTTATATGCTCGCTTCAGGCAAATCAAATCAAATCAAATCAAATGTATTTATATAGCCCTTCGTACATCAGCTGATATCTCAAAGTGCTGTACAGAAACCCAGCCTAAAACCCCAAACAGCAAGCAATGCAGGTGGAGAAGCACAGTGGCTAGGAAAAACTCCCTAGAAAGGCCAATACCTAGGAAGAAACCTAGAGAGGAACCAGGCTATGTGGGGTGGCCAGTCCTCTTCTGGCTGTGCCGGGTGGAGATTATAACAGAACATGGTCAAGATGTTCAATGTTCATAAATGACCAGCATGGTCGAATAATAATAAGGCAGAACAGTTGAAACTAGAGCAGCAGCACAGTCAGGTGGAAGTTGAAACTGGAGCAGCAGCATGGCCAGGTAGACTGGGGACAGCAAGGAGTCATCATGTCAGGTAGTCCTGGGGCATGGTCCTAGGGCTCAGGTCAGTTGAAACTGGAACAGCAGCATGGCCAGGTGGACTGGGGACAGCAAGGAGTCATCATGTCAGGTATTCCTGGGGCATGGTCCTAGGGCTCAGGTCCTCCGAGAGAGAGAAAGAAAGAAAGAGAGAAGGAGAGAATTAGAGAACGCACACTTAGATTCACACAGGACACCGAATAGGACAGGAGAAGTACTCCAGATATAACAAACTGACCCCAGCCCCCCGACACATAAACTACTGCAGCATAAATACTGGAGGCTGAGACAGGAGGGGTCAGGAGACACTGTGGCCCCATCCGAGGACACCCCCGGACAGGGCCAAACAGGAAGGATATAACCCCACCCACTTTGCCAAAGCACAGCCCCCACACCACTAGAGGGATATCTTCAACCACCAACTTACCATCCTGAGACAAGGCTGAGTATAGCCCACAAAGATCTCCGCCACGGCACAACCCAAGGGGGGGGGGGGGGCGCCAACCCAGACAGGATGACCACAACAGTGAATCAACCCACTCAGGTGACGCACCCCCTCCAGGGACGGCATGAGAGAGCCCCAGCAAGCCAGTGACTCAGCCCCTGTAATAGGGTTAGAGGCAGAGAATCCCAGTGGAAAGAGGGGAACCGGCCAGGCAGAGACAGCAAGGGCGGTTCGTTGCTCCAGAGCCTTTCCGTTCACCTTCCCACTCCTGGGCCAGACTACACTCAATCATATGACCCACTGAAGAGATGAGTCTTCAGTAAAGACTTAAAGGTTGAGACCGAGTTTGCGTCTCTGACATGGGTAGGCAGACCGTTCCATAAAAATGGAGCTCTATAGGAGAAAGCCCTGCCTCCAGCTGTTTGCTTAGAAATTCTAGGGACAATTAGGAGGCCTGCGTCTTGTGACCGTAGCGTACGTATAGGTATGTACGGCAGGACCAAATCAGAGAGATAGGTAGGAGCAAGCCCATGTAATGCTTTGTAGGTTAGCAGTAAAACCTTGAAATCAGCCCTTGCTTTGACAGGAAGCCAGTGTAGAGAGGCTAGCACTGGAGTAATATGATCAAATTTTTTGGTTCTAGTCAGGATTCTAGCAGCCGTATTTAGCACTAACTGAAGTTTATTTAGTGCTTTATCCGGGTAGCCGGAAAATAGAGCATTGCAGTAGTCTAACCTAGAAGTGACAAAAGCATGGATTAATTTTTCTGCATCATTTTTGGACAGAAAGTTTCAGATTTTTGCAATGTTACGTAGATGGAAAAAAGCTGTCCTCGAAATGGTCTTGATATGTTCTTCAAAAGAGAGGTCAGGGTCCAGAGTAACGCCGAGGTCCTTCACAGTTTTATTTGAGACGACTGTACAACCATTAAGATTAATTGTCAGATTCAACAGAAGATTGAATAACACTGAAACATGCATGAGAGCACCAGCTGTTCCGGAAGACTGTGTAATCACGATCCCTGCAGCCGATGTGAGTAAGACCTTTTAACAGGTCAACATTCACAAGGCCGCAGGGCCAGACAGATTACCAGGACAGGTACTGCGAGTATGCGCTGACCAACTGGCAAGTGTCTTCTCTCACATTTTTCAACCTCTCCCTGTCCGAGTCTATAATACCAACATGTTTCAAGCAGACCACCATAGTCCCTGTGTCCAAGAACACTAAGGTAACCTGCCTAAATGACTACCGACCCGTAGCACTCACATCTGTAGCCATGAGTGCTTTGAAAGGCTGGCCATGGCTTATATCAACACCATTATCCCAGAAACCCTAGACCCACTCCAATTTGCATACCGCCACAACAGATCCACAGATTATGCAATCTCTATTGCACTCCACACTGCCCTTCCACACTGCCCTTTGGACAAAATGAACACCCATCTGAGAATGCTATTCATTCACTACAGCTCAGCGTTCAACACCATAGTGCCCTCAAAGCTCATCAATAAGCTAAGGACCCTGGGACTAAACACCTCCCTCTGCAACTGGATCCTGGACTTCCTGGTTGGCCGCCCCAGGTGGTAAGGTTAGGTAACAACACATCCGCCACACTGATCCTCAACACAGGGGCCCCTCAGAGGTGCGTGCTCAGTACCCTCCTGTACTCCCTGTTCACTCATGATTGCACGGGCAGGAACGACTCCAACACCATCATTAAGTTTGCCAATGACGCAACAGTGGTAGGCCTGATCACCGACAACGACGACACAGCCTATAGAGCCTATAGAGGTCAGAGACCTGGTCGTGTGGTGCCAGGACAACAATCTCTCCCTCAGCGTGATCAAGACAAAGGAGATGATTGTGGAATTCAGGAAAAAGAGGACCGAGCACGCCCCCATTCTCATCGACGGGGCTGTAGTAGAGCAGGTTGAGAGCTTCAAGTTCCTTGGTGTCCACATCACCAACAAACTAACAAGGTCCAAGCACACCAAGACAGCTGTGAAAAGGGCACAACAATACCTATTTCCCCTCAGGAGACTGAAAAGTTTTGGCATGGGTTCTCAGATCCTCAAAAGGTTCTACAGCTGCACCATCGAGAGCATCCTGACTGGTTGCATTACTGCCTGGTACGGCAACTGCTCGGCCTACTACCGCAACGCACTACAGAGGGTAATGCGAACGGCCCAGTACTGTACATCACTGGGGCCAAGCTCTCTGCCTCTATATCAGACGGTGTCAGAGGAAAGCCCTAAAAATTGTCATAGACTGTTCTCTCTGATACCACATGGCAAGTGGAACCGGAACGCCAAGTCTAGATCCAAGAGGTTTCTAAACAGCTTCTACCCCCAAGCCATAAGACTCCTGAACATCTAATCAAATGGACATGCAGACTATTTGCATTGCCCCCCCCCCCCCTTTTTTTTACAGCGTTGCTACTCTGTTGTTATCAACTGTGCATAGTCAACTCTACCTACATGAACATATTACCGCAACTAACCGGTGTCCCCGCACATTGACTCTGTACCGGTACCCCCCTGTATATACTCTCGCTATTGATATTTTACTGCTGTTCTTTAATTACTTGTAACTTTTATATCTTATTCTTATTCATACTTTTTTTAAATTTAACTGCATTGTTGGTTAGGGGCTCGTAAGTAATTGCACTGTAAGGTCTACACCTGTTGTATCCGGCGCATGTGACTAATACAATTGGATTTGAATAGACAACATCTAGCCCACCACAGAATAGACAACACCCAGCCCACCACAGCCCATGCAGAACCGACAACAGCCAGCCAATCTACAGTACAGGCTGCCTCTACAATGTACAGCTATAGAGGAAAGATAGTAGGAGATACGAACAGTGACAAGGCCCTTGGTCTGACCACTCTTAGCTTTCCTTGTCTCAACAACATCACTGAATATTTCCCTCCCCCGAAAACAGGTTTACATGCAGTATTGTAGTCCATTAGAATTACCTTGCATTTGATATTAAGAAACCGGGTGGGTCTAGAGACTCTAAAATGTATTTCCTTCAAAAGCAAAGGTTTCTTGGAGAGTGGGCTAAACCTCTAATTGATAAAGCCAGATGACAGTGACACAGAGTGATAGAGTAGAGCGCTGCCCCGGAGCATTCTGTCTCCCTGTCTGACTGCTGCTTTCCTTTGCCTGAGAGGAAGATCCCAAGGAGGAATACAATATTCATACATACCCCATCATATACCTTCATCGCCATGGAGACTAGTTCACCTCTATCTTCAACTTGCATCTCCTGCAAAGTCTTTGTCTATTAAGTGAAGTTCATTTCAGCCTTTCTCTCAGCTTTACATGTCTGTGTGTATGAGAAGGATCCCTATGAGCTGAAAGCACCTGCTGAGCAGAGCTCTGGATAACTGCATAGAGTGCATTACATCCTGATTCCGTCTTTTTAACGGCACTGCTAACACATCTATGGGTTCATCTACTGAACCATTCATCCACAACAGGAGGGGATTTTCCAAGCTATTCAGGGATACATCACGCTCTCAGTGTAGCTTTTATTCACCATTTAACCAATTAGATTTAATATGTTCATAAACCACTGTGGGAATAAAAATACAGTCTTCACAAATCAATGTTATTTGGCAGCGCACATTCGCCCCATTAAACAAACCCCATATCTCCAAATCTCAGAGCGGCGCCACTCGATGAGCAGGCAGTGGATGGAGGGAGGGCATTAGCAGGCTTCCAGAGATCTGTTAGAGTTACTCTCCACTCTTTGTACACAGACTCTGACTGCTGATGACATTTTCTGAGGCGCTGGCTGAATAAACATTTCTATAACATGGATAGACTATGTCGGTTGCGTCTGGATTTGAGGTGAATTATTGAATATGTTGTGACAGAGGGACACTTCTCCCTAGGGGGCGACATGGTAAGACATGGGACACGAGGACATATCAGGGGATGGAAAAGACTCTTCCTCAATAATTAACATCTCACAGGAGGCGACAGGCAGAGAAGTGGGTGTCTAAGAACAGGCCCAAAATAACTCTGTCAGATTGGGGGGTGGTGCTGAACACATAGACCTTGGCCTGAAGCCCCTCTTTAAATGTCACTGTTGTTCTCTTAGAAGTGCCCGCTCCCACTCCTTTGGTCTGTCAGGATAGACAATGTACTTCATTGTTCTCAATTACTACGGTGTAGAAGCCACTTCAAGTGGTGATTACGCACACGCACGGACTCACATTCACAAACACACATAAATGTACGTAAGCATGCACGCACACACACAAACAAGCGTGCACATACACAAACCCATGCACACACACACCAGATGCCAAAGGATAAAAGGTTTCCTATCATGTCAATTCACATCACACATACCCGTAATGCAGGCATGACAGAAATCCCCTGGCCATTTCACTGTGTCCATTCCAACAGGGGCGTGGGTTACATCATTAGGCTTTGGGTTGCTGAGATGATTGTTACTATGATCAAAACCAAGTATCAAGCCTCTGTCGGAGATGGGCTGGGGATTACCAGAAGGCATCTGTCTCATGCATGTGAATCCTCCTCTCCGTGTGTGTTCCCTGAGCGACACTGCAGCTGCTGCACTGAGTCAGCCCCAGAGCCTCTGTCTGCCCTCTGCCAGCTGAGAGGAGACCAAACCAGGCCAGGAGGATGGGAAAAGAGGGCTCTCATCTCGCAAGATAGCAACAGGGCACTGCGTGTGTGTGTGTGTGTGTGTGTGTGTGTGTGTGTGTGTGTGTGTGTGTGTCTGTGTGTGTGTGTGTGTGTGTGTGTGTGTGTGTGTGTGTGTGTGTGTGTGTGTGTGTGTGTGTGTGTGTGTGTGTGTGTGTGTGTGTGTGTGTGTGTATGTATGTGTGTGTGTGTGTGTGTGTGCTTGCGTGCGTGTGTGTGCTTGTGTGTGTGTGCTAAAAAAAAATCTAGTTTGGTTTTAAATAAAGTATCAGTGAGAGTGGGAGACAGGTGACTCTCCAGAGTTTCTCTCCGAGCCTCCATCAACAGTGCACATATCCCAGCAGCCTCTTTGTTAGGGCAGGGACTTCCTGAATCCTCCCAGTGTGCTGGTGAGTGATAATACGAGTGAACACATTCCTTCTATAAGAGACACTATGCTGGCCTGGCTGGGGCTTTCAGAAAACAAATACTTCTCCCTGTGATTATGCTGCTGTGCTGTCAGAATGGACCATCAACCCAGTATACACTCACGCGTAGGCTACATACCATAGGCATGCACATTGCACACATTCACTCCCTCGCCTACACACTGAAGCCAGTGTGCTTAAAAGTTAACTCCGTACTCCAAGTTCACCCAGATTAGCTAATGTCAGTATCTGATCTAGTCCTGCTTCTTAGTCCTCACAGTTTCCTCTAACTGGAGCTGACAAGAGTGTGATCGACTGAACTCTACATGAACTGGGTTCCTTAGCCGGGAAGCAAGACAGGGAAAGAGGGTTGATAGAAGAAGAGAACTGCAATAGTCTTCAGAAAACAAAGACTCTGTTAACGCCTTAGAGTTCAGCGACTTCAGAAAGTGTGCCAGCCCTCGTTAATACAAAAACAAGATGGAAAACATTCCAGCCAATTCATCTCTCTCTAACATAATAGCATCAAGCCAAGTAATCAAGATGGGGCATTGAGAGCTTTTATAGTTGATCAACAGTTGATTTCTATGAATTGTACATTTCACTCATCCAATCTGATCTGTATTATATATCTTACAATTTGTGACCATTGAACATGAAACAAATTATATTTTAAAGTAACCTGATGTGAACTCTCCCTAATTGTTAGGAAGTGTTGAGATGTCAATGTAAAACTACCTAAGAAAGGCCATTCCATCTTCCAGCTTCTGTCTCAGTGATGCTAATAACTCGAGATTGATTCCCAGGGATACTTACGACTTGTCTCTCCGGTGGATGTGGCGTCTTTGGGGGCTGCTCTGTCGGCGGCGGGGGGAGAGAGACTTGCCTCTGCTCCGTTCTTTGATGGGAGACTGGGCACTTGACGACTTCAGGATCTGAGAGAAAACAAAAAAAGAACAGATATGGAGTCTAAATGATAAGAGACGGTTTGAGCTGCAGTTTTTTACTGCACTGATATTTAAGTGATTTTGTTTACAGCTGCAAGCTACAGAGGAGGCGCTGCAGACATGTTCATCATTCAGTGGGCCCATTTGCCGCAGGACATGTGCTGGGGAAATGAAAGGTTCCACTTCAATAAAAACAGCAGTCGAAGACGTTAACTTTTAATGACACAGTTGGATCTCAGAGACAAAGAGCGTAAAAGAGTCGTCTGTGAGCCAATGTAGGGAGAAGAGACTAACAGATAGTAATGAAGCCAGCCTCCCAAGATACCCCATTAACCCAATCAGCCCACTAGTCAACTCCCTCTGCAAACTCAATTACGCAGCGCCCATCTGTCTCACAGCGACGCACACTAAGAGACACGCAGGACTTGTACTGGAATACTCCTGACGTCCGCCACTCGATTAGCAGAATTTGAGTTTCATGGTCACCTTGTCCTGGTAGAAACCTAATGAGAGCTCACTCCTGACCGACATTTGGAGGAGAGACAGGAGAGGGATCATGAATTCCTGGAATGAACACACAGGAAATAGCTCATATTCCGTGCTCCAGAAACCACATGCAGCTGAAAGCATAGGCAGGATGTTAGTCATAAGGTTGGTTATAGATGTAAGGATATACAGTATGTGATGTAGTGGAGGAGGGTTATAAGCACAGCCAATGATCTCCTATATGAAATGCAAGCTCTGTCTGAGTTGTGCATAGAAAACACTCTACAGAAATTTCCCAACTGGTTTTTGAGCAAGTGAAAAGGTGGTTGTGAGTTTTTCACCTTCCAGAAATACAGTGATATCTATTTATACACTGGCACATTTATGGTATGCACTGTAAGAATGTAACATTTCTACAGTATTCACATGACTCACATGAACTATGTACAGCTAACGAGGGTCAAACACAGAGGTCAAGGCTGTGTCTCCAGCACTGGGCAGCTGGGAACTGACCTACATTTACTGCTGCTGTTATAGTCAGCTCCAGACGCACCATCCTACGACCATCCCCCAGCACCACTAGCTACCACCACCATGCAACAGCTGATGCAAGGGAGTCTGGGATACACAGTCCAACCAGCTTCTCGCTCTCTATCCATTTCTCTTTCTCTCCCTAATCTCTGTCTCTCTCGTTCTCTCTTTCGCTCTCTGCTCCACTGAGGGTAACTCCGGCCTTAATTATCCCTGAAGAATTCGTATTACACCTTTCGCCTCTCCGTGGCGGCCGCTCTGCTTTCAGGCCTGAATTGGGGGGGGGGGGATGTCAAGCCAAAGCAACGCGAACGAGTTAAACGTTCCCTCGGGGATGACCCAAGGACAGTAGACTAGAGAGTTAATGTACTGTGGTAAACTTTTTCACCCCAACAGAGTTCAAAATTTACAGTTGAAGTCGGAAGTTTACATACACAAATTTCTTGTTAAGACCTCCGCAAGTCTGGATCATACTTGGGAGCAATTTCCAAACGCCTGAAGGTACCACAATCATCTGTAAAAACAATAGTACGCAAGTATAAACACCATGGGCCCACGCAGCCGTCATACCGCTCAGGAAGGAGATGCGTTCTGTCTCCTAGAGATTATCGTACTTTGGTGCGAAAAGTGCAAATCAATCCCAGAAGAACAGCAAAGGACCTTGTGAAGAAGCTGGATGAAACAGGTAAAAAAAGTATGTATATCCACAGTAAAAACAATTCCTATATCGACTTAACCTGAAAGAGCACTCAGCAAGGAAGAAACCACTGCTCCAAAACAGCCATAAAAAAAACAGACTACGGTTCCATCTTTATGTTTGGAGGAAAAAGGGGGAGGCTTGCAAGCCGAAGAACACCATCCTAATCGTGAAGCATGGGGCTGGCAGCATCATGTTGTGGGGGTGCTTCGCTGCAGGAGGGACTGGTGCACTTCACAAAATAGATGGCATCATGAGGGAGGAAATTATGTGGATATATTGAAGCAACATCCCAAGACATCCGTCAGGAATTTAATGCTTGGTCGCAAATGGGTCTTCCAAATGGACAATGACCCCAAGCATACTTCCAAAGTTGGGGCAAAATGGCTTAAGGACAACAAAGTCAAGGTATTGATTTCAGTGGCCATCATAAAGCCCTGACCTCAATCTTATAGAAAAGTTACGGTGTGCGAGCAAGGAGGCCTACAAACCTGACTCAGTTACACCAGCTCTGTCAGGAGGAATGGGCCATAATTCACGCTATTTATTGTAGGAAGCTTGTGAAAGGCTACCTGAAACATTTGACCCAAGATAAACAATTTAAAGGCAATGCTACCAAATACTAATTGAGTGCATGTAAACTTCTGACCCACTGGGAATGTGATGAAAGAAATAAAAGCTGAAATAAATAATTCTCCACTATTATTCTGACATTTCACATTCTTAAAATAAAGTGGTGACCCTATCTGACCTAAGACAGGGAAACTTTACTAGGATTAAATGTCAGGAATTGTAAAAAACTGAGTTTAAATGTATTTGGCCAAGGTGTATGTAAACTTCCGACTTCAACTGAATATTGTACCCTAAACGTCTTAGTATTTTTCAAAGTTACAGTATTGTAGATACTAAGCCCAGGAAATGTATGAACGGATGGCAGTGAGGTGTCAAGTAATCAAGTATGACACGTGACCTCTCATGTCTGCCCATGTGAGAAAGTAGGACAACATGTCACCTTCATCCTCATGTCTCGGCCATGCTTCTCCAGCTCCTTCCTCATGTCCTCTCTCCCCAGACGGGCAGCGTTGAGCACCAGGTACTTCCACTCGATAGGCTGGAAGACGTGCGGGTCGTGGGGCACGTATAGGCCGATCTTCACCTTCTTCAGGGTGTGCTGGTAGCGGCGGTACGAGTCCTCGAACTCCAACACCAGGTCGCTGAGCGTGCGGAAGGTCAGGGCCTTGTCCATGAGGTCTTGGCGGCGACTCATGCCCAGTGTGCCATAGCGTCCGTTGCAGTAGACGCCCAGCACCACGTGGTGGAAGTGGTTACCTGAGAACTGGGTCTTGAAGCTGATGGGAAAACGCTCCACCGAGGTCAGCCCATTGGTCAGGTAGCTGACGCAGCTTGGGTCAAGGATGTTAACTGAGATCATTAGCAAAAAATACAGTTTCATGGAATTTAACACAGTCTACTAAATGGTTATTATTTAGACAGAGAGAGAGACGGAGAGAGCATGATGGAGAGAGAAAGAGAAAGAGGGAGCGAGGACAGAGCTTAAGCCCCATGGTCAATGGTGTTAGCATCATTAGCATCATCAACGATAACTTAAAAGTTTTCAGAGATGTAATACTTTCTAATTATCTCCTGAATCGTGATTACTTGATGTTTACTGCTGTTGACAAGCAGCATCAGAGAGAGAGAAGGGCGTATGGAGGCCAGTTTTAAGCCTCTCTCAGAAATTCATTATATTTCCATAAACTCATTAGCTAACTGGCATTTGCTTAGAATGCAAACACACCCACACTATCTCTAAATCAATCAGCTAATGGAGGGAGTCAATGAGAGGGCTCAAAGCTGAGAGGAGGCATTTTCATTATAACAGACCCAGTACAGACTATAGAATATCTCTGCAGAAACAATACATCTTTCACAAGACATTCGCATTCTTAACATGAATTCCTTCCAAATCAGCGCATCATAGGACAGGATACCATTACAAAAAGACTAAGGCCCATTTCCAATAAAAGTGAGGACTTTTATTAAGCAACCAGACTCATAAATCAAGCTCAAAGACTGCTTTCCCTAAAAGTCCCAGGAATACATTGCTGTGGTGTCCTAACGTGGACTCTCACACAGCACACCAGGCTAGCCTCATTCTCCCTGGGACATATACTCTATCTGTGGTAGTGGCTCCCCAGAACCTTTATGTAACTGGCCTGTGGACCCATTACAGCATGTCTGGATGACACACGATGAGGCAGACTGGTCTAATCTGTCCTGCCCAGGTTCAGAAGGAGGCGGAACGGGACTTGGTGGATGGTGGAACTGGGTTATCTGGGACCAGTAGAGGCACTATATGGTGACACACACAGGAACAGGAAACTCCACTGTGCGTGTCAGTGACCTAAGGACCAGTAACGAGCGACTGGCGAATTCAACCCGACTGACTGGGTCAATTACAGATACTGGAGTGTGAACCCTTTACACAAGACTTTGAGACCTTCTAGCCTGAGCAGCACTCTGATGTTAATACCACTGTTGTCCATACATCTATCATGCATCTATGATCTAATCATCCGTATCACCATCCTTTTTATTGATGCTTCATGTTTTCAGTAAGCAGGCCGTTTAAGCTGCGCCCTCACTCTGCAGTGTTGTGCAGTAACATCACAAGCTGCTACTGTGGGTGAGAGAACACAATACATCTGAGAGATGGAGCACATTTCAGGACACACTGACTGGTTTGTGGTTTGGCTCTGTCTCTCCTCAGCTACCAGCAACCATCTGTTTCAAGCTCTCACACACCGAGCCCTCTGAATGGCTTGAGCGCCTGTCCGTCATCTCAACACCCCACCAGCCACAGCACAGTACAGTCCTCTCATTAGATAATCATAGAGGCCAGCCGACAGAGCCTCACCACCAGTTTGATGGCTGCTTTGGGGATTCTCTTTTTCCTGCCGCAATGACAATGAACACAACATCCATCATTTAAAAAAGGCATCTCTGTAGCGCTCGTGTTCGTTTATGAGTCGTGTTTCACAAGCAAGATTCTTGGAGAGCGATATTCACAGAGAATGCCTCAAGTAAATCAAGTGAACATAGCTCTTGAGGTTCGAGAGAAGGGTGACAGGTATTATTTGATATCCCCACAGGACAGTAAGCACCATGAGTAGAGGTTATGGTTGACATGAACATGTTGATGAGTCACACATTGTGTTTTCACATGAGAAATAACCCGCACTGGGAGAATACAGCCAGGCAGCAGAAATAATCTCCCTCAGAAAGAAGACTTTGTTCTGACACCTTGTTTCTTCACAGAGTAGCAAGCGCAGAGCGGCGTCTGTTGCAGAATGTTGGTGTGATTATTCATTGAGGTGGCAGTTAGAGAAGAAAAAAAGAAGCCAGAGGCTACGAATGAGGAGTTTTCAACCCCAAGCCACCCCCCTGGAAACGTCTTTCTCAAAACTATTTACCGCCTGTGTGTCTTGCTTGTTGATATGCTGTGTACATAGAGCTTGCCTAAATACTGTAGCTGCATGTAGGCTAACTCCCCTCCGGAAAAAGAACATGAACTATGTTGTGCTTATGTTTGCATTGATTACTGTTACAACAGAAAAATAACTCAAATTGTTAGAACAAGCGGCAGCGGAGTCACGGCATGAGTGAGCACTGAGCAGGAGCTGAAAGGACCCGGAGTGCAGAAATCTCTGCAGGTCCCAGAAAATCTGGAACCACAGCCACTCCGAAAAAGAAAGAAAGAATCTCAGTCCTCCCTGTGGCAGCTGGGCCCACACACACACTGCTTCTCTATAATTAATGGGCTATTAACTACAAAAAGATCACATTACCCATGATGCAAGGCATGTGACCACCCCAATAGTAGCATACTTCCAGTCCTCTTATCTGCCACCAGGCAAGCACTCTTTCCGTCACCTGGGTAGGATTACTGTTACCATGGAAACCAAGCTAAGAGACGTATGACTCTATAAGGCCTGTGATTACTAGCTCTAGCAGCTCTCTGCTGCTTTGACACCTGAGCACTGAGCTGGGTGAACTCCAGGGAGACGTTGCAAATATTAATTACATGCCTGTTAACTGCCCACCGAGCCCTTCTCCAACCGAACAGCATATCTCCAGTTAAACGACAAACACTGTCAGTGTTTGGAAGATTAAGACAACCGCTTGCACTGTCGCCATGATGCTCTGGGAGATGGCCCACAGTAAATATGATCCATGATGCACCACTGTGGGATCCAGAAGAGGGTCAGCGCTTTATGATAGTAAAACCATCTGCAGTCCGAATTCAAATGTTTTTTTAAAACCAACTGTCAAAAACGTTCACTTTCCAACTCGCAACAAACATCGAAACATTCTGCTGGGAAAAGACGGCCATTAACCCCTGATCCATTACTTTCACTGTTTTCTAAAGTATTAAATTCATCCCCCCTCACTTGCCCTAATTCTTTGATGTTCCGACAATCCTCCTGACAGCTTAAAGCAGGGTTTCCTGCCCCCCCCCCCCCCCCCCCCGGGTGCACGTTTTTTGTTGTTGCTTTAGTACTACACATAATCAAGCTTTGATTATTTGAAGTGTTATGGCAACAACCAAAATGAGCACCCAGGTGGGGCCCCAGGACCCAGTTTGGGAAACCCTGGCCTAAAGAATAGGTATAAAATATGTGACAATGATAAGAGCATCCAGAGTTGAATTAAAGGGAACATTAATTTCTCCTCTTTCCATGTCTTCTAAATCCAGGCTCTGGTTAATGGTGCTGGTTTATCAAAAGGTTGAAGAATACATGTCCAAGACCTAATGAAACAGTTAGATTATTGTAATTTAAAAAAATCATAAACTCTGTTTCTTCTCTCTGTGATACTCGGAATCTCTTATCGGTAGTAGAGGAACCTGCCTTGGTGGGTCCTAATAATGCAGCATGCTACTGGTGGTTTAATGCTACTGGTGGTTTAATGCTACTGGTGGTTTAATGCTACTGGTGGTTTAATGCTACTGGTGGTTTAATGCTACTGGTGGTTTAATGCTATTGGTGGTTTAAGCTCAACACAAAGAAATGGCTGTGGTGGTGAATTTGAGCGACAACAGAGGTTGTATCATAAGATAACATGAGTATACTACGCTCCATTTACTCAGCCATTAACTGAACAGAACTACGAGCCATGCTGTAACAGTTGAGGATGTCTTTATCTACCTGTTAATGATGCATGAACAGAGTGAGTCAGTCAGTATCTGAACATAAGCATACAGCTTGGCTGACTCCGATCTTGGAGATGAGACCCTGTCGGTTGCAAGTTGAGCTAATCATCTTTGTCAATGAGGGTTAACAGGTTTGGTCCCACATGACAGACTGGGACATAAAGATGGAATCCGCAGTGGGGGGGAAACAGCGCCACTGTCCGTTCCACGGCCATTATTGTTTTTTTGTAGTTTTTTTAGGATACAGAGGTGAGGAGCGCTGGTGGAGTGTCAAAACAAATTGTATTACATATGCTGCTGTTCTGTCACGTGTGCTATGATGTACAAGGGAGAAAACTGTTTTCGTTGTTTGCAGTAACTTAGCAAACGGACGTGGCAGTTTCCCAATTAAGGATTACAACTTTAAGCCTATGACATAAACCTAGAGAAAAGCCGGTCTTTCTTCATGAGTGAGACGAGCCTGCAGTGTGAATGTCCAGGCTGCCTACAACCTTGACCGAGGATAAACCTGTGTGCCCCTAAGCTTGACAGTAACCGTATGTGAAAAGGCCCAGCAGCCAAGCTGCTCTAAATGGCAATGTGTGAGACACTGCAGAAACTTTGCTCTGCCTGTCTGACTACATGCTTTGAACTTTTAGACTCTTGTTTCCTAGCAACAGGGAAATCTGTGAGCCTTATTGAGCCTAAGCGGGAACATTAGACTACATATCTCATTGATTTCAAGAGTTTCATCGGGCACATCGTGACCTGAAACAGATCGGCTCCAACTCCCACTGGTTAATGTGTATCTCTGACTGTGCCTACAGACGATGAAAGGATACATTCCAAGGATGACAGCTTCAAGGCATTTGATTGGAAGAGATTCCCTGATCATTTCCCTCGCAGTCTCCATCAACCTAAAAGGGAACAGAGATGATTGTTGTGAATACTATTGTTTCATACCAAGTCCTCTTCGGTGCTTTATGCAGAAAGTGTCACAATGGTATAATCTCATCATACAGGATTACAACAAACAAATAGTGTCAAGTACAAGCCAAGCACATTAATGAAAGCACCATCTTCTAAATACAATGACCCCTTTTACTTATTTTCTATAAAATGTCAAATGTTCTAGTTGTTTTTGCAGTACATGCACCTAGCATGTGTACTCAGGGTGAAGAACACAGACAGAGGACGGCTATTTACAACATCTGAACTGGCCTATATTCTTCTACAGGGGGGTAGGCCGCCATTGTAAATAAGAATTTGCTCTTAACTGACTTGCTTAGTTAAATAAAGGTTCAATAAAAAGAAAATAAATACAGACACGTGTGCATTCCCAGAGTAGTGGGACCTCTCTCCTGGCTCTGTAAAGTAACGGTAGCAGACAGTAAAGACACACAAAGACAAGCCAATGGAAAAAAAACACAGAAATGGCCTCACAGCCTCACTTACCCACACAATGGTCTAGTTTTCCTTATCTCAAAGAACTGAGTTCCTGTGTGATTGTATCTAACAGACAGTTAAGGGAATGCACGTTATTTATAATGAGGGATACCTGGAGAACCTCTGAAATTAAAATGGATGGCCCTCCCTTCAGTGAAATATATTTTTACCCAACCCTCCCTGAATGCATGAAAAAAAAACAGGTGACCCTCCATTATACCCAAAATAATATTTAAAACAGAAAGTGGATAGTAGAGAACAGACACTAACTCCAACACAAAGCCCTTTTGTTGTCAGTAGCCTAAAGTAAAATTAAAATGAAGACTGTTTAAATGAATTACTCGAATATGGCTTTTTTGTGAGGTCAATAACTCTACTAAATAGCTTTATTATGGGCAACTAAACATATCGTTCTTATTAAAATCAATTATAGCAGCAGCAAGCTTACCTCTGGTCCTCCTCATCTTCGCGCTCTCCTTCTGAAACTGAACAGGAAATCAGGAGGCCTAGTCCGCGCGCACAAAAACATACAGTTGAAGTCGGAAGTTTACATACACCTTAGCCAAATACATTTAAACTCAGTTTCACATAATTCCTGACATTTAATCCTAGTAAAGATTCCCTGTCTTAGGTCAGATAGGATCACCACTTTATTTTAAGAATGTGAAATGTCAGAATAATAGTAGAGAGAATGATTTATTTCAGCTTTTAATTCTTTCATCACATTCCCAGTGGGTCAGAAGTTTACATACACTCAATTAGTATTTGGTAGCATTGCCTTTATATTGTTTACCTTGCGTCAAACGTTTCGGGTAGCCTTCCACAAGCTTCCCACAATAAGTTGGGTGAATTTTGGCCCATTCCTCCTTCTGGTGTAACTGACGCAGGTTTGTAGGCCTCCTTGCTCGCACACACTTTTTCAGTTCTGCCCACAAATGTTCTATAAGATTGAGGTCAGGGCTTTATGATGGCCACTCCTGTCACGCCCTGACCTTAGTTATCTTTGTTTTCTTTATTATTTGGTTAGGTCAGGGTGTGACAAGGGTGGTTTGTTTAGCTTTTGTATGTCTAGGGGTTTTTCTAGTCTAGGTGTTTATATGTCTATGTTTGCCTAGATTGGTTCTCAATCAAAGGCAGCAGTTTATCATTGTCTCTGATTGGGAACCATATTTAGGTAGCCATATTCCTTGGTTATTTTGTGGGTTGTTATGTCTATGTGTAGTTGCTTGTCAGCACTTGTGTTTATAGCGTCATGGTTGTTTTGTTAGTTTGTTTAGTGGTCTTCGTTTAAATAAAGAAGAATGTATTCATCTCATGCTGCACCTTGGTCTCCTCGTTATGACGAACGTGACAGCTCCAATACCTTGACTTTGTTGTCCTTAAGCCATTTTGCCCCAACTTTGGAAGTATGCTTGGGGTCATTGTCCATTTGGAAGACCCATTTGCGACCGAGCTTTAACTTCCTGACTGATGTCTTGAGATGTTGCTTAAATATATCCACATCATTTTCCTTCATGATTTCATCTATTTTGTGAAGTGCACCAGTCCCTCCTGCAGCGAAGCACCCCCACAACATGATGCTGCCACCCCTGTGCTTCACGGTTGGGATGTTGTTCTTTGGCTTGCAAGCCTCCCCTTTTCCTCCAAACATAACAATGGTCATTATGGCCAAAGAGTTCAATTTGTATTTCATCCAACTAGAGGACATTTATCCAAAAGGTACGATCTTTGTCCCCATGTGCAGTTGCAAACCGTAGTCTGGCTTTTTTATGGCGATTTTGGAGCAGTGGCTTCTTCCTTGCTGAGTGGTATTTCAGGTTATGTCGATATAGGACTTGTTTTACCGTGGATATAGATACTTTTATACCTGTTTCCTCCAGCTTCTTCACAAGGTCCTTTGCTGTTGTTCTGGGATTGATTTGCACTTTTCGCACCAAAGTACGTTCATCTCTAGGAAACAGAACGGATCTCCTTCCTGAGCGGTATGATGGCTGCGTGGTCCCATGGTGTTTATACTTGCGTACTATTGTATGTATAGATGAATGTGGTACCTTCAGGTACAGCTCCAATTGACTCAGACTATAACAATTAGCCTATCAGAAGCTTCTAAAGCCATGACATCATTTTCTGAAATTTTCCAAGCTGTTTAAAGGCACATTCAACTTTGTGTATGTAAACTTCTGACCCACTGGAATTGTGATACAGTGAATTATAAGTGAAATAATCTGTCTGTAAACAATTGTTGGAAAAATAACTTGTGTCATGCACAAAGTAGATGTCCTTACCGATTTGTGGAGTGGTTGAAAAACAAGTTTTAATGACTCCAACCTAAGTGTATGTAAACTTCTGACTTCAACTGTATATATATATATATATATATATATATATATATATAAAATCTGAAGAAGCCTTTGACTCGCCTCCTAAAGTGCCACCGTACACAGCACAGTCATTGGTTAGGCAGCACAAAAGGGTTTACCTCAGCAAGAGCAGGGCAGGTCAGGGCTTCTGATTAGGATAGCCTATCTATTGCAGTGTGTAAGTAATGCAGTGCAGCCCGGTTTTATATACACAATTCCATGAGCGCAAAAACTCAGGAAGGAAGTATATTTTCTTCAAATATTACTTTGCCTTGTGCTTCTCCGAGCATGCTCTTCATACAGCCTAGGTCTACAGTATAGGCTATGGATCATTTTATTGAGACCACACTAGATGCACTTGATATTGCGCGCCCAGCAGAGAATCAGGGATGAGGGGCATCATCGGGCACACATCGAGATACTACAATAAGCAACTCATTCTCCAACCCTGAGCAATATGACATTTAATCAAATACAAATGACATAACCCTCCCCTGGACTGAAATTGAAAAAGCATGACCTTCCCCCATTTTCCTCCGGGTAACAATTGTGCACATTTCGACTGCTCCCTAAGGGGCCTTTATAGGGGTCTGGAAGATTATATAAGTGTGGATGAGAGGGGAATGGTGGACGTTTCTGAGATCAGGTTCATGTAATGTAGGCTATCAATGTTTGAGAGAAATGTAACTGTACCTTGAAGACCTAATTAGTTTATGTATTTCCTCACTGATGTGTGTCAAGATGAACTGAAATGAATTTGAAGACTATGTCCAAGCTCCACCTGATTGTGTCTACTCTAGTTAACAGAGTTGACAGTTAATTGGTTTAAAAAAAAACATTTTAAGAGAGGCAGCAGATGTTTTTTTGTAAAGTGCTGACCCTCTTCTTGACCCCACAGTGGTGCATCTTGGATCATATTTACTATGGGCATTAAAGGTACTGTGACATTGTTTACAGACCCAGGGAGCCTCTGTTGTTATGGCAGTTGTTATGGCAGTTGGTGCAACTGCACTCCCCTGGCTATAATGACAACAAATTAAGCCCATCTGAAAACCTTGAAAGTGTTAGCTAGCTAACACACTGCATGCATACAGTACAACCCCCCCAGGGCTCCAGTGTGAATTAAAACAGTGTGAAAAGAGCAGCGGTGCACATGAATCTGTAATGAACTATAGGAGGACAATGTGTGCTAACAGGTGCAACGTGGTCTCAGGACAATTCGTATTATTCTGTATGTAAATCTGTGACACTCCAATTAGTATGTTATGTTAAATGATGAATGGTATTGCGGTCATACAATATCATACAAATTAGAGAATGTATAGTTTCATACACCTTATCCGGTCATACAACAGCATACGAGTTGGATGGTTTAACTTACATCCTGGAGGGCGTATAGCTTTATACATCTTTGTCTGTGACCAGGTTGCTTGTTGTATCATAACAACAGAGGAGAATTACGGAGAGAATTTATGTTGGTGCTTAGGCGAACTAACGACAAAGGTTATGAGAACTAAAACGACAAAGGTTAGGTGAATTGGGTTAAGTTTAGCATAAGGGTTAAGGCTTAGCTAAAATACTACAGTTGTCCCCAACCTTTGGATTACTAGATGGTCACAGATTACACCCACCCATCTTCCCCGACTAACTTCCCTACTTTTGTTTCTGTCTAAAGTAACTAGACCATTAGTAGGTATCATACATCTTGGAGGTGCTCAGAACTACGTACAGTATGTTTCATATGACTCTGAGGTCATTGTGTTTTGTGAACAGGGGATGAGAGAGGGGTGGAAGGGAGGGTTGGTGGCAGGTTGCGGGCTCGGCAGGGAAAGGATACTGCAGTGTCTTCATATAGTTCTGGATGGCCAGCAGCCAATCAGGGACAGACATGGTGGGCTTGAAGTTGGGGACCGATGGCACAGGGTGCTGTAGGTTGACAAAAAAAGACTGTTAGAGTTTATCTTGGTGGTGGATACATAAACATGTGGCAATATTGAAGGTCTTGGGAGAAACTGTAAAACAGCTGCTATGACTAATACTGTGCTTCCTCTGACATGTCCTAGAATTTGGCTCATAAAATGGTTGGCTTCCTTTTTATTGTACATTCATTGACTCAGTCAGAACCAGAAAAACACATGTACTGTATATGTGGTGTGTGTGTATGTGTGTGTACAGGAAGGAGGCCAGGGGACACAATAGACATAAAGCCATGTCATTTCCTTTGGGTTGTTTCTCTTAGCAAGAGCTAGAATTAGCTTATCTGAAGAGTCTGGTCTCATGCTCAAGACAAACAGTTTAGCCCTCTGGCTCAGTCACACAACTCTACTACGTTATATTTGCAAAGCCTGAGGTGATAGATCAAACTAATGAGCGAGTACCATGCCCTCAATCCAGAGTCAATACATTTCCTTTCCAGGGTATTAGGCTTTCTAGGTAGTCCTTTTTTGGTCTATTTCTCTAGTGAGTCAATGGCACACACACATACACACTGATCCTACCAATCAGGTTTCTGTGGTATCTGAGTCAATACGGCCACTGGATCAAAGGGCTGACAAGCAAAGAGAGAGTGAGAGATAGCAAATGTGTATATTTTTTTGTGGCAGGGGTGGAGAGGAAAAGAGAAACCCCAAACCAATCAAGGTGAGATGAAAATAAGATTAGGTTTTTCCTTCATCAGCACTCTACCCCTAAAGGATAGGGCGAAACTCTCTTAGTAGACACCCTTTTATGCAGAGAGACTTACAGGAGCAATTAGGGTTGAGTTCCTTGCTCAAGGGCACATTGACAGATTTTCCACCTAGTCGGCTTGGGATGTGAAACAGCAACCTTTTGGTTACTTCCCCAATGCTCTTAACCACTAGGTTACCTGCCGCACACAGGCCCATTTTAAAAGCATCACATTCAAGCTGTGCAAGTGAAATGAAAAGCAGAAAAATTTATGGAATATTCAGCAGTCAGTGGCAATCCCTCAAACAATCGCCCCGCCAAACCTATCTCAATTTCTGAGAGCCTGGAATAGAACAGAATTCTGCTGGGTCAGGGAAGAAATATGGGGTGATTCCTTTCTCCTTTCCCTCTCTTTATCTCTCTCTCTCTCCACAGCATAGAGAGGGATGAGAGGATGAGTGCTAACTGAGGAAGGGACCTCGTAGTGTCTTGGGATCAGCCATTTTCTCAAAGTGTAGCCTACCACACCACTTATAGAAATGTAATAACACTTCATTGATAATTAATAGAACATGAAAACATTGATTTAGTTATTTAGACACAGTGTTACTGTTTAGAGTGTTTAGTTGAGTGCAACACACAGTCCCAAATCACCCTGTGTAATTAGCTGTCATCCTTCTCCTCTTTCTCTCCTTCCCCCTGGAGAAGAGCAGGGCGCCTTGCGAAGCTCAGAGAACTACTGGAGCTGAACGAACGAGTGTGTGATTCACATCTTTATTCCTCATTATACGGTGTGAAAGAGGTTTTTATAAAAGGGGGACAATCACGCAGAGGGATATGGAAAGCTTGTGGCAGTGGCACAAGCTTTGAAAGTAGATTGAATTTCAGCCTCAGCACTGCAGTAAGTTGGATAGTAATAACACCTGGCGAACTCACTGAGCAAGGTTGAGGCTGACAATTCATGGTCTGTCTGTAGCTGTACTGTATAGGTGGACTTGCAGGAATTAAAAGATCGTTCAAAGAGGGACTTTTTCCCTTTCCGTCCAGCTGTCCCTCACCCCTTCTGAATCTTTTCCCCAGCTTTAGAGAGGTCTTCTGTGGGTGAAAAGGGCGACCTGCCCCCCTGTGCGGTGGATCTAATCTAACTTTACATCCCCAGGGCACATCAGTGAAACTTGAGAGAGACAGCCAAGATGTGACTGCAGCACCAAACACCCTGGTCATTTGTCTCTCTCCAGAAGACAGTTGGGCATTGGTCAGAGACTATCTTTAGAGCATGATAGCTTGCGGTTTTCATGTGGTGTGCATGTAAGCAGAGCCTGTGTAACTACTTATTTACAGTTACCAGAAAACATTAGCTTGAACCTTCTCCCATAGGAATGCAACAAAAACAAATACCTCTCTTTATGTAATGTTGTGTTGTCTCTCTTGTCATGATGTGTGTTTTGTCCTATATTTTTATGAAATGTATTTTTAATCCCAGCCCCGGTCCCAGCAGGAGGCTTTTTGCCTTTTGGTAGGCCGTCATTGTAAATAAGAATTTGTTCTTAACTGATTTGCCTAGTTAAATAAAGGTTAAATAAAAATTAGAATAAAAATGATTCTTCATACAGTAGCACCACGTTTGGAGATCAGTTCAGTTCTAACCAAATCCTGTGGTGATGCAATGTGATTTGGTGTTTGTAGAAAATACCTTTCAATGTTGTTAACACACAAAGTAACAAAAAACCTGATCTAATTTTGCAACAAATTTGCAGCACACAGTAGAATGTTCGCCACAAGTTTCCCAGAATCGTTTGCCAGAAATTCACAAGTTGCCGCAAAGTTTTGCTATATTTAGTTATAAGAGCTTTCTGCAAATTTGCATCAAATCGGCCAAAGATTTGCCTCAACTGTTTTCCAGAAGCCTGTTTTTTGGTAAGAGTGAGGTGTGTATAATGTACGTTTGAAACAGAAAGGAAGGCTTTGGTCTGAAAGCCAGTTTAGTTTCCTGTACAAAGCTTTATGGAAACAATTAGGTGATAAAGATTATCCTAGACTCAAATCCCAGATGGTGGATTAGTTCACTCACAACCAACCCCTTCAAATAGTCAGGGCAAAGGACAGGCACAAAGCTCAAGCAGTGGTGTTACCATTCCTGACAACATCAATAGAGAATAACAGAGGAATACAGCATTTCAGGAGAGTCAAATCTGCTAAGTTCTTACCAACATGCCATTTGGATGGGACACTGGAACCAAATTTACAAAACAATGAATGACAAAATCATTTAAATCCTATCCTTTTCTTAATGCAAGATGAATGGATGCAATGAATGGATCACGAGACACACTTTGATCACAACTCCTCAGAGTGTGTTAGTTTGCATTCAGTGCAGCAGGAAGATGCAGCTTGAGATTTCACAGGTTTCTCTCTGTAGCCTATAGCTCTATATGAATACATGTGAGCTCCACAGACAGCACTGCAATGCTCATTCCTCCACACAGTCACCCAGACGCTGGCCCTGGATTTGAGATTGTCCCTGAGCTGCCTTGCTGTAACTCTGCCCAATCTCCTTAATGAGGTAGCTAGCCAAAAACCTGCACGTCGAGATCACAGACTGGTCAGGCAGGGTTCACTGTTACTTCTGGGATATTAATGACTCCACTCTCCTTTCACACTTTTCAGGCCATTTGTGTTTCTCAAAACAGTTTTGGGTTACAGACTAATATACTGAACAAAAATATTAACGCAACATGTAAAGTCTTGGTCCCATGTTTCATGAGCTGAAATAAAATATAAATTTGGCAGTACGTCCAACCTACCTCACAACTGCAGACCACGTGTAACAATGCGAGCCCAGGACCTCCACATCCAGCTTCTTCACCTGCAGGATCATCTATGACCAGCCACCCAGACAGCTGATGAAACTGTGGGTTTGCACAACTGAAGAATTTCTGCACAAACTGTCAGAAACCGTCTCAGGGCAGCTCATCTGCGTGCACGTTGTCCTCGCCAGGGTCTTGACTGGCAGTTTGGCATCGTAACCGACTTCAGTGGGAAAATGCTCACCTTCGGTGGCCACTGGCACGCTGGAGAAGTGTGCTCTTCACGGATGAATCACGGTTTCAACTGTACCGGGCAGATGGTAGACAACATGAATGACGTTGTGTGAGTGAGATGGTTTTTTGATGTCAATGTTGTGAACAGTGTGCCCCATGGTGGCAGTTGGGTTATGGTATGGGTAGGCATAAGCTACAGACAACGAACACAATTGTATTTTATCGATGGCTATTTCATTGAAAATCAACATGACGAGATCCAGACGCCCATTGTCGTGTCATTCATCCACCGCCATTACATCGTGTTTCAGCATGATAATGCACGGCCCCATGGTGCAAGGATCTGTACACAAATCCTGGAAGCTGAAAATGTCCCAGTTAATCCATGGCCTGCATACTCAGACATGTCACCCATTGAGCATGTTTGGGATGCTCTGGATCGACGTGTACGACCGCATGTTCCAGTTCCCACCAATATCCAGCAACTTCACACAGCCAGAAGAGGAGTGACAACATTCCACAGGCAACAATCAACAGTCTGATCAACTCTATCTGAAGGAGATGTCGCACTGCATGAGGCTAATGGTGGTCACACCAGATACTGACTGGTTTTCTGATCCACACCCCTACTTTTTTTTTAAGTATCTCTGACCAAAAAATGTATATCTGTATTCCCAGTCATGTGAAATCCATAGATTAGGGCCTAATATGTTTATTTGAATTGACTAAATTCCTTATGTGAATTGTAACTCAGTAAAATCTTTGAAATTGTTGCGTTAATATTTTTGTTCAGTGTAGTATGGCGTAGCAATGTGGAATACAACTACAGTCTCCTATTCACTTAGCTGTAGTCTATAAATAGTGTTTTTTATTTTTTATTTAACCAGGTAAGTCAGTTAAGAACAAATTGTTATTTACAATGACAGCCTACCGGGGGACAGTGGGTTAACTGCCTTGTTCAGGGGCAGAACAACATATTTTTACCTTGTCAGCTCGGAGATTTAGTCCAGCAACCTTTCAGTTACCGGCCCAACACTCTAACCACTAGGCTACCTGCTGCCCCAATTAAGGCAGTGTGGTGGACATCGGTATGATATGACATGCGTGAAATCCCACAGCACTGAGCAGGCCTACAGGTTTTTCAGCTAAAGACTGCTATTGTGGACTGCCAAAAGGTAGTTGATAAGACACCCTGAACATAAAAGAAAGTGTCACTGTCCCTTGGTGATACTATACAACACTAAAGCAGCCTCTGGTCATAATTCCAATAACTAGTACAGAGGCAGCATCAAGAAAGGTCACAGTCTGAGGCAAATACAAAGATTCCTGTGTGCATTGTCATATGCTCTGCTATTTATATTGCCTACAGTGTGCTATGAACTTGGGCTTTGCCATCACATGTACTAATTTCCAGTGTACCAATTAGTGATGCTCCAGAGTCTCCTTTCTCAGCCCAGTCCCAGTCCCACCAATGACAGCAAGGGAAAGGCTCTCAACACTGGTCCCCGCTTGGTGACATTTCGGTCCCAGTTATATCTGGCCTCTGATGAAATTACTCAGAGACAATGTAGTGTCCTGTTGGAGGCCAGGGGCAGGCTGAAATAGTCTGCATGCCTTAAATTCATTCTTCATTCCTCGTCAGCATAATTAGGAAAGAGAAGACTTTCAGGAGGAATTTTAACTCATCCTGCTATTGTCCTGTCAACAGTTGTTGATGGATTCTTTGCATAGATCCAATTTCTAATTATGTCTGTTGAATTGCAATATGAAGCATATGTCTGTTGGTTATAACATGGTAATTTCCCGGGTTTTTATATCAATATAACTGCTTATTTGTCTGGCTTTAAGGCTATACTTACTTTAGGAAGGTATGCAGCATTCCTTATCTTGCTAATGTCTTGTCCATCAGGGTGTACTTTGGCCACATGAGTCCACATCCTCTCCCAAGTAACACCGTCAATGGGAAAACCAGTTCTGTTCACGTAAAATAGCACCCCCCCATCTTTCTCCTCTTCCTCTCCCGAAGAACGTCCAGCGTTGTTGGGGGTGCTAAGGGAGGCAGATTCAGCACCTGGGCTCGAGATGCAGTACGTACTGCCACTGGTGCTTTTGGATCGGTGCCTCCCCATTTTAGCTGCAGGTGAACTAGTGCTAGTGGCGTTGGGTCCAGTCATTGTTCAATTCAAAAGTGGGGGTCCTGGCAGATGGCAGCCCGTGATGATTTACTTAGCCTTTGTCAATAACCCAGGTTTGCTATAACAAACATGTTGCTGTACCAATATCCACTCCCGTACATCCATATAAAGGATACTGAAATCACATATTAACGAAATTATTTTGGGGGGCACGTGTGAAGCTTTATAGGTAGAAATGCACCAGAAAAAATATGCATTTCATATATTTAGCTAAACATCATCTTTAGCCATTAAAAAGTCTGAAAGATATAGGCTAGCATGAATTCAAACCCCAAAGCATAGCCGTATAAAATACCGCATTGTGTGTGGACCATTCATACCAATGTAGTTTGCTAGTTGCCCGTAGTGGAATATTCACCGTTTGGCTTCCTCCTCTGTAACTTCATCCTTTGCTCAGAAAACTGCGGGGGCGACTGACTCCCACAGCTGACCTCTGCTATGCATTCCGTTCCGTTCGTAGTCTACTACATATTTCCCCAATATCGAGTAGGCTGTCTATTCGAAAGCTTCGTCCTCATGATGAAAACTCCTCTTTGGTAATTTAATCCTCCATCACATGGTTAATATTTTGGGATGAATGATTTCACTATGTTATTCTGCCTATCGTAACCCCGGCAGCCAGCCGTGTTCTGAATGATTTCATTGGCTGTACCAACAAAGAGAAGCGGATTTAAGTAGCCATAGCAAATAAGGAAGGAGTCCCTTGCTGTGATTGGTGGTGATTGCGGATGAGGGCGTCAACAAGTGAAATTTGCAACAAATTAATTATTTTTTCTCAACGCCCGGTATTGTCTAGGTCAATATTTTTTTAATTATACTGTTATTATAACAGTAAACAATGTAACATCTTCACCCGATTCAATTTAACAAGTGGTGTCTGACGTGAAATGGTCAGTGGCTATTTAAAAAATTATATTGGCTTGTTTCAGCAAGCAATGTACATGTTTACATATTGTCCAAGATTATCAAGGTATCAAGGGCCAAATTATTAATGCAGAGGACAAATCAATTTAATGTATTTATCAAATTGCAAAAGTGGGATATCAAGGTTACTCATTTAGAAATATGAAAATAAGCACTCCAGTAACAGGTTAGTTTGCCAAATATGCCCTCTTCTGGACAATGTTAGACAAACCCATATTCCAACCTTATTGGTCTAACTTTCTCTACACGTTTTCCAGTATTGGGATAACCTAAATGCTAGCATTTCATTCACTTAGGATACTGTCACAAAAACATTATTATAATACACTATATGCTTATGAAAATGTATTTGAGGGCACTATTGTTACAATATCTAGGTCATTAGCTAAAAGTCTTCTGTGACACCTCATGACTACAATTAATAAAACATATACAGACTTACAACATCCACTGACTATAGTAGCTGAGCTAAAAACCATTTTATTGTATTGTTTACACTCTGTGTTTTATGTTTTGATTGCCACAGTACATTATCTGCAGATAAGCAAGTACACATGCGACTCCTTACCACCGAGAAAAGCCCAAAGACAAACTACAGAGGCAAAACTAAAACCACATTTTTACAGTACAATCTGGGGCACCTTGAAGGGATTGTCTAGCAGACACATTCTATAGCAGCTGTATTGTAACAGTGTTGGCATTGACTATACTGTGGATTACTGTGCGAAATTATAAATCAGGCTGTCGAGACTTTAGACAGTGGTGTGTCAAAGCCATATGTTGTATTGAACAATAGGTAAGTATAGTTCAAGGTCCGGATGTACTCATTTTCAGTTGGGAACAATGATTCAGTTCAGTGGTCTTGGTAAATGCAATACATTGAAATAAAGATGAATAAATAAATGAAACAAATAACTAAATTGGTATAGTGAACTATCAAATTTCGAGAAAAAAAAGCAAGGAAATGTTATGAATGTCCATATTCGAATGTTATTTCATCATTATTCAGAACTACATACAAATCTAGAAAAGAGAGGAATACATCTGTCAACCAAATAAATAAAAAAATCTACGGTCATAAGAAGCTAAATAATAACATTAGTTTTGATACGCAAATATGAATAATTATAAGCACTAATTTGGACATATCCTGCAGGAAGCAACCATTTAAAAACAGTAAATTGTTTTTGAGATAGCAGAAACGCCTATGGGTTGGATCTTCTGATTATTGATGGAATGATATTACTTATTCCCGTTAAAACAAAGGAAAAACAGGAGCCTAAATATAGCGGTTTAGAGATGTACTGGGGAATACCTAGACAGTTGTCCAACTGAATGTATTCAATTGAAATGTATCTTCTGCTTTTAACCCAACCCCTATGAATCAAAGAGGTGCGGGGGCTGCCTTGATCAAAATCCACATTTTCGGCACCCGAGGATTAACTTCCTTGCTCAGGAGCAGAACAACATATTTTCACCTTGTCAATTCGGGGATTTGAAGGTGGGAGTGACCGTCCCAACACTCTAACCACTAGACCACCTACTGCGCATAGTCTTTATAGCCACAGTTTGAGCTATATAATCCACTGTGAAGGTTTGGAGCTATTTTAATTGTAACGCTGCAGTCATTATCACTCCTGTTTGTGCTTCATCATCCACACAGCTTTCTTAGTATTTCCACAAAATCCCTCTGGGTGGCGCTGCTATACCATTAGCTACCTATCTCGGCAGAACTGTTAACTGTGCCATGTATTCAACAAAGTTGTCAACATTTGAACACTTTCAAAAGCATGCATGTAAGTAATACACCGAAAAGTAGATTGTGCATGTTGCACATTTGTCATATGCATTGTGCATCTTAGTGCGTCATATTTGGTCCATATTTGTATGAATGGCTGACATGTTATAGAGAACAAAACTGACACTGTTAAACTGCATTGTCATGCAAATAATGCAGCGTCACAATAATAGCATCACCATAATGACAACAATGTTCTTCCTCACAGGCTAAGGCAGGTCAGAGATCCTACATTATATTTCCCTTTTGGTTTTGTATAATGCCTAGAAATAAGTTTAAATAAGCAGCACTTTATGAACCAGCGATGATGACAATTGTAGAGACAGAAGTGGTTCATCAAGCAAAAGAAGGAGAGGACTATTGGAAGTTAAAAGGTGTATTTAGGTGCTTATAGTTTACCTATGTATAAACAAATCATGGCTTGGCTAAAACCACTACAGTACAAACATTATAACACATTACAGTTTACAATCCAAAGAAAAGGAGATTTCAAGTAACCTCAGGAAATGTTGTTGAATGTGTTGTAGGCCTCTGAAATGTTCAGTAGTGTTGAGTGACCTGACCCCCCTGTCCTTTTTGGATTAAAGTGAGGTCTCGTGGGAAAAGCTGACTGAAGTTTCCATCTTGACGCCATTGGTTGGCTTGTCTGAAGGGCACTCGGTAGGGACCTAAGACAGCAGAGAGAAATATATCTTTAATTAAAGTATTCTATTCTCCTTTCATGAGACAAAGAGTCTTCTCATCACTGAAGTAACTAGTTGTAACAATGTTATAAGCCAATAGCTGTATATTAAACCAACATAGTGGGGTACATAATCACAGTGCCAAATGGTATTCTAGTATCCCATAACAACATCCTACAGCACAACTTTTCAGATGCCCTATACTGACGTCAGCAATGCTCCTGGGAACTATAAAACTATACATCTTTTCAATAGATATGGAACATGACTACTACTATACATCTACTATACATCTTTTGTCTAGTGACTGCCTGAAGACTATTCCAAAAAATCCATGGAAAACAAATGTATTAAAGGATTCATTTGCATTGCCCAGCACGCAGCTCTCGACATGATAAAAATTCACATTAGATGAGCCCAGCAGAGAGGTCAGTGGCTGAGACACAGCAGGACTTTTCTGTCTTTTGAGGTTTGCCCGGCCCTTGATGTTGGTATCTCATGAGATACGAGACAGCTTTCACAATGGCTGTCAATGTGAAAGAACAAACGGACGAGTGACCTAACATCTGCGTCTTTCAAGGAAAAGTGATTAAGAGGAGGCTGACCTTTCAGGAGAAAGAACAGGAAAATAGAAAATCTCTCTTAGGTAAATGGACAGAATGGGACTTACTGCTTGAAGATTTCTGTGGTTCGTGCCCATATTGACGTTGTTTCTTTTCAGTTCTGATTTTATTAAGGCTGAAATAAACAAGTGAAAGTAATTAACAGAGCCTCATCAAAAAAGATATAAACATACAACATTGTGGTGTAGCCTACATAGTATTGCATTGTATTTTATCAGCCTGTATCAGTTTTCATAGCAGAAAGTGGATCATATGGAAGACCCCCACACTCCACAGAACAGATCAGAACAGATCAGAGAGCCAACCAACCTGTGAGAAAGATGCCCAGGAAGATCCAGACACAGAGGAACAGGTTCCCAGCCAGGGGGTTGTAGTCTGTTGTTAGTCTTCCCTGGATCAATGTGAAAATAATCCCAAAGATCTGAGGGAGGAAGGAGACATAGGTGAGCAACACACTATACACCTGTAGTGCCTCAAGGGTAAACTCTTAGAAAAAAAGAGTTCCAAAAGGATTCTTCAGCTGTCCTCATAGGAGAACCATTTTTGGTCCCAAGTACAACTATTTTGGGTTACATGTAGAACCTTCTGTGGAAAAGGTTCTACACAAAACCCAAAAGAGTTCTACCTGGAACCAAAAAGGGTTCTTAAAAGGGTTTTTCTATATGGACAGCCATATAGACAGAACCATTATTGGTTTTAGATAGCACCTTTTTCCCCCAAGAGCGTATATACAAATTTATGGTGACTAATAAAACAGATCACCAAACAAAAAACTTCTCAGACGCCCACTTGGCAAAGAAGCTAAATCATTTTATGAAGAGCTAGAATAGAAAGTAAATGTACTATGCAGACTTTGTGGGGGTAGGCAAATATTACATAATACAGTGTTGAGGGGAGGACACATACTGTGGTACCTGTGCAAATGCATTAAGAAGACCAGAAGATGTCCCTTCCGATTCAGGATACGTAATTTCAACCCCAAATTCAAAGCCAAGCGGCAGGTAACCAGTCATGAAGAACCTACAGAATAACAATATCATATCAGTGAACCATGCCTGCCCTCAGGGAAAACACACTGCTTTATCTTGATGCCCTTGACGTTTATCATTTTTGAACATAACCAGGCCCGTTCTGGCCATATGGTACTTCAGGAAAATGCCAGATGGGCTGGTCCATTTTTAGCCCAGTGGGCCTGTCCAGCTTAGGTTTTTTTGCACAAAAGTATCATTATCTGGCTAATAATGGGGGCCCCAAGGAATAAAATGGGCCGATGTGTTAGAAATGCCAGGGCAGATTTCTGGTTCCAGTCCACCCCTGAACAATACATAAATAATAGAGACATTGCATGAGTGACTGTTTACCCTCAGAGCATACAAGAGAACGAGAAGCTGATGTCCAAAAGGTCATTAGACCATGGCATGGAAAATAAGATAAGAGGCTTGCATTTGAAATGTCCTGAATGACACCCTACTGTTCACTACCTTGTCATGTAGACAAAATGTGCAACATGGGCTATCATAACTATTTTACTTCATAATTATCATTTCAATAAATTCTTTACAATCTGATAGGAAACCATTTCCTTTGTGGCTACAGGATCCTTTCCGGTTACAAAGATGTCAGTTACACAAATGAGAAGTGTCTCTCAATGATGATGCTAGACAGTCTTTTTAAAAATCTAGTTCCAACAGAGGGGTTGTCTCCAGCCTTACCCCAGCACGCCGGCAGTGAAGAACACCAGGTAGATATTGTTGAGGTCCAGAGTGAAGGTGAACACCAGCATACCAATGAAGGACAGGATGTAGACCATCAAAGTGGTCATTCTGAAGAACAATCACAGGACAGAACATTTATGTAAATACAAGTGGATACATTCAATACCGAGAGTTTCACAACTAAAGAGGCAATAGGGAGGTACCATGGGCAGGGAATTCCCTAAATGCATTAAGAGCAATTTACTACAAACCTGCATTATTATGGTCTGAACTGGCAGGACATAATTCTTGGAATGTCCCGTAGGCTGCATATCTAAAGGGTGAGTTAAAACTCATAAACGTCAGAGTTTGTGTTTTTACAGAACTTCCCTTTCTAGTAACAGCAGAATCTGTCTGAAAAACTGCTACCACAGTGCACAAAGTTTCCAGAAATAACTCTACCAATTTAAATAGACATACACCGTAACTGCCTTCTGTAGCTCAAGATTGCATCATGTGCAACATAGATTCATGACTGTGTCAACAAATGATGTAGTGATTCATGTCATTGGCAGTTGTGCTTGGGGACAGTACCTACTTGTAGGTTTTGGTGTGATCCAGCCACAGTCCACAGATGATGGAGCCCACCATTCCAGCCACCACAAGGGTGAGACCAATCCTGCCTGCATTCAGTTCCTGGTTCTGGGGTGAGGAGTTTAATGTTAGTGTAGGGTAAAGCAGGCTTTTCAAGGGACATGTGCCACACTATCATATTCACATGAAGACCCATGGCTAAGAGCATTTAGTTAAAACTTGAGGCTCATGAGGACACAATATGGTCTGGATGCATGTATGATGCATGTATGATGCATGTATGATGCATGTATGATGCATGTATGATGCATGTATAAATGGTACATACAGTACCATTCAAGGGTTTTCTTTAATTTTTTAAAACTATTTTCTACTTTGTAGAATAATAGTGAAGACATCAAAACTATGAACACATATGGAATCATGCAGTAACCAAAAAAAGTGTTAAACAAATCAAAATATATTCTATATTTGAGATTCTTCAAAGTAGCCACCCTTTGCCTTGATGACAGCTTTGCACACTCTTGGCATTCTCTCAACCAGCTTCATGAGGTAGTCACCTAGAATGCATTTCAATTAACAGGTGTGCCTTGTTAAAAGTACATTTGTGGAATTTCTTTCCTTCTTAATTCATTTGAGCCAATCAGTTGTGTTGTGACAAGGTAGGGGTGGTATACAGAGTAGCCACCCTTTGCTTTGATTACAGCTTTGCACACTCTTGGAATTCTCTCAACCAACTTCACCTCGAATGCTTTTCCAACAGTCTTGAAGGAGTTCCCACATATGCCGACTTGTTGGCTGCTTTTCCTTCACTCCAACTCATCCCAAACCACTGAGGTCGGGTGATTGTGGAAGCCAGGGCATCTCATGCAGCACTCCATCACTCTCCTTCTTGGTCAAATAGCCCTTACACAGCCTGGATGTGTGTTGGGTCATTGTCCTGTTGAAAAACAAATGATAGTCCCACTAACTGCAAACCAGATGGGATGGTGTATCGCTGCAGAATGCTGTGGTAGGCATGCTGTTTAAGTGTGCCTACAATTCTAAATAAATCACTGTGTCACCAGCAAAGCACCCCCACACCATCACACCTCCTCCTCCATGCTTCTTAGTGGGAACCCCACATGTGAAGATCATCTGTTCACCTACTCTGAATATCATAAAGACACAGTGGTTGGAACCAAAAATCTTACATTCGGTCTCATCAGACCAAAGGATAGATTTCCACCGGTCTAATGTCCAGTGCTCATGTTTCTTTGCCCAAGCAAGATTATTTTTCTTATTGGTGTCTTTCAGTAGTGGTTTCTTTGCAGCAATTCGACCATGAAGGCCTGATTCATGCAGTCTCCTCTGAACAGTTGATGTCGAGATGTGTCTGTTACTTGAACTCTGTGAAGTATTTATTTGGGCTGCAATTTTCTGAGGCTAGTAACTCTAATGAACTTATCCTCTGCAGCAGAGGTAACTCTGGATCCTCCTTTCATGTGGCAGTCCTCATGAGAGACAGTTTCATCATAACTCTTGATGGTTTTTGCGACTGCACTTGAAGAAACTTTCAAAGTTCTTGTAATTTTCCAGATTGACCTCATGTCTTAAAGTAATGATGGACTTGTGTTTCTCTTTGCTTATTTTAGCTGTTCTTGCCATAATATGGACATGGTCTTTTAACAAATACGTCTATCTTCTGTATACCACCCTTACCTTGTCACAACACACCTGATTGGCTCAAATGCATTTAGAAGGAAAGAAATTCCACAAATGTACTTTTAACATGGCACACCTGTTAATTGAAATGCATTCCAGGTAACTACCTAATGAAACTGGTTGAGAGAATGCCAAGTGTGTGCAAAGATGTCATCAAGGCAAAGGGTGGCTACTTTGAAGAATCTCAAATATAATATATATTTAGATTTGTTTAAACCTTTTTTGATTCCATATGTGTTATTTCATAGTTTTGATGTCTCTACTATTATTCTACAATGTAGAAAATAGTAAAAATAAAGAAAAACCCTAGAATGAGTAGGTGTGTCCAAACTTTTGACTTGTACTGTACACGGTGAATCGGTTTAGGGGGTACAGTTCCGGGATTTATGGAAAAAGCGGATAATGAACTTCAAAGTGGGAGACAATAGATTCGTGCCCTGTCATGGTTTCTGCTCTCATTTAACTCCATCTGTTTATAGAGAAAGCCTTTTCCCTTAAGTCTTTACTACTGTCCTGTTCAAGAGCTTGTGTTTGATCTAGCTATGCATGTAGTAAATCAACTTAGCAAATCATCTTAATTTTCAGTCATTGAAACATGCATCTTTTGCACTCCACTTACCTTGTAACAAGCCATAATCATCTGATTGAGAAGTGTTGACACAGAGTAGAAAGAACCAGTCATGATACCTAAAAGAAAATGGGGGGGGGAATGATTTATTTCAATGTTTCATCCCGACATAGTGATATCAATTCCAAGAATTTATGTAGTACACATAAAACCATGAAAATTACTGAACACCAACAAAAGAAACTCTCTGGAGGTCAAATCCAAGAAACATATGTAACTGGACTGAGCACTGGGCAGTCAGTCTGCCTTGGGGTGCATGGGATTAAAGGACAGATCTCATCTGCCTTGTATGGGGTTAAAGACAGATGGATCTCATAATGGAACAAATATCCCCCAGCAAACAATCAGTGAATGAACAGAATGCAATAACAAGAGACTTTGGTCCGCACTCAGGATAACTGGCCTGGCCCCAGATCTGTATGTGCTTCGGCCAACTCCTCTAACTTTACTTGTCATGGAAGAACACGTTTGGCATGACAACAAACCCAACAGATGAGTTTGCTAAAGCACAGACCTGGCAATTAGTCAGGTGTCTCACCATAACTTTAAGGTAGCTTTATGTTACAGTGGTAATAACATGGTTATAGTAAGTGTAGTAACAACATAAGGTAAGATTATGAAAGGTCTGGTGTCTCACCATAACTGATGAGCAGTAGGATGAAAGGTTTGTTCTTGAACAGGTTGATTATGGACTGTCTGTAGGAGTAGTCTTCAGGAGCACAGTCAGGTAGGACCGCCTGAGCTTGGCTGGGAGGTAGTGAGGGTCTGTCTTTCATGACTAGGAGAGAAAAGACATAGTCAACACTAACACGCTGTATGTACAGCTTTACAACATAATGGTGAAGTGTTTGTTTCTTGCTTCAAATGCACTCAGTAGCTTATGACTGCAATGACTCATTCCTGATTTTGCAAAACACTATCACAGCTTATTGTGAAATAAACACAAATTACTTACTCGAAATTCGTGACAGGCACACTTTGTGTGTATTACACAATTTTCTTCACAGTGCATTTTGTGTGTATTTCTTTCTTCATAAGGCATTCGTGTATATTAAACCAATTACAATTTGTTGTGGCTAACTTTAGCTAGGCTAGCTAGGTGGCTAACATTAACTAGAGGGCTAACGTTATAGCTCGGCTAAGACGTTGCTAGACGTTCGCATTATATGCCCACCCATCCTCAATGACCAACCTCCTTCCTATCATTTCTGTCTTAAGTAACCTACTGTCTTTATCTGTGATTGAAATTCACTGGTTACAAAATGTTGTACTGCACACAGAAAATTACACATTTTCTTGTGCCTGTCAAAAATGTCCAATAAGTAATTTGTGTCTATTTCACAATAATCTGTGATACTGGGTTAGATTTACTGTGGTATATTTGCATAGTTGTATGGAATGTGTAGCCTATAGAACATCTACAGTGCCTTCAGAAAGTGTTCACACCCCTTGAATTTTTCCACATTTTGTTGTGTTACAGCCTGAATTTAAATTGATTACATTTATATTTTTGTGTCACTGTTCTACACACAATACCCCATAATGTGAAAGTGTAATTTTGTATGTAGAACATTTTAGAAATGAATAAAAGGACCACAGGAGGAGGCAGGTGGCTGGGTCCAGGGGCAGGCAGAAGGTCAAACACAGGGGGTCCAAAAAGGCAACAGTACAGGCAGGGAAAAGGCTAGTAATGTCGTCCGGGAGATCGAGAAATAGGTTGTGTGGTGGAAGAATCAGAATTAGTTGTGTAACATAGATAATTAAGATGTCTTATCTGCATAATATACTTATGTGATATACTTGTTGTTAGAATGTATCCCTTCGGACTCTGGTGTTGGCAGTTGCATTTCTTCCCTCAGCTGGGGCTCAGTCACCTGGGGCCCAGAGAGGGGAGAGGTCAGGCTTGTCTTTTACATGTCCTTGGTGCTATGCAGAATATCAGAAATGGAGGAGGACAGGAGGGAACATTGTCTTCATATGTGAATGTGTCTTTACCTATTCTTAAACCATGTGAAGGGATGGTGTGATTAATGGGGAACAAATTACTTGTCTCCACAATGTCTGTGCACCAGTCACTCCCTCGTTTGGCATTGGGGGATGTGTGTGGTAGTGTCTGGAACCATTGTATGTCATCTCTGATGTTGCACTTATCCTGGGTTAGTGTATGACCTAGAGGCTCACTCCCCTCAGTGAGCTTGTCCAGGAGTGGGGTCAAGAAGGGGTTTTACTTGAGATGGAAGTATCTGGAGTTGACAATTGATTTATGCCATTGGATGAGTTGGTGTTTTTGTGCTATGAAGTACCAGGAACGAGATTGGAACCTCGTCTTAGGGACCAAGATGAACGCTAATTTATAGCGAATTCTATCTGGCTACAGGACACTCCTTTCTCATTTAAAAAGTCTCACCCTGTGACCCATTCAAAACATCTGTGGTTTGATATGTCGACTAGGGGGTGGATCTTGGCTATAAAAGACCTTTGTACTTTTGTCTGGCCGCTTTTCAACAAATCATCAGAGACGTGGAATAAGTCAAGGGGTATGAATACTTTCTGGAGGCATTGTAAATGCAGTTGTCTGGACCTATGGAGTTAGTTTCTACAGTGACTAAATCAGGGCTCTCCAACCCTGTTCCTGGAGAGCTACCCTCCTGTAGATTTTTGCTCCAACCCCAGCTGTAACTAGCTTATCATTATAGCTGGTTGATAAGCTAGTTAATAATAATAATAATAACCAGCTAATTATTAGGGATGAAAAGCCACAGGACGGTAGCTGTCCAGGAACAGGGTTGGAGAGCCCTGGACTAAATGATGTGCTATCCATCGGATCCATTTCTGCACAACACTATTCCAGATGGCATGATGAGGCTTGTGTCAACTTACTTACCAATTACAGTCAAGATGAAGAGAGCAGTGGAGACTACAGCTGTCCAATAGAACATAACGCTGATGTTGTGTCCCATCAGCTCTATGTCTTCCACAGTGTTGGGGACTAGGACAGGTGGAAGCAGGAAGCCAATGGCAGTGCCCAGCTAGAAGGGGATCAGACAAATACATCAATGTCACATATTCCATCAAAATACAGAAATACATGGTTATTTTTACACAGCAGCATAAACATGTACATCATAAGCATGCAGGCCTACAGTTACAATATGATTAGGCTAAAGGATTCAATAGGTGCCACCCATATCATGACTCAACACACACGTACCTGGTTACCCAGCACGGCAGTGGCACATGCAGTAGACACCTCCTTCGGGCCAAACCACACTGATGCAATCTTAGAGGGCAGCCCGAGGATGAATACTTGGGCTATAGAACATATTATCTGTCCAGTCATTGTCACCCCGAACAGATCTGGCCGGACGCTGGCGCATTTCACCCACGCACCGACGCAGTTCAAACCCGCGCCCATAAGGGCTGTCAGTTTCAGGCCTTTTTTATCCAGTAACCATGTTGCCGGGAAGATCAAAGGCACATACGCGACCATGTATACAATTGACAGCCAGTCGATCTTGTCGCTGGATACATTGTAGAAGTGGGTAAAAATGTTGGTGATGATGCTGTACTGGATCCATTGAAATGCGTTGACGAGGGAGTAAAAGCTGAACACAGCTAAAACGGAGAATCTTCTCCAATAGAGTTTCGTTTCGATACATGTTTCCTCTCCAGGAAGCATAGCCTGCTTCTCATCTGGAGGGATCTCTTGTTCCAAAGCCTTTGAGTCCAGTTCTGTCAGATGTGCCGATCCATTCGTTAGATCGGTGTACTGGTCCCCTATTGGGACTGCCCCGTTATGCACCGAGCGCTTGCATGAGATGTCTATTTCGTCAGGTGCGTTGTCACGTCGCAGATGCTCCTGTACCAACTCGCCAGCTACCATGATGCTGCGCCAACGTCGCCTATCGCTATAGCCTATACCCTAAAGTCAGGAAGCACGTTTACACAAAATAGGGCAGATCCAACATTCAGTTAGTAGATAATACAACTATTCACACCGTTTTATGAATAAGTCATTTTAAAATATTGTAGGCTATCTATCTATATTCGCTCTCATAAACGCCTTCTTTCGCATAGTCCTGCTGTAGCCTAGTATGCCCGTGCCGCTTTTGTTCAGTGCATGGGAGTGGAGAGTACTGTAAGGCAGGGCGCATTTACATCAGACAACTCAAATATAGAGGCCTTCGGATGATGACTCCGACCAATCAAAATACCTGATTTGGAGGGCTATGGCGGTTATTATCCCCAACCAGTCCGGGACATGTGATTGGAAGAAGTGCTCACCGGCCTCTTTATGCATTCAAATAAACTGGATAATTTCCTTAATATAGTTGAGGTTGTTCAAAGGTGTATGTGTTCATTAGTGACACATGGTCTCCTCATTATCTCTCCCTAATCCTAATCTTAGATTAACCTAATATACCTGCCTAGCATACACTGTACGGTAGGATACTCGCACTGAAAAAAACAAACGATTGAGACAATCTATGCATAAAATGTGTAATAAAATCATCCACCTCAATGACATAGGCCTAACAAATCAATTTTCTCTGCTAATTGTAGACCTTACATTTGTAGATGGGAGGTGAATTTACACTTTTATTCATTATGTTTTTGAAAATGCGGATCTTCAATTCGTCCTCAGATTTACCACGATTAAATACGTTTCAAGATGCACTGGCACACGTAGGCCTACATCACTACACTTCCACGTTGTCACAGTTTGCATTGTTGCGCGAAATTCTCAGGTTTCCAGATCCATGGAAACCGCAGCGCGGCTAAAGACAACAATGCGCGCATTACGCACACGTCATTTGGCTGCTGCTTGCTATTGTGGTGTTGTAAAGCCTATCAAACATGTCAAAATATAAAGAGGGTGCCCTGTTCGAATTAAACATGCTACGAGAAACGTGGTGTCGAGTAGAGATTGACAGTAAGTTTTGGGAAAGAGCAGAGAAGAGACATTTTGACTGTCATTTGCAAAACACCTGCGACTTCAAGTCGCTCCAGGCAGTGACTCCGGAGCAACGGTCTGCTTGGACAGCTGCAGGACATATCACCAAATACCCGGAGCGAAAACACTTCGAAGAAAGCCGTAAGCATTGCCAACGTCATAGCCAATGAGTGCTGAGTGATGTTAGTGTCTGCTGATGTGAACCTGACCAAACAGAAACAGGATTTCTGGATGTTATTACATGTTTTCTTTTGTCCTTTTTTCTAAACCTTTATTTAACTAGGCAAGTCAGTTAATTAAGATCAAATTCTTATCTTCAATAACGGCTTAGGAACAGTGGGTTAACTGCCTTGTTCAGGGGCGGAATGAAAGATGTTTACCTTGTCGGGGATTCGATCTTGCAACCTTTCAGTTACTAGTACAACGCTCTAACCACTAGGCTACCCTGCCGCCCCGTCCATGAACTTGAGGTCTTTAAAAATTTTCCTCAAATTGAAACCATGTCGCCCCTGATGGTTAATAATACAAGCTATGGATACATATATTGTTTTTTTTGTGTTTTTTTTTTTCAGACAAGGCCCATCTGGTATAATGAAGCAGAGGAACCCTTCAGCACCAAGTGGAATATTTCTGAAATAAATGGCACTTAAATTATATATAGAAGTGTCCATCACATATGCAAAAACACCTGTTGATTGAGCATTTTATTTCACAATTCCATTTCATTTTCAGAGACACAGCATGAGATAACACAACGTTAATTTAATTACAAAACGCGTCACTCAAGTCTCTTAATTTTTGGGAACAATCTGAGGGCATTATCTGTAGTGGCATGAATTACCATTTGAGGTGTGATTCCTTTGACATGAGCAATGTACTCACAGACCAGTGAAATGTTCTTGGGTTCATTCCTTACCTGCAGAGGGGAGACGTAGAATAAGAACACTTATACAAAACTATCAGGTTGCTGCTTTACATAATGATGCATTCCAAATGATGACCCACATGTTTTTCTGGTCCCAAGGCAGGAGAGTCTGTCTCCAGACAGATGTGTTCTAATGGAATCTGTTTGATCAGCTTGGCTTTCTGTTATAACACAGTAATAACACAGTCATTAATGAGGGGACTCAACAGCAACCGCCACAAATCATGTCTGGTTTTATCACACCATATGGCCGTTTCAGAGTTGTTTTGCAGAAATGCATAGTGAGCATTTCTGGCCCAGTAAAAGAAGCCTTTACACCAGTCTTTAAAACTTGAACTTGAGACGAGCTTGTTCAAAGATCAAGGTGTTAGAAAAGATAAGGTATTTCTATAGAAAAGATAAGGGATTCCCATAACAATGAGGACATACAGTACTGTTGGTGACTCCACAATACCTATAGAAAATGTACTGAGAGATTACTGAATGACTCCAGGTTAATGAACAACTGTATCGCTTACCTGGTCATTCCTACAGACAGCTGGAGGGAAGGAGAAGAAGTACCCTGCCTGCACTCCTTCCATGGCCACTGATGGTTTCCCTGCAAAGTTGTGCAGCAAAGCACAAGTGATACCTGATAGGATAGCCAAAATAGTTAAGGCCTCCTAAAAATGGAAAAATTAGTCACTTCAGCAATGAGGCTGTCCTCTTATGTAATCCTGATTTTAAGACACCCACCCTGTTCTTTCAGAGTAGCTATGGTGACCTTTGCAGCTGATCGGGAATGGATGTTCCTGCGTCAAAGAGGAAATGCACACAACAAGAAAGTGTCAGGAGAAATATAGTGGTAACAAATAATAATACTCCTTAATATCCAGTTATAGTGAGACATTCCATGCAAAGCCTGTTCTTGTCCCTGCCAAGGACATGGCTTGTTGCAGTTGCTCGCAGTCTGATTACATGAATGTAATGTGTCTCCTAGCACACACAGTACTATGCACCAAGGCTATCCACGATAAACTCACACTGGCAAATCCAGATCCTTGGATATTTGTAATTGCTTGGTGAAAACAGTCAGCTGTTCCTCTCTCTCCTGAGAAGTGGGGGCATACCAAGGTGTGTAGTCAAGACCAATCTGCAATCAAAAGAAGAAAAAGAGACTGTTTTAAAGGAAGAAAAACATTATCATTGCATTGATTGTCTATTGACTGAATGTATGCTAAACAAAAACCATTGATTTCAATCTTTAACAAACCATGTAACTCTATGCACAATTACTACTTTGAACAATTTAGACAGTACATAAATAAATTACTGGAAACATTTTGCGGATGCAAAGTTTGGTAACAGAATTAAGGTAAAAATCTCCCTCAGTTTGATTCCGTTACAAAACATTGTATGTACACAGTTCTTCCTGTATTTTTTTTTTATTAAAAGGTTCAGTGGAAATTATTAAAAGTAGTCATTGTGTGTATAGAGTTTTATGGTTTGTGAAAATTTGAAATCAATGGTTTCTGTTTGGTGAAAAAAAATGAGTCTCAGCATAATTCCATTATCATGGAATTGCCCCTCAGCACAAATCTGAGATGGGCACTGGGCAGCTTGATGGAAACCAGTTGAACAGTGGGCGGTTAGTCAAAGCTTTCCCAGTCCAGGCCAACAGTCAATCCCAAACAAAACACATGCTGGGAATGTCCAGCTAGAGCACCCTGTCCCCACTAGCTTACTCTGTGCTGTTACTGACTGGGAGACATGGTTGACTTAGTCCTAATACCTGCCTCTCTGGGCTCCACCAAATTAACTTTGTGAAAGAATGCTTGTGCCAGACATGCTTTCCTTCCAAAGCTCTTGCGAAGGATATAGATCATTAAGGGTATTAACCGGCAGGGTGAATTGTTAGTGATTTAAGAAGTTATTGTTGCAGTGTGCACTTTCAGTTTAGCAAGTCGGAGCTCAGGCTTAATAAGCCTAATCCTTTTGCTTTACAGAAGTCATACTATTTCACAGTTTTTACACCAGGATATGACACGTGTGTTTACGTAAGATTAAGCATGATGAGGGGCCAGACAGACCTGCTGCATAGGACTAGAGAAGTGATAACTGGCTTTTCCATACAATTCTATGAGTAGGCCTACAGTACAGTACATACTAGAGGTCGACCGATTAATTAGGGACGATTTCAAGTTTTCATAACATGTCCAAAAATACCGATTTGGCCGATTTTTTAATTTTTTATTTTACACCTAATTGAATCTTTATTTAACTAGGCAAGTCAGTTAAGAACACATTCTTATTTTCAATGACGGCCTAGGAACGGTGGGTTAACTGTCTCGTTCAGGGGCAGAACGACAGATTTTTACCTTGTCAGCTCGGGGGATTCAATCTTGCCACCTTACAGTTAACTAGTCCAACGCTCTAACCACCTGATTACATTGCACTCCACGAGGAGACTGCCTGTTATGCGAATGCAGTAAGCCAAGGTAAGTTGGTAGCTAGCATTAAACTTATCTTATAAAAAACAATCAATCAATCATAATCACTAGTTAACTACACATCGTTGATGATATTACTAGTTTATCTAGCGTGTCCTGCGTTGCATATAATCGATGCGGTGCGTATCGTTGCTCCAATGTGTACCTAACCGTAAACATCAATGCCTTTCTTAAAATCCATACACAGAAGGATATATTTTTAAACCTGCATATTTAGCTAAAAGAAATCCAGGTTAGCAGGCAACATTAACCAGGTGAAATTGTGTCACTTCTCTTGCGTTCATTGCACGCAGAGTCAGTGTATATGCAACAGTTTGGGCAGCCTAATTTGCCAGAATTGTCCGTAATAATGTCATAACATTTCCGTCTACCCGGATAAAGCACTAAATAAACTTCAGTTAGTGCTAAATACAGCTGCTAGAATCCTGATTAGAACCAAAAAATGTGATCATATTACTCCAGTGCTAGCCTCCCTACACTGGCTTCCTGTCAAGGCAAGGGATGATTTCAAGGTTTTACTGCTAACCTGCAAAGCATTACATGGGCTTGCTCCTACCTATCTCTCTGATTTGGTCCTGCCGTACATACCTACACGTACGCTACGGTCACAAGAAGCAGGCCTCCTAATTGTCCCTAGATTTTCTAAGCAAACAGCTGGAGGCAGGGCTTTCTCCTATAGAGCTCCATTTTTGTGGAATGGTCTGCCTACCCATGTGAGAGACGCAAACTCTTTACTGAAGACTCATCTCTTCAGTGGGTCATATGATTGAGTGTAGTCTGGCCCAGGAGTGTGAAGGTGAACGGAAAGGCTCTGGAGCAACGAACCGCCCTTGCTGTCTCTGCCTGGCCTGTTCCCCTCTTTCCACCGGGATTCTCTGCCTCTAACCCTATTACAGGGGCTGAGTCACTGGCTTGCTGGGGCTCTCTCATGCCGTCCCTGGAGGGGGTGCGTCACCTGAGTGGGTTGATTCACTGTTGTGGTCATCCTGTCTGGGTTGGCGCCCCCCCCTTGGGTTGTGCCGTGGCGGAGATCTTTGTGGGCTATACTCAGCCTTGTCTCAGGATGGTAAGTTGGTGGTTGAAGATATCCCTCTAGTGGTGTGGGGGCTGTGCTTTGGCAAAGTGGGTGGGGTTATATCCTTCCTGTTTGGCCCTGTCCGGGGGTGTCATCGGATGGGGCCACAGTGTCTCCTGACCCCTCCTGTCTCAGCCTCCAGTATTTATGCTGCAGTAGTTTATGTGTCGGGGGGCTAGGGTCAGTTTGTTATATCTGGAGTACTTCTCCTGTCCTATCCGGTGTCCTGTTTGAATTTAAGTATGCTCTCTCTAATTCTCTCTTTCTCTCTTTCTTGGAGGACCTGAGCCCTAGGACCATGCCTCAGGACTGCCTGACATGATGACTCTTTGCTGTCCCCAGTCCACCTGGCCGTGCTGCTGCTCCAGTTTCAACTGTTCTGCCTGTGATTATTATTATTTGACCATGCTGGTCATTTATGAACATTTGAACATCTTGGCCATGTTCTGTTATAATCTCCACCCAGCACAGCCAGAAGAGGACTGGCCACCCCACATAGCCTGGTTCCTCTCTAGGTTTCTTCCTAGGTTTTGGCCTTTCTAGGGAGTTTTTCCTAGCCACCGTGCTTCTACATCTGCATTGCTTTCTGTTTGGGGTTTTAGGCTGGGTTTCTGTACAGCACTTTGAGATATCAGCTGATGTACGAAGGGCTATATAAATAAATTTGATTTGAAGGTTGTGCAATGTAACAGGAATATTTAGACTTATGGATGCCACCCGTTAGATAAAATACAGAACGGTTCCGTATTTCACTGAAAAAATAAACGTCTTGTTTTCGAGATGATAGTTTCCGGATTCGACCATATTAATGACCTAAAGCTCGTATTTCTGTGTGTTATTATGTTATAATTAAGTCTATGATTTCATAAAGCAGTCTGGCTGAGCAATGGTAGGCAGCAGCAAGCTCGTAAGCATTCATTCAAACAGCACTTTCGTACGTTTGCCAGCAGCTGTTTATGACTTCAAGCCTATCAACTCCCGAGATTAGGCTGGTGTAACCGATGTGAAATGGCTTGCTAGTTAGCGGGGTGCGCGCTAATAGCTTTTCAAACGTCACTCGCTCTGAGACTTAGGAGTGGTTGTTCCCCTTGCTCTGCATGGGTAACGCTGCTTCGAGGGTGGCTGTTGTCGATGTGTTCCTGGTTCGAGCCCAGGTAGGAGCGAGGAGAGGGACGGAAGCCATACTGTTACACTGGCAATACTATAGTGCCTATAAGAACATCCAATAGTCAATGGTTAATGAAATATAAATGGTATAGAGATAAATAGTCCTATAATTCGTATAATAACTACAACCTAAAACTTCTTTCCTGGGAATATTGAAGACTCTTGTTAAAAGGAACCACCAGCTTTCATATGTTCTCATGTTCTGAGCAAGGAACTGAAAAGTTAGCTTTTTTACTTGGCACATATTGCACTTTTACTTTCTTCTCCGACACTTTGTTTTTGCATTATTTAAACCAAATTGAACATGTTTCATTATTTATTTGAGGCTAAATTGATTTTATTGATGTATTATACTAAGTTAAAATAAGTGTTCATTCAGTATTGTTGTAATTGTCATTATTACAAATACATTTCAAAAATCGACTGATTAATCGGTATCGGCTTTTTTTGGTCCTCCAATAATCGGTATCGGCGTTTTTTGTTGTTGTATCGGTCGACCTCTAGTACATACCTCTCCAACTGCAACAATGTCATCTCTGTACTTCTGGAACAAGGGCAAGGCAGGCTCCAAGTCCTGTAATAAGAGATGTTTTGGGAAAAGTCAGCATGCTTGTTCCTCTCATCCTGAGACAACATCAAAATGATGTTATAGAGTTACATTTTGTTTATAACCATAATATCTAACATAAGGCTGACTGTCTGACATGTGTTTGATGTCTATTAATTGAGTGTGTCTGCTAACTGTGTGTGAATGTTTGTACCTGAATCTTCACGCTGCGCTGGTCATGGGACCCACAGCCTTGGACTGGGTGGATTCCAAAACATGGTGCAACTAGATCTGGGTAGCTGAAAGAGCAACAGTAAGAGTAACTCAAAGACAACATTCATAAAACAGTTTCACAGTGTCTCAATGTACTACAAGAACAGATAAATGTCTCTTGGAGAAGAAAACAAACTCACAGTCAAAAGCTGCTGGAAGCCAATGGAACATTGTGATAGTGAGTTTAACTATTATTTTGTGTTATAATGTATGCATTTTGAGCAAGATATCACAAGGCACAGAATTTGCTATTATAAATCTATGACATTTCTGAATATGGGCTATTATGTTCTGCAAATAAGATATGTTGTGTATGATACTAACCTTTTAAACAGCTGGATAACTCTTTCAAACTCACTGGGCTCTTCAGTGACAGAAATAAGTGTTTTGACTCCAGCCTGAAATGGCACAACATCTGATGTAGACTACAATACAACTGTTAATAAATACAGTAATCAAGATTTTATTCATATTAACTTTATACCATTAAACATTTTACATATATTATATAATAGCTATAACTAACCTCTCTGGTCCTCTTGATCACATCCTCTAAATCCTGCAGAATAGACACACACTTTTGTACTGTCACTTTTGAACATTCACCCTTGAATAATGTATTGTCATAGCATAGTCAGCTGTCTGCAAGTATTGCTGCGGACTCGATGCGACCATTTTTCACGCTTCCTAGTTGCGATACTGCCTTCTGGTGGGCAGCACACATAAGCACCCAAGCTTGCATAACAGTTGAATAATAACCGCTTCTGTTACATTAGCCTACATAGCACAGACCTTTTGCTACATACCCACTCATTTGTGTACACATACCTCGGCAAATTCACAGGCTGTGATGTGGCAATGGCAATCAACAAAGCCACCATCCATTGAAGCCATAGACAAAAAAATAGGTTTGAAATTCAAAGTGAATTATGTGAGGTGGAATGTTTTTTTTTACACCGTTTTGTTTCCCTACGCGCCTTTATTCCTAGAACCACACATTTAATTTCCGGTTCCGGTCATTGCAGAATCATTTCAAACATTTGGCGCAAAAGATGGAGATCTGCTTGAATGAAGAGGAAGAATATAGGGTGAAGTTTACGTCGAAAAAAAATGTGGTCGAACAAATTAAGAAATACAAAGAACTACTTAAGAAGTTATTGAATGGCCAACCTCAGCTATCCGAGGAAGCCAAGCAACTGTTACAGGAAGAGTTGCTGGCGGTGAGTCGATCGATTGTTTACGTCTGTAGTTTTTTTTTTGTAAGATGTATAACTACTAGCTTGCGGAGACAAATCAAAATAAAGCTTGCGATGTGATACTTCGCGTTAGCTAAGTTACTATAGTTAGGTAAGTTAAATGTTGAGTCGGCGGTACATGAAGAAACTGCAATATCAGACCGACATCCACAACAGCTAACATTTAAAGGCTCTACATGGTCAATCAGACATCCGCATTGGCCGTGCAGCATTTAGAGCACATTTATGCTTGATCCGAAAATGTGAGGCAATTGCGTCACACCGTCCATACGGTATCTCCGACCTCATTTTCAGATCCAACCTAAATGGTCTTTTAGAGGGCGAGGAACTGCGTGAATCTGTTTTATACTAGATGACTGATAGGGGGCGCTGGGTTTAACCCACGTGACTTTATCTTGGCACTCCCCCACCTTTGTAAAATTAAAAAAAAATTGGAAGCTGTAGATATGTGTTTATTCATGTCTACATCCATTTTTGCTTCATTTATTATATTACAGACACCTTAATGCATACTTTTAAATGATATTATGTGAGCTAAACATTTTTTAAATGAAGAAAAATAACTTTTCCTTAACTTTAACTTAAGCAATAAGGCCCTCGTTGCGTCGTGCCTAAGAGCGGTGACATATTGGCCAAATATCACAAACCCCTGAGGAGCCTTATTGCTATTATAAACTGGTTACCAATGTAATTAGGGCAGTAAAACTAAATGTTTTGTCATACCTGTTGTATAAGGTCTGATATACCATGGCCTTCAGCCAATCAGAATTCAGGGCTCAAACCACCCAGTTTAAAAAAAATGTTTTAGAGATGACTAATGTTACCATGCCCAATGTAAACTATATATATATATATATTTCTTTCTTTAAATTCAATACATGTACCTTTGTCCATGAAACATTTAATTGAAATATTGTAGAATTAAATTCATTCCTTGGAGGACGACTGGGAAATTCCAATATGGCCGACTGGTTACTTCAAAGCCTCTCAATGGCCAATACATAGCATCAGCAACCAGGTTTATACACATCAATGGTGTGAATGACTTGCCTAGTTAAATGTTAAATAAAAAAATAATGCATTGCATTATTCTGCAATATCTGCAGTTCATCCTGCTGCTCGTGGCAACGTTATATGGGGGAGTCTCAATTTCACTTGATATCTTGATTTTTAGAACTTCGAGACTGCTGTTCAAGAAAACGTGTTGATCAATAATCAGACGTGGGAGGAGGCTCCTGATGAAGAGGGTGAGCATATCTCCTGTCTCCTATTACATTGTTATTGTTTTTTTATACATCTATTGCCTTTCAGTTGAAAAGAAGACATATCTGTGTACTATCAACCACACTGCAATAAGTTTGTTATTATCCCGTTTGATCAGTTGTTTTGAAGATAGTGAACATGTTTTATAGTAAACCAGAATATCTGTTAAATGCACCAGTAACTCCATAATTTGGCTGTTTCTGGAAACCATCTATTCTTGCTAGCTGCATGTGATATTAAACTTTTAGAAATGTAGCCTGCTGTAAATGTGGGCACAGATCGTTTTGATTCTTATTAAGCAGCTCAAGGCACAATAGGACATCAATGTAAAGATTATTCAGTGAGGGAGGAGGAACTTGGTGTCATCGGTGAGTTGATATCAAGTAATGATTGAACTGGACGAGTTTGTTGCTCAGTCTAATGACAATTATTGGTACGATAGGTAGATGTTTAGTTCCCACATTAATGCTATTAAAATAAATGTAATTCAGAAAGACTTTTAAATTGCTTTACAACAGTATAATATCACTTCTTAGAAGATGAATGCAGTGCACTTGACGACCTGCTGGATGAGAACATTGTGGGAACTTCTCGGAAACGACGTAAAGGTCCTAAAGAGATCCTCCCCTATGTCGTACGGTCACTAAAGGCGGAGCGTAAACTCATGGTTGGTTTCATGTTTTATTTTTTTTCATTTTTATTTTCACGTCTGAATTTATGGATTATGTCTGATTGAGTGGTTCCATTGAAAATGGAAGCATTACTTTTGCATAGCCATGATTGTCACTCTCATACTTCATACTGCAGTTTGAAATGTCATACATTTGAAAATATAGCATGTACCATGTGTTCACAAAATGAAAGTATGCTCTATTTTTAGGGAATGTATGAAGAAGTAGTGAAGCCACAAGAAATGGGAAAGGACCCAGTACAAGGCAAGCATTTAGCCCAATCAGATCTAATCAACTCAAACGCTTACAGAATAGTGTACTGGAAATGTCATGCTTTGCATGACACTAGAACATGAAATGTTATGTTCCCATGATTTTGATTGATAGTCGGTGAACTTTCCCCTGTTCAGAAACCATCATGACCACCTTATTGGATGCTGCACCTCGTATGTTTAAGCAAGCCAGCGCAGTAATGAAGGTAACAGGACAGTCTATGTAGCTTTCTGTTATTTCCCACCCACTACACCCTTTTCTATGCAACACAAGTTTATGTTTAGTTCTTTTTCTTTGACCATGGTCTTGAATGACTGATGTTTCTCTGCTGTCCAGTCTCTCCAGGTAGTGCAGCAGAGGGCCGAGGGCCTGGGACAGGTGCTGAACATGTGTCCCACAGCGGAGTCCCTGGAGGTGTTCAGGGAGGTGATGGGCAGCAGGCCCAATGGAGAGGAAAAGACAGCTAGTAGAACCAGACCACCCATTAAGAGAGCCATGGAGCAAACAGAGCTCAGAAACAACTATGCTCCTGTTCTAAAGAGGCCAGCCATTTGTAACAGCAATGACAAACTTGAGTGAAATATATGCCACATAAATGCTTCCTGATCATGGAACATGTACTCTTATTTGTGATTGGAAGGATGCAATACTGTAGTACTCCCCACAGTGATAAGGCCTATGTTTGCAGCAGTCTGTGATACAATACTGCCCTCACATGATGGATAATGGGAAATGCACCCAATAGTAGTGTACATTGTTTTTATACTGTATATTTAAATGGCTTTAGAAGGAAAAATATATATTTTAGCTTGGGTGTTCTTTTTTTTCCTTTGCCGTTTGTCACAGTTGAAAACGCACAGGTTGTAGGCTTATGTAAATAAATGCTACTTAAACAAGCTGTAACAGCCAGGTTTAAAGGTCCAATGCAGCTGTTTTTTTTTATTTTTTATCTCAATATCAAATAATTACTGGGTAACAATGTAGTACCTTAGTGTGATTGTATTCAATTAAAATGTTAGGACTGTGGTGGTGGTCTGAGTTCCAAACCTCTCTGCCAATTACTATGTTATTGGTCTATTAACTAATTTACTGCTCGATGATGTCATCGGACAGGCCAAAACTCCATTCCACCAAAACAAACTGCTCTCGCACTAAAAGGGCATCATTTTTACAGTATTATTCCAACCTCATAGTGTGGAAATATACAGTACCTGTCAGAAGTTTGGACACCTCATTCTACATTGTAGAATAATAGTGTAGACACCAAAACTATGAAATAACACATGGAATCATGTAGTAACCACAAAAGTGTTGAAACAAATCTAAATATATGTTATATTTCAGATTCTTCAAAAGTAGCCACCCTTTGCCTTGATGACAGCTTTGTACACTCTTGACATTTGCTCAACCAGCTTCACCTGGAATGCTTTTCCAACAGTCTTGGAAGTTACCACATCGGCTGAGCACTTGTTGGCTGCTTTTCCTTCACTCTGCGGTCCAACTCATCTCAATTGGGTTGAGGTCGGGTGATTTTGGAGAGCAGGTCATCAGATAAAGCACTCTCACTCCTTGATCAAATAGCCCTTACGCAGCCTGAAGGTGTGTTAGGTCATGGTCCTGTTGAAAAACAAATGATAGTCCCACTAACTGCAAACCAGATTGGGATGGTGTATTGCTGCAGAATGCTGTGGTAGCCATGCTGGTTAAGTGTGCCTTGAATTCTAAATAAATCAGTGTCACCAGCAAAGCACCTCCTTGCTTCACAGTGGGCACCACACATGCAGAGATCATCCGTTCACCTACTCTGCATCTCAAAGACACGGCGGTTGGAACCAAAAATCTTGAATTTGGATTCATCAGACCAAAGGACAGATTTCCACCGGTCTAATGTCCACTGCTTGTGTTTCTTGGCCCAAGCAACTCTTGTTATTGGTGTCCATTAGTAGTGGTTTCTTTGCAGAAATTCAACCATGAAGGCCTGATTTGTGCAGTCTCTGAACAGTTGATGTTGAGATGTATTACTTGAACTCTGAGAAGCATTTATTTGGGCTGCAATCTGAGGTGCAGTTAACTCTAATGAATTTATCCTCTGCAGCAGAGGTAACTCTGGGTCTTCCTTTCCTGTGGCGGTCCTCATGAGAGCCAATTTCATCATAGTGCTTGATGGGTTTTGCGACTGCACTTGAAGAAACTTTAAAAGTTCTTGAAATGTTCCGTATTGACTGACCTTCATGTATTAAAGTAATTGTGGACTGTTGATGGACCCTATCTGGTCTAAAATGTAATTTAAATGTATGACACACGAATATATTATATATAACAAGCCTACATCTATTTGCAACAATTCAAGTAGTATCATACAGGTACAGTAAACGTATAGGATATTTTCCGCTTGTCCTAAATCAGCTTTTTAGAGCGCACTTTATTCTGTTGCTGGTTGAACACTCAAGGGCATCTGACGCTTTTTAGCACGTGACTTAAAATAAATATTGAAAAGAAGCGGCAAGTGCAGTTTGAACAAGTGAAACTGTTTGTCTCGCATACGCCCGGTCTCACTTGTACATACCTTGGATCTTGCTATCTGAAATAAAATCCGAGGAGGACTTGTTTTGACGTTTTGTATTTAACTAATCTATCAATGCATTGTTATCGCATCTGTGATGTCTGACAGCGATATTTCTGGCAGCTTTCTACACAGCAAGAATCAAAACAGGTTATTACTTGAAATATGTGAGGTAAGTGTTAAATTGCGTAAATATACTTTAATTACTTTAATAATGTATTAGGCAGTGGTGTAAAGTACTTAAGTAAACATACTTTAAAGTACTACTTAAGTCGTTTTTATGGGTATATTTACTTTACTATTTATATTTTGACAACATTTAATTCACTACATTCCTGAAGAAAAATGATGTACTTATTATTCCATACATTTTTCTGACACCCAGAAGTACTTGTTACATTTTGAATGCTTAGCAGGACAGGAAAATGTCCCAATTCACACACTTATCAAGAAAACATCCTTGGTCATCCCTACTGCTGCTAATCTGGCCGACTCACTAAACACACATTTCTGGCTGTTACAGCTTGTTTAAGTAGCATTTATTTACATAAGCCTACAACCTGTGCGTTTTCAACTGTGACAAACGGCTACATTTGTAAATGATGCCAGAGTGTTGGATTGTGACCCTGGCTGTCCATAAATAACAATACAATCTGGTTTGCTTAATATAAGGAATTTGAAATGATTTATACTTTTACTTAGTAGTATATTTTAGCAATTACATTTACTTTTGATACCTAAGTATATTTAATACCAAATACTTTTAGACTTTTACTCAAGTAGTATTTTACTGGGTGACTTTCACTTTTACTTGAGTCATTTTCTATTAAGGTATCTTTACTTTTACTCAAGTATGACAATTGGGTACTTATTCCACAACTGGTATTAGGCCTATTTGGTTACCACTTATTAATTTTCACTTGTATTTTTATATTGTTTAATATTTTGTATGATAAAATATAATCTACACCAGCAACATTGTGTTGAGTGCACACAGAGATCAGTCAACGCTAAAGAGCAACAGCTTGTATGTGATATTCTAATAGTGACAAACGTAATACAGACCAACTGTACCTCAGCTGCAGAGCTCTGGTGATGATGGTGATGAAGACAGGAGGCTAAAAAGAAGGGAAAAGAACAGGGTGGCAGCGAAGAACAGCCGAAAAAAGCAGACACAAAGAGCAGATGAGCTGCATGAGGTGGGTCAGTGCATGCACAACAGACTCCTCATCATCACACAACTCCTATTTTGGCATAGTCTAACATTTTCTGTTATATGACGGTAATGACACAGCTATCAATGCCACACTCATTCTCTTGATCAAGTAGATCAGGGATTTTGGCAACTTTGAAGGGGGTGGGGACCACAACAAAACCTGAACTCATCATGAGGGGCCGCAGTGGCTCGCGGGTTTGTGTACCCCCCCACCCACCGAACTGCAAGCAAATAATCTTGACAGCAGAGATACATTTTTAAGTTTATTTCGTGCAATTCTACACATTTTGCCATGTGATGTAGAGAAAATTTTGCCGTTTTAAACCAAGATTGCTGCAATTCTATACATTTTGTCATGGGGCGGAGAGACGATTTAGCAATTTTAGAACTATACTGAACAAAAATATAAACGCAACAATTTCTACAGAGTTACAGTTCATATAAGGAAATCAGTATATCTGTTAGTCACAGATATCTTTTAAAAAAAGGTAGGGGCGTGGATCAGAAAGCCAGTCAGTATCTGGTGTGACCACCATTTGCCTCATGCAACGCAACACATCTTCTTCACATAGGCTGTTGATTGTGGCCTGTGGAATTTTGTCCCACTCCTGTTCAATGGCTGTGCAAAGTTGCTGGATATTGGCGGGAACAGGAGCACACTGTTGTACACGTTGATCCAGAGCATTCCAAACATGCTCAATGGGTGACATGTCTGGTGAGTATGCAGGCCATGGAAGAACTGGGACAGTTTCCAGGAATTGTGTACAGATCCTTGCGACATGGGGCATTATCATGCCGAAACATGAGATGATGGCGGCGGATGAATAGCACGACAATGGGCCTCAGGATCTTTTCAAGTTTCAAATTACAAGTTTCAAGCGACAATGGATCTTGTCATGGTATCTCTGTGTATTCAAATTGCCATCCCAAATTGCCATAAACTACATTATCCGTAGCTTATGCCAGCCCATAACATAACCCCACCGCCACCATGGAACATTGCTCACAACATCAGCTGACTGCCATCTGCCCGCTACAGTTGAATCCGGGATTCATCCGTGAAGAGCACACTTCTCCAACGTGCCAGTGGCCATAGAAGGGGAGTATTTGCCCACTGAAGTCAGTTACGAAGTCGAACTGCATTCAGGTCAAGACCCTGGTGAGGACTACTAGCATGCAGATGAGCTTCTGTAAGAAGGTTTCTAACAGTTTGTGCAGAAATTCTTCAGTTGTACAAACCTACAGTTTCATCAGCTGTCCGGGTGGCTGGTCTCAGACGATCCCAAAGGTGAAGAAGCCGGATGTGGAGGTCCTGGGCTGGCGTGGTTACACGTCGTCTGCGGTTGTGAGGCCGATTGGATGTACTGTCAAATTCTCTAAAACAACATTTGAGGCGGCTTATGGTAGAAAAATTAACATTCAGTTCTCTGGCAACAGCTCTGGTGGACAATGCTGCAGTCAGCATGCCAATTGAGACATCTGTTGCATTGTGTTGTGTGACAAAACTGCACATTTTAGGGTGGACTTTTATTGTCCCCAGCACAAGGTGCACCTGTGTAATGATCATGCTGTTTAATCAGCTTCTTGATATGCCACAGCTGTCAGTTGGATGGATTATCTTGGCAAAGGAGAAATGTTCACTAACAGGGATGTAAAAAATAATGTGTGCACAAAATCTGAGACAAATTTGCTTTTTGTGCTTATGCAAAAATTCTGGGATCTTATATTTCAGCTCATGAAACATGGGACCAACATTTTACATTTTGTGTTTATATTTTGTTCAGTGTAATTTCATGCAATTCTACTCATTTTGCCATGGAGGGGAGAGGAAAATTGGCTGTTTTAAAGCAAATTTCCTGCAATTCTACATATTTTGCCATATGTAAGAAATGGGGGGTGGGGGGCGGAATAGATCTGAGCACCTTCATGCGGCAGTTGCCCATCCCTGAAGTAGATTAATATTGTACTCTACTCAGAAAGTAAGACTATAAAGTAACTGAGCACAGTTTGTCCTATACAGGCATATGAGTGTCTGGAGCAGAAGAACAGACAGCTGAAGAAGGATGTGCAGTTTCTGTCTGAGGAGCAGAGGCGTCTAACGGAGGCCCTCAAGGCCCATGAGCCTCTCTGTCCCATCATGCACTGTGTTGCCAACCTGGGGTCAGGGACGTTGGGACCCAGGGATGTAGGGGTCCCCTCCTGTCTGCCCAGATAGCCAACATACCATGCACGGACCACAGAGACAAACCAACGTGGGAGACTTGTGAACAGAGTTAACAGGTCAGATTATATGTCCTCATCTGCCCTTTTTATTCTCGGCGTCAATTGTTTTTGTACAGTTTGAATCAAGTTGTAATTTAATAATTATAGGCTTACGTAATGAGCTTTGTTTCAGATGTTCAAGTTGCTAAACTGGTTTACCAGTACCTGGGCTTGACCATGTGGGAACTTACTTATACTTTACCAGAAAAAAAGAAACCATTTAAAGGTTTTTGGTTTCTTGTTTCTTAGTCCCTAATCTAAAACATTTAATACACTGGCTATTACCAATGGATTCATGCAATTCAATGCTTACTTGATCAAATCAAATAATCAAATCACTTAATCCAACTATAATATGTACAGTTTTATTATTATTGTTTGTTAGCTCATGTTATGACATTGTTATAGAGTGTACCCTCTCTTCCCTATAATGTGGGTAAATACTCACTAACCTCATTACATCTTCGTCTCATAACTTAAAAAAATTAAATACGTTTGAAGCAAGCCATTATCATTCACTAACTCAATAAAAGGGGGAACATTTTGGGAATTCTTGTCCCAATCAATGATCTACAGCATGTATGGTCTATCTTGATGACATGACTGCAGGCTTCTCTAAAATGTTATTATGAATGGATGGATACATTCACAGTAGTAATTGGCAAGGCTTCTACTAAATGCAGACTGACCACTGAGAAATGTGAAAGACTCTTCAGCCACACAGACAGTTCATTTCATACCAAAGGATTTATAGACTTCTGCATTCTGCATTTGAGGGGGATTGTGGTGATTATAATAAAGCCTTTTGTGTGGATCGCTTCTTCATACCGGTATGCACTTCTTCTTAGTTATTTTCTCTTCGAACTTTCTCTTCTCACTTTCAAATGAGCACAGACTGCTTGGACTTCCACCACACAACACAGATGATATTACTTTCAGTCCAGGAGATTTTAGGGCATAATGAGGTATATCATTAGTATATTAGTCTACACATTCATATTACATTTTCTTTAAGAAATAATGTTTTCCCCACACCAGATACAAACATACACATACGAACAACAACTTACTGTACAGACGCCCACAAACAATGACTACATCTCATCTGCCTAGACCCGCATGCTCACACCCCCATCCCTAGTGCCTGGATTATTGCCACGTGGCCTTCAATTGTACCAATTCGTTTTTCTTGGTCGCCCATGCTATTTCAGTATTTCAATGATAAATCATTATGTTAGTGATGGCGGATTGATTGAGTTCCACGTTTTTAGTATACGGTTTTTCAAGATGAGTGATGAGAAGAGAATCGTCCAGCCCATTGGGTATCTCACTACACTCCCATATGCAATGTCTTGAAATATGCAGACAGACAGATTAAATGTACGTTTACAGTGTAATACTTCTTCTGACAGCCAACTTTTTTAGCTCCACTCATAACTTTGGACTTCATAGCATTCCCCAAAAGCATGGATTATTGAGTCATAGTTAATTTTACACTCAAGACATGACTCTGCCGTTGTGCTGTAGAATCTGGGATTTTTGTGTCTTTTATTGTCACGGCATTCATCGGAAGAAGAAGAGGAATCGTCAGACCAAAATGCAGCGGGGTACGTGTTCATCTTTAATATACTGAACTGAACACTAAATACAAAATAGCAATAGGAATAACCTAAAACAGTCCTGCAAGGTGAAAACACTAAACAGAAAATAACCACCCACAACTAACAGTGGGGAAAACAGGCTACCCAAGTATGCTTCTCAATCAGAGACAACGAAAGACAGCTGTCCCTGATTGAGAACCATACCCGGCCAAAACATAGAAATATAAAACCTAGACATACAAACATAGAATGCCCACCCACATCACACCCTGACCAAACAAAAAATAGAAACATACTAAGCAATCTACGGTCAGGGCGTGACATTTATAATAAAAACTATATATTAGTTTGTATTGGATTCGGCGTAGATTTTCGTTAACTGTAATTTCAGTAGTTATGCTCAGACATACCCTCCATCTTGTGCCAAGATGTGTTCTTTTTATGTCTTTGTTCCAATATTTTATATATTTTTCTAATTGTCAATTGGATATGCTCTCTGCAAGGTTTTACATATCTTGCCCATCATATGATCATCCTTTTCTGTCTCAAATAAGTTTCCCTTAAGGTTGCTTTGATGTCCAAAAGATTTCAAATATACATTTTGTGATATGTAATTTTTAAGTTGCATATTTTTTTAAATATTTAAATATTTGTATTCAGGACAAAACGTGAATTGCTGTGCCACATTACTTTAGTGTCTTGGAATATTTGTATTCTGTACAGACTTCCTTCTTTTCACTCTGTCAATTAAATTAGTATTGTGGATTAACCACAATGTTGTTGATTCATCCTAATTTTTCTCCTATCACAGCCATTAAACTCTGTAAAGTCACCATTGGCTTCATGTTGAAATCCCTGAGCAGTTTCCTTCCTCTTCGGCAACTGAGTTAGGAAGGACACCTGTATCTTTGTAGTGACTGGGTGTATTTTATATAACAGCCAAAGTTAGTAACTTCACCATGTTCAAAGGGATATTAAATGTCAGATTTTTTATTTTTAGCAATCTACCAATAGGTGCCCTTCTTTCCAAGGCATTTTAAAAAACCTCCCTGGTGTTTGTGGTTGAATCTGTGTTTGAAATTCACTGCTTGACTGAGGGATCTTACAATTAACTGTATGTGTGTGGTACAGAGATGAGGTTGTCATTCCAAAATCACTTTAAACACTATTATTGCACACAGAGTGAGTCCATGCAACTTATTATGTGACTTGTTAAGCACATATTTCTCATGAACTTATTTAGGCTTGTCATAACAAAGACATTTCAACTTAAGAATTTTTTATGAATTTGTAAAATGTTGAAAAACATAATTCCACATTGACATTATGGGGTATTGTGTGTAGGCCAGTGACAAAATATTTCAATTTAATAATAGTTTTATTCAGGCTGTAACACAAGAACATTTGGAAAAAGTCAAGGGGTGTGAATACTTTCTGAAGGAACTGTACATAGGTCAGTCCAAAATAGTTTTTTAATTCTGTAATGGAAATAAATGTATTTCCTGTTAACATTTACGGTGTCTATACCTTTAGTTTTCCATGTGGACCAATTTATAGGTGAATTTTGAAAGCTATCCAAGGATTGTTCCATAAAGTTGTGTTTTTAGGGAGTGATATTGGTTTTTGTAGAATGTTTCACTTTCTTCCATATTTGTCACGTTTTGTCTTTTTTTAGTATGGTCAGGGCGTCAGTTGGGGTGGGCAGTCTATGTTTTGTGTTTCTATGTTTTTCTATTTCTGTGTTCGGCCTAGTATGGTTCTCAATCAGAGGCAGGTGTCGTTAGTCGTCTCTGATTGAGAATCATACTTTGGTAGCCTGGGTTTCACTGTTGGTTTGTGGGGGTTTGTTTCCTTGTCTGTGTTTTTCACCACACGGTACTGTTTCGGTTTTGTCATTTCACGTATTCGTTCATGGTTTTTGTATTTCATAGTGTTCAGTGTTTTTGTTATTAAAAACGCTGCGTTTTGGTCCGATCCCTGCTACAGACGAAGAGGAAGAAATCAGCCATTACAATATTGCTATATTATTAACTGAAGTTAATGTTCTTAGCTTTATCCTTTGAAAATAGACACGTAAAATTAGTCTAGGGATGAGCTTGCTCATCTTCATTATGTACCCATTGTTCCTCTTTAGTGCATTTAACTATATGTCGCAAATAGAAAAAGTATTGGGTAGCGAGTTGATACAATTCCAAGTCTTGAATGTTAAAACCACCCTCAGACTTAGAAATATGTAAAACATTCCTTTTTTTCTATGAATGTTATATGCCAATTAAGTCTATCCTGACCGACTATACTTTTTTAAAGAATGTCTTCTCTGGGGTAATTGGTATAAACTTTGGGAGCCATGCCAATCTGAAGAGGTTTATTTTACCTGTAAAATATATGGGAAGATTGTTTAAATAGATCTGCTTTCATATTGTTGAGTAATGGAATAAAGTTCTTTATATATTTGTATATATTTATATATTTGTATATATTTGTATATTATATATCTTTATATATTTGTTGTTTGTTGTCACTTACCAAGCACCCTTAGTATTTCATATTTTTGTGGTCCACTTAAAGGATTGTTGAGATCATGAGTTATTTTATTTTTCCTATTAACATTATTTTGTTTTTTTTCCACATTCATTTTATATCCTCAGACTTTAGAGTATTCTGCTAATATTGTTTAGCAAAGGGGGCATTGCGTTTTCAATATTGGTCAGGTTATTAGGAGATCATCTGCAAATAAGTTTAGTTTATATTCATGTTTACCAATACTGATACCTGTTCATTATTGGGTCCTGTCTAATTCTTTCTGCTAGTGGTTCAATTGCCAGTGCAAACAGGAGGGGAGAGAAGAGACATCCCTGTCTTGTGCCCCTTTCTAACGCAATTTCATTGAAAAATGTCTTATTTGTGTAGATTTTTGCTTTAGTACATTTACATATTTTGATCAAATGTATTTATTTTCCCATTCAAGGCCATTCAAGGCCATTATTGATAAATCTACAGTGCATTCGGAAAGTATTCAGACCCCTTGACGTTTTCCATATTTTATTACATTACATTCTAAAATTGTGACAAATGTGTACCGCTATGGGACTCCCGATCACGGCTGGTTGTGACACAGCCTGGGACCGAACCCGGGTCTTTGGTGACACCTCAAGCACTGCGATGCAGCATCTTAGACCGATACGTCACTCAGGAGGCCCTGGCCTCCATCATTCTTAAATGGAAGAATTTGGACCCACCAAGATCCTTCCTAGAGCTGACCGCCCGGCCAAACTGAGCAATCAGGGGAGAAGTGACATGGCACCATCCCTATGGTAAAGCATGGTGGTGACAGCATCATACTGTGGGGATGTTTTTCAGCTGCAGGGACTGGGAGACTAGTCAGGATTGAGGGAAAGATGAGAAAAATGTACAGAGAGATCCTTGATGAAAACCTGCTCCACAGCACTCAGGACCTCAAACTGGGGCGAAGGTTCACCTTCCAACAGAACAATGACCCTAAGCGAACAGCCATGATAATGTCATTGAGTGGCCCAGCCAGAGACTGGACTTGAACCCGATCAAACATCTCTGTGTAAGTTTCTGGTTTTATTTTCTTAGTCAACCTTGTGTTCTGTTTCGTTGTGTTCTTGAACGTAGCCCTGTCTTTCTTTTTTGTTCATTGATTTCACCTGTGTTAGTCACCTAGTCTCATCAGCTCCTTATTTAGTTCAGTTCATTCTGTTTGTGCCTTTGTGAGGTATTGTAAGTTTTGACTCTTCTGCCTTTTCTTAGCTCGTTTGTGAGGACCAGTTAGCCTTCAGTCCTAGTTTTGATTCACCTGCCTGTTTGCCTTCCTGTGTATGACCATTGCCTGCCTGTGACCAAGATTCCTGCCTTCTGTGAAGGCGAAATCAACACCTGCCGTGCTCTGTGCGTGAATCTACATGTTTTTCTCCCTGAGTATTCATTACACTCTGGAGAGACCTAAAAATAGCTGTGCATCGACGCTCCCTTTCCAACCTGACAGAGCTTGAAAGGATCTGCACAGAAGAATGGGAGAAACTCCCCAAATACAGTTGTGCCAAGCTTTTAGCATCATACCCAAGAAGTCTCCAGGCTGTAATTGCTGCCAAGGGTGATTCAGAAAAGTACTGAGAAAATGGTCTGAATAGATATGTAAATGTGATATTTCTGTAGTGTTTTTTATACAGTACCAGTCAAAAGTTTGGACACATCTACTCATTCAAGGGTTTTTCTTTATGTTTGACTATTTTCTACATGTAGAATAATAGTGGGGGTTAGGGTCAGTCTGTTATATCTGGAGTATTTCTCCAGTGTCCTGTGTGAATTTAAGTATGCTCTCTCTTTCTTTCTCTCTTTCGGGGGACCTGAAGCCTTAGGACCATGCCTCAGGACTACCTGGAATGATGACTCCTTGCTGTCCCCAGTCCACATGGTCGTGCTGCTGCTCCAGTTTCAATTGTCCTGCCTGCGGCTATGGAACCCTGGACGTGACAGGTAGCACCAGACGTGCTACCTGTCCCAGACCTGCTGTTTTCAACTCTGTATAGACAGCAGGAGCGGTAGAGATACTCTCAATGATTAGCTATGAAAAGTCAACTGACATTTACTCCTGAGGTGCTGATCTGTTGCACCCTCGACAACTACTATTTGACCATGCTGGTCATTTATGAACATTTGAACATCTTGGCCATGTTCTGTTATAATCTCCACCCGGCATAGTCAGAAGAGGACTGGCCATCCCTCATAGCCAGGTTCCTCTCTAGGTTTCTTCCTAGATTTTGGGCTTTCTAGTGAGTTTTTCCTAGGTGCTTTTACACCTGCATTGCTTACTGTTTGGGGTTTTAGGCTGGGTTACTGTACAGCACTTTGAGATATCAGCTGATGTAAGAAGGGCTTCATAAATACATTTGATTTGATTAGTGAAGACATCAAAACTATGAAATAACATGTAGTAGCCAAAAAAGTGTTAAACAAATCAACATATATTTTATATTTCAGATTCTTCAAAGTAGCCACCCTTTGCCTTGATGACAGCTTTGCACACTCTTGGCATTCTCTCAACCAGCTTCATAAGGTAGTCACCTGGAATGCATTTCAATTAACAGGAGTGCCTTGTTAAGTTAATTTGTGGAATTTCTTTCCTTCGTAATGCGTTTAAGCCAATCAGTTGTGTTGTGACAAGGTAAGGGTGGTATACAGAAGATATCCCTATTTGGTAAAACACTAAATCTATCTTATGGCAAGAACAGCTCAAATAAGCAAAGAGAAATGACAGTCCATCATTACTTTAAGACATGAAGGTCAGTCAATCTGAAAAATGTCAAGAACATTTCTAGCGCAGTCGCAAAAGCCATCAATCGTGAGGACCGCCACAGGAAAGTAAGACCCATAGTTACATCTGCTGCGGAGGATAAGTTAATTAGAGGTACCAGCCTCAGAAATCGTCAATGAACTGCACCTCAGATTTCAGCCCAAATTAATGTTTCACAGAGTTCAAGTAATAGACATATCTCAACATCAACTGTTCAGAGGAGACTGCGTGAATCAGGCCTTCATGGTCGAATTGCTGCAACGAAACCACTACTAAAGGACACCAATAATAAGAAGAGAGTTACTTGAGCCAAGAAACATGAGCAATGGACATTAGACTGGAGAAAATCTGTCCTTTGGTCTGATTCTCCAAATGTGAGAATTTTGGTTTCAACCGTGTCTTTGTGAGATGCGGAGTAGGTGAACGGATGATCTCCGCTTTTGTTGTTCCCACCGTGAAGCATGGAGGAGGAGGTGTGATGGTGTGGGGGTACTTTGCTGTGACACTGTTTGTGATTTTTTTATTTTATTCAAGGCACACTTAACCAGCATGGCTACCACAGCATTCTGCAGCGATATGCCATCCCATCTGGTCTGCAGTTAGTGGGACTATCATTTGTTTTTCAACAGGACAATGACCCAACACACCTCCATGCTGTGTAAGGGCTATTTGACAAAGAAGGAGTGTAATGGAGTGCTGACCTGGCCTCCAAAATCACCCGACCTCAAGCTTATTGAGATGGTGTGGGATGAGTTGGACTGCAAAGTGAAGTAAAAACAGCCAACAAGTGCTCAGCATATGTGGGAACTCCTTCAAGACTGTTGGAAAAGCATTCCACATGAAGCTGGTATGCCAAAGTGTGTGCAAAGCTGTCATCAAGGCAAATGGTGGCTACTTTGAAGAATCTGAAATATAAAATATATTTAGACTTGTTTAACACTTTTTTAATTACATGTGTTATTTCATAGTTTTGATGTCTTCACTATTATTCTACAATGTAGAAAATAGTTTAAAAAATCAAGAAAAACCCTTGAAGAGAAGAGACTAATCCGCTCCCTATGATCCCCCTGCGTTACCATGTCCAGTGGAACCGTGGCCTCCCTGACCAGCCCTGACCCTAACGGTCGGCTATCTAGGGAGTGCACGGGAAAGGGTTGATCGATCAGTACCAGCGGAATCCCTAGCCTCAACGCGAGTCCGCGATCCATAAAGTTCCCAGCTGCGCCTGAATCGACTAGCGCCTTATGCTGGAGAGAGGGAGAAAACTCAGGGAAACAGATTAGTAAAAACATGTGACCCACAGGGAGCTCTGGGTGAGTCTGGTGCTGACTCACCTGGGGTGACCGAGAAGTACTCTGCCTGCCCTCTCGACTCCCAGACGAGCTCCTCCAGCACCGATCGGCAGTGTGTCCTCTCCGACCACAACTGGTGCAGGAGGAGCCTCCTCCTCCGGATCCCCTCGATGCGCCCCCCTCTAACTCCATAGGGATTGGAGCGGGAAGGCCGGGAGGTGAAACTAACAGGACCCTTTCTGGATGCCCGCGGGCAGCTAGCAGGTCTTCCTGTCGGATCGACATGTCAATCAGCTCGTCAAGAGAGAGGGTGGCGTCCCGACAAGCTAGCTCCCTACGGACGTCCTCCCGGAGGCTACACCGGTAGTGGTCCATCAGGGCCCTGTCGTTCCACCCCGCTCCAGCGGCCAAGGTCCGAAACTCCAGCGCGAAGTCCTGCACACTCCTCGTCTCCTGTCTAAGGTGAAACAGACATTCACCCGCCGCTCGGCCCTCTGGTGGGTGGTCGAACACGGCCCGGAACTGACGGGTGAACTCTGGGTAGTGATGCCTTGTGGATTCTTTGCCATTCCACATGCGTTGGCCCACTCCAGGGCTCGACCCGTCAGACAGGAGACGAGGACGCTCATGCTCTCCTCCCCAGAGGCAGGCGAATGGGCGAATGGTAGCCAGGTACAGCTCTAACTGGAGCAAGAACCCCTTGCACCCAGCCGCCGCTCCACCATACTGCCTTGGGGGCGTGAGACGAAGAGCATTGGAACCAGACGCCGCCGGAGGAGTAGGTTGAGGAGGAGGAACTGGAGGAGAGGTAGGGAGGCCACTCCTCTCCCATCGGTCCATCCTCTCCATCATCTGATTCATCGCTGACCCGATTCGGTGAAGGATGGCCGTGTGATGGAGGACACGCTCCTCCATAGATGGGAGAGGGGGTGCAGCTGCTCCTGCTGACTCCATGAAGGGTGCGGGCTTCTGTCACACAGCTAGGAGTGGTGGGTGCGGAGTCAGGCGCAGAGAGCAGAGGATTCATAGAAAACCAACTTTATTTTGGTAAATGGGTAAGTGGTCAACGCCAACACAACAGGCGAACAAAATATGACCGACCCAAAATGGGACACCAAAAAGGTCAGAGAACATACTACACGCAACCATCCACAGACAAACAGAAAACAAGCCCGCACAAAAGCAGGCGGGCCTAACCGGCTTCAATAGCCCTAAACAAATCTCAAACAAGGAACAGGTGAAATCAGTACAGACAGAACAAACAGAAAAGGATAAAGGGATTGGTGGCAGCTAGTAGACCGGTGACGACGACCGCCGAGCGCTGCCGAAACAGGCAGGTGAGCCACCCTCGGTGGAAGTCGTGACATTTGTGTATATTTTTTATCAACCCTGTTTGATTGATATGTATCATGTCTGGTAAGACTTTTGCAATTCTATTGCTTATAAGCTTTGTTAATATTTTATTGTCACAATTTATTAAACTTATGGGTCTGTAATCAGCAGGGAACTCTCCTGATTTCCCTGGTTTTATTATAACTGAAAAAACTGTTTGATACACGGAACTAAATCAGATTTAACTTTTGCCGAGTATGAGATTATCATTCCCCTCAGGGGAATTTTGGTTCCAGAAGATGTGCACTGTTAATTCTTCAAATTATTTTGCTAAGTGTATTTTCTATTGGTGCAATCTTATCACATGTATGATTTAGGTCACCTGCTAAAATAATAGTTCCTGTCTGGATTTGATCGACTATAGCTTGAATTCTATCTAAAAGCACCAGATTTGCCCCTGGTGGGATATACAATTAAATCAATGTGTTTTTTTCACCATGTAAGGTACACTTCAACATTAGAAAACCGCCTTCTTGTTCCATGTGGTGGGATATAGGGGAAAATTGTGTATTCTTATTCATCAGGATGCCTACATTTCTGCTGTTACTACAGTATGTGGCAGCATATGCCTCTCCAACCCAGCTTCTTTTTAAATATTACATTTCTCCTTTTAAAAACTTGCAAGAAAACCAAATCTGCTGACAATCTCTTTAAGTGTTCGAGAACCATATGCCTTTTTTCCCCCCATTATGGAGCCTGTGCACATTCCATATGATAAGTTTTTCTGGTCTTTATTTGTGTAGAATCAAAGTTAACCTTACCCGTTTGCATCTATCATTGAAGAATCAACATTTTTTGTTGTTGCAGACATGACATATAAGGGCGAGGGGCATTCCATTGTTATGGTATACATTACATATATAGAGCATGTGGGCATGTCATTTACAAATTCAGATTAACATAACTTCCTTTTCAAGAGCTTGAGGCACTGTAGCTGCTTGATTTATAACTCAATGGATAGCCTAAGTGACATTTCCCATCCTTCACTTCCTTCTAGTTCATTGGCATGTATGGATGCACTACACCTAGGATGAAAAAAGAGTAATGTTAACAGCATAAAGCTAGAGCATATAGTCAGACTGATGTTAAAATGATTGACATTGGGTGCTCCATGGCTGTCAGATATGGTAGCCAAGAACCAAAAACTAGACTCTTTACTGCTCTCCAGTGGCTGAATGTACTTTTACAGGATGATGAATGTCCTATCTATTGTTGTTCCTGTGAACATATTGTATAGGTACTTGCCCAAAAGCTTCCCAGAAGACTTTACCGGGCATGAATTTTTAGAGGAACTGAAACATGTTTTATGTTTCTGCATAATATACTGTGTACATATACAGGTAACTGCAAAAATAAAGGATAGGGCGTTGGGCCACCACGAGCCAGAACAGTGTCAATGCATCTTGGCATAGATTCTACAAGTGTCTGGAACTGTGATGTGACACCATGTGACACCATTCTTACACAAGAAATTCCATCATTTGGGGCTTTATGGAAAACGCTGTTTCAGGCACCACTCCAGAATGGGATGTTTTCTATTCACCATTGGTAGTTGTAGAGTTCTGGTGGATGGAGTGCCTGGTAACTTATCCATCATTTATGTGACAAAGTTCGAATGAATTCCACATTTCTAATGATTTTCAAAAGATGTGAATTAGTCACACAACTGACACACACACCAACACAATTCCTCAACCTTCCTATAAACCCTGGCTTCGGGGCAAATCCTAATGAAACTCATTTTCAGTTAGTCACGATTTATCCCTTAATTTCTACCCCATCCATATAAAACCAAGTATGTCATTATCAAAAGTATCAACAGTATTAAGCTATAGGGCTAATTGTTACACAATGACCCAACTCTGCAGCATTGAAACCACCATTTCACAACGGACCTTAAACTGCTGTTGATTGCATGCAGTTCTCATATGACTATTGCATCAAATTTCCTGTATGGCATGGTGGCTTATCTTGTGTCACTCAGAACTTCAGGACACAGTATCAACCTCCACTAGTATGACTCTCATCTGACCCCAACAGAGAGAGGGCAGTTTGCCAACAAACTGTCACTGACAGCTCAGAGGAGAATGGATATCTGGACAGGCGGGTTTGTGATATAGATTTGACTTACAGCATCTATCAGTTCATGTCTGGATGCTTGTAATAAGTGGTTGTACTGTACTACATAAGAAAAAATGTATTTGGGGAGGTATTCAAATGCCATGCCCATTTCAGAAGCTTGGAAAACACATCTCAGGATGTCAAATAGTGCACACTATCATTGCATGAATTACCATGGTGTGACACATTTCTGTGAGGGTTGAATCATTCCTGTACTTAATTTTGTAGCGCAACTCTCTGAGAAGCATTGCGAATGGCACATGATTGAAATGTTTTGTCATGTTTTATTATCTGTGGCATGAGACTGAGTTGAGTGCTGCAAGGCTGAAGGAACAGTTATCACGATGAGATACAGAAGGCCTATAATAACATACCTCGGCCTCCGAGAGAGAGAGAATGAAAACATCCTTTACGGGGCTACTCATCTGAGAACATTACAGCACACAGACTTTTCACCTCACAACTTTACTTTGACCCGAATTTGACCTCTGGTGTTAAACAATGATCCAGTGCCTTTTAATAATGTTAATAATTTAGAATTCTCAATGTTTGATTGTGAGCCAATGTTTAGATGGTGGAATGTTTATTCTCTCTGTGTGTGTTACACCTGTTCAGGTTAATGTGTCAGAGTAATCATCCACATCCATATTTCCCAATCATGTTCTAGAGAAGTGCTTAAACGAAATTCTCTAGAACCATTTAAGTATATAAAACCGGTGGTCTGAGAGGGTTGCTCTATTCATTGTTTGAAACATGTAAAAAAAAAAGTTTTAATGTAAATATGTTATTAACTCTATTTCTTGAACTGCATTGTTGATTTAAAGACTTGTAAGTAAACATTTCACGGTAAGGTCTTCACCTGCTATATTCGACGCATGTGACAAATAACATTTGATTTGATTCATCACCAGGCAGACCAAAAGTCCATCCCACCAAAATAGTCTGAAATTTCAGGCAGTCTTTTCAAACAGCTGTTACACTAAAAGGGCATTTTCATAACTTTCACAATTTCACAGTATTATTCCAACCTCATGCTGTGGACATATACACTGAGTGTACAAAACATTAGGAACACCTTCCTAATATTGAGTTGCACCCCCTTTTCCCCTCAGAACAGACCGTTCGTCGGGGCATGGACTCTAGGTGTCGAAAGCGTTCCCCAGTTCTTGGCATCTACTACCATACCCTGTTCAACTACTACCATACCCTGTTTCTTGCCTATTCACACTGAATAGCACACGTACACAATTCATGTCTCAATTGCCTCAAGGCTTAAAAATCCTTTATCCTGTCTCCCCCCTTCATCTACACTGATTGAAGTGGATTTAACAAGGGATCATAGCTTTCACCTGGATTCAACTGGCCAGTCTAGTGTCATGGAAATAGCAGGTGTTCCTAATGTTTTGTACACTCCGTGTCTATAAAATATAGGGAAATCTCGTTTTGACTGCACTGGTCCTTTAATATTGGTCAGGCAATAACCCAAAAATCATGTTGATTCTGGTTGCATTCTGGCTGCTAGGAGTCTTGAGTAACTCAGTTGTGTAGTTATCAAAAACCACCATCAGAAAAATGGGATGTTACTTTTTATGGAATGTGGACAACAACAGTGGGGTGGGGGGTACTGGTGTTCTGAGTGAAATGGTATTTCACAGCCCATCTCGTCAGATAACACCCACTGACTCATGTTGAGCTGGCCTGGCACAGGATGAAAACACACTCTTCCAGTCTCTCCCCTGCCTGTCCTAGATATTATGTGTTTTCCAAAGAGGCAGACATGTCCTGGCTTGTTCTCAGACGAGCATCAACTGCACAAATGTGCTGAGATGCTAAACAGGTTTATGAATATTTGTTTTGTATCACAACTATGCAGTGTCAATATACCAATACCATTGAATCGCTTGCTAAAATTGTTTTAAAATGTGGTGAGTCGTTCCCCAGAAACAATCCCAAACCAAATCAATTGAAGTATATATATATACCTTTATTAATAAAGTATCAAAAACTAAAATCAACAGACAATAGAAATGAGTACTTAATTTGTTTCAGCGTGTAGTTTTACCTGACTTGATACAATTTGATCTTTTACATCCACTCAAACACACTTAATAATAATTATTAGTGAACAATGTGCAAGTGAAACAAAGAAATGGATGGTGGAATAGAAAAGCAAGAAATTATTGAAGTATAAAACAGGCGTGTTATCCATCAAATTAATGATCTCAGTAGTGACCCCATCCATGACTAGCATGCCTGTTTGAACACGAAACACTGAAATAAAAACAAAAAACAAAACACATGGACACCTGAATCTCTTTCACCGTGTTCATCTCAACCGTTTACTCACAAACAAACCAAAATAAACAGTCCCTTACCATAAACCACACATGGATTAGTTTGAGACATTACAGAATATACAGACAAAAGCTACTGTTGATCGCAAAAATGTGTAGTTTGAGCAATGAGGCTAACCAGAGTTTCTGGTTGTGCAACTGCCCTGTGACAATGTCACAGCACAAACAGTGGACTGATGGGGGGGGGGGGGGGGGGTTGGCAGTGGGCTTAAGGACTTAGTAATTGCAGACGAACACTGAGGCAATTCATGTAATCTTCCATGACTTTAAAGTGAAAACTTCAGACAAGCAGAGTGATAAATAATTCCACTTAGATATCTAGCTACTGATACCTAGTGGGTCTATTTTATAAGCCTCAATAATACACAGAAGACAATAGGTGTTATTTGGTTTACGTATATGGTATACAGTAACTACAGACTTATCTAGGTGAAGAAATTCTAATACGAATCACACAACCATATCTTCAATACTACAGATCATTATGTAATCAGGGCCTATTCCAAATACACCAGTTTACAGTGATGTAATGACTGATTTTCATTTAGGGAGGTCCAGGGCTAACAGTGCCATTGTCAGTAAGTTAGTTGAAATGCTGTCTGAATAAATCCTCATTGCATGCACTCCCTTTACTGTCCTATAACATGAGGGTTCCTCTGATATGAACTATACCTGTATATCCTGAGTTAGTAGTAGCAGCTTCAGAGTTTTTTTTTAGGCAAGTCAAGGGGGAATAAAGTGAGCTATAGACACAGCTACGACAGAATATATTCAATAAACACAACAGCAAACACGTCACAATGATTAACCTCTTCTCTTATATGACAGTAATAACAGGGCTATTAATGTCACACACAGTCCACAGCCATTACTATCTCTCCACTTTAATTGTATTTTTCCTCAACAAGCATCTATCTCAACTGACCAGTGAATCATGTGCCTTTACCACATTGACGTAATACTTTGGTACAAAAAAACAGAATGAGCCATCAACCTCGAATAACAATGTAAAAGATTTAAGGAAACAATAAACACATTGAATGTATTTCTATGCTTTAGTGCTTTGACATTCGCCGACTTGCCGGAACACCACAAGCCTACCCTAGGTAGCACATGGGGTGTCCGTCCTTGTGCTGTCATGTCCAGTTTAAGAGTGGGACGCGCAAAGCTCCTTTGCCGGCCCGACAGAGCCTTCACTTGACGCAGGTACAGTACAGTTGCCAGAGGACAGTGAGCATCTGTCTGAGTGAGTGAGTGAGTAGTACCCTACTTCCCCCAGGAGTGTGTGGATCAGTGATGGCCACAGGTGGTTGGCACTGAGGTGTGGTGGTGGTCCAGCTGTTCCATCTGCAGGGTACCCTCCTTGATCTGCTGAATGAACAGGTTCCTCTCATCTTCGGGGGTCTGGCCATTCTGGGCCCGTACGATGCATGTGGGCCGGTGGAGGTTCAGCATGTAGACCAGCTGCTGCTTCTGGTTTTTCAGTTCTTCAACCTGTGCCTTCAGCTCAGAGTTCACTGACTCTAGTATCTCAGACTCCTGGAGGGGAGAAGGGAATAGTGGTTTGGTTCAATCCTGTTACTGACAGCTCCCTTGGTTCCTTAAAAAAAATACTCAATTAGGTTTAGTGCATTTTAGTTTGTATGTAAATACTGTGTTCGTTTGCTGTTTTGAGGCAGACATTTCTATAGGACACTTATCTATTTATGTATTTCAATTAAGAGTCATACAATATAAATGGAGGTTAAATAGAAATCATCCTTATGGCACATTAATTAGAAAAATATTTTGAATAATTACATATGAGATAATATAATACTGTATGTCTACTTAATAAATCACAAAATACCACTTGGCACAGTCTGGCAGCCTCTGATTCATATGAATCATCTCTCCCCATCATAATAATGTTGTACTGCCCTGTAAAAAAACACTGAACATACCTTTTGAAGGCAGTCAGTCTTCTCCTTCTTCTTATTCCTACATTTGGCAGCAGCTACTTTGTTTCTTTCTCGTCTTCTTTTCCTCCTGTCACTTTCCTCTGGGATTTTCTGTTAATGACACATCAGGAAAATGAACAACGGTAACAACCTTCCTGAGAAATTAATGATATGGCTGATAATTTAATAATGTATGGTAGGCTTTACAATGTGTTGGTAAACCTGTAATCACAGTGATCTCATCTGTATAGACACACATGTATTCTCAGGGAATACTTAAAACATAGGCATATAAAAATTTAAAAAACTTTCCCCTATGTTATGTATTAATTACTATTGGTATTATGGGGGAGTAGATGTTACAGTAGGCGACTAATGTTGACATCCCTACCTCCCTCTTGACACTTGGAGCTTCAGACGTTCTGTCTGAACTTGAGCTCGCACAGTCGCTCATATCGGTGCTCAGTCCGTTGGACAGCCGCTTGTTCTGGATAGAATGTCGCAACTCCTCCTTTACCAGGGGAGTGAAGTTGGTGAAGTCCTCGAGCGTGAGTGTTCCAGGCGGGGACAGGCAGGGTACCAAGGCTGACGCGCTGATGTCGGACAGGCTGAATCCCGGATGCTGAAGCATCATTATGAAAAACTGAAGAGAAAAAAACGTGATGCTGTGTCACATTAAGCTGACTAAGCGAAACAAAAAACATTAAACTTGGACACTCACTGGACTAAATAAAAAACGACAGATATGAGCAGCAATCTGCTGGTTAATGTATACCATTAGACTATTTTGGTATGATAACTAGAATGTCACTTATTCCACCAGACACAGCAGTTGCACGCTACATTTTTTTGCCTGACGTGCCAACATTACAACAATATATCGCCCTTTTAAACAATGTAACAAGCTACGCAGTCCTAACATTCTTTCTCTTTGAAGTGCGTGTTAATTTAGGGACAGGTGAATGTGTTACAACCTATCAACCAGTTACCACAGACCATTTCAATACAACACATTAGACAATGAGAAATAAACTACACTTTGATTCACATAAACAAAGATATGAGTAAGATTTCTAAATGTAAGCCCGTTTTCTTTATTAAATGGATGTCAGTCGAGCTGGCACTATGCTACACGTGGCACAGTCTTTTTTCCTGAAAGCGCTTATCCTATATCACACCGGTAGAAAGTTTTTACAACAAAAACAATTGACCCACCTGATTATGTTTTCAGTGAAGAAATGAAAGGCCTTTATTCTGCTCCTGGTTGTGAGGCTCTTCTGTCTGTTAAGAAAGCTACAGTTGTCGATGAAGCGTTGCATCACCCTCTTTTATAGTGAGTCGCTCTTGCAAGGCATTTACTAATAGGTGGGCGGGTCGTGGTGACGTAATCCTATTTATAGCGCTTATTTGCAATGATGCAACCCAGCAACCCCGTGTAGCACACCATAACAGGGCAAGCTCAGCCCCCTTTATTCACAAGGAATTTGTCGTAACATTTCACAGCAAATAAAGACATAATAGTTTAATGATCCGGGGCGGTTTTTGTATAGTCTATACATTTTATTGTCTAGTGGCAAAAAAAGCAAAGGGATGTTGAATGTAGCAGTGAGGGGCTTGCCCATCTACCTCTTATCATATCAGTCATATCATAACCAGCGTTCAGTGCAAAGGTGCAGTACCAGTCAAAAGTTTGGACACACCTACTCATTCCAGAGTTTTTCTTTATTTTTTACTATTTTCTACATTACAGAACAGTGGCGATTTTAGCATGTAAATCTTGGGGCGGGGGGATGCATGCCAGCAAAGCCACAACACACCACTAAACAATACATTAATTGCACTATAACGGTGACAAACGGTGCACACAAACTGTTAGGTCCTACCTAAAGCTGCCCCAACATCTTAGCACTGCTACACCTGGCTATCAGCCTTGTCTGGCAGCGAAACAGTTAATTCAGACTAATTTACTACCTTTAAAAAAACATAGTTTATATGGCTGACTTGCTTAAACAAATGTGGTTTCTAATGACAGTTGAGATGTACCAACTATGGCATAAGGGGACGACAAGCGAATAATAGGCCATTTGGAATTTCGATTAAGACATTAATGAGTGAACTAGGACAGACGTAGTCAATATAATTATTTGAATAGTACTTTTGAAATGTACTGTGACAGAAATCAGAACATGGGCCGTTATTACAGTGTTCTCCCTGTTCACCAAATCAGAACCATAGGATAAATAAAGAGGGCATATAAGCAGACAATGAAAGCTCTTACAAAAGTTGATGGTTACATTTCTCTAAAACAGATTATAGTCTGCTTATATAGTCTAACAGTAGACAAAATTAAGAGGGGTAAATAGACCAAATTATTAGGGTGAGGCACATGGGTTACTAACAGCTTACTACACAAAATGCACTTAGTATTACTTTCTTAGCTAGAGTATACATATCTCCCTGGCATATTACATCATTTATGCAGCAGCAGACAATACATTTTTGGACTCACCTTGTTGTGCTGTGCTCACTTTAACAGGAAGGTGGCACGACGGTCCTTTGTGGGCAAATTTTGTCATCAAAGTCTGGCATTCTCTGGATTTAGGGTGCGTTCAAGACAACTGAGAACTCTGAAAAAACAAGGTCGAAATCATGATGACGTCATAGATCTTCAGGTCGTAGCTCTACAATGAGGCCCGAGTTCCCGAATTAGAATTCTGAGTTTGATGACTTCAAAACTTATTTCCCATGTGGAGCTCATTTTTTCCGTAATTCCTAGTCGTCTTGAAGTCTGAAGTTAAGTAATTTTTTACTTGGAAAAGAGTCCCTTAATCCCAGATTTGGGACCACACAGCCACTGTCACTGATTCCTTCCAAACCACTCATTGTTGAATTTGCGATTTCTAACTTGTTGTGTAATGTTTATGTCCAATGGCCAATGAGCACCGATATGTTTTATCTATAATTTCTCTCCATTATTTATCTTCACATGACAAGGATTGAAAAGGATTTGCCAGTAGATTGTCGACTTGATTTATGATGATGTCTGCTAGCTAAGATTTTGAAAGTATGATGTTGTCCAATCAAAGCTACTGTAGATATAACGCGATTTGATGTCATTTTGTCTGTGGCCAATGATCTTGAGCTTTCTTGGATGGGCACTTCTAATGTAACTTTATGGCAGCACCCAAGGGGCTTGAATGTTCAAAGTCTACCCTTAGACTTAGCAGTGACATAGTGTCCCCATGAGTGACAAAACACTGAGCCAATCATGGTACAACACTCCATATTTTCTGCTGGCTTGCCCCACCACCACAGAAAGCCCTGAGCTAGCCTGAAACACCTGCATTTTGGAGCTGCCTTACTCAAGAAAACAAAAAAGAGACCATGTTTGTATGCGGCTTTATTAACTTGATGATATTTTAAAAAATGACATTGTTTGCAAACTGATATGTGACACCAACAAAAGAGTTAAACAAATCAACATATATTTTATATTTGAGATTCTTCAAAGTAGCCACCCTTGCCTTGATGACAGCTTTGCACACTCTTGGCATTCTTTCAACCAGCTTCATGAGGTAGTCACCTTGAATGCATTTTAATTAACAGGTGTGCCTTGTTAAAAGTTAATTTGTGGAATTTATTTCCTTCTTAATGTGTTTTAGCCAATCAGTTTTGTTGTGACAAGGTAGGGGTGGTATACAGAAGATAGCCCTATTTGGTAAAAGATCAAGTCCATATTATGGCAAGAAAAGCTCAAATAAGCAAAGAGAAACACAAGTCCATCATTACTTTAAGACATGAAGGTCAGTCAATCTGGAAAATGTCAAGTTTCTTCAAGTGCAGTGACAAAAACCATCAAGCGCTATGATGAAACTGGCTCTCATGAGGACTGCCACAGGAAAGGAAGACCCAGAGTTACCTCTGCTGCAGAGGATAAGTTAATTAGAGTTACCAGCCTCAGAAATTGCAGCCCAAATAAATGCTTCACAGAGTTCAAGTAACAGGAACATGTCAACATCAACTGTTCAGAGGAGACTGTGTGAATCAGGCCTTCATGGTCTAATTACTGCAAAGAAACCGCTACTAAAGGACACCAATAAGAAGAAGACTTGCTTGGGCCTAGAAACACGAGCATAGGACATTAGACCGGTGGAAAGCTGTCCTTTGGTCTGATGAGACCAAATTTAAGATTTTTGGTTTCAACCGCCCTGTCTTTGTGAGATGCAGAATAGGTGAACGGATGATCTCTGCATTTGTGGTTCTTACCGTGAAGCATGGAGGAGGAGGTGTGATGGTGTGGTGGTGCTTTGCTGGTGACACTGTTGCTGATTTATTTAAAATTCAAGGCACATTTAACCAGTATGGCTACCACAGCAATCTGCAGCGAACCTCCATCCCATCTAGTTTGCGCTTAGTGACACTATAATTTGTTTTTCAACAGGACAATGACCCAACACACCTCCACGCTGTGTAAGGGCTATTTGACCAAGAAAGAGAGTGATGGAGTGCTGCATCAGATGACCTGGCCTCCAAAATCACCCGACCTCAACCCAATTGAGATGTTTTGGGATGAGTCTGACCGCAGAGTGAAGTAAAAGCAGCCAACTCAGCATATGTGGGAACTCCAAGACTGTTGGAAAAGCATTCCAGGTGAAGCTGGTTGAGAGAATGCCAAGAATGTGCAAAGCTGTCATCAAGGCAACGGGTTGCTACGTTGAAGAATCAAAAATATATTTTGATTTTTTTAACACTCTCTTGGTTACTATATGATTCCGTATGTGTTACTTCATAGTTTTGATGTCTTCACTATTATTCTACAATGTAGAAAATAGTAAAAAATGAAGAAAAACCCTTGAATCAGTAGGTGTGTCCAAACCTTTGACTGTTGCTGTATGTCTAGGATACTAGCAATAGGAATAATAATAATCATCATCATCATAATATAAAGTCTAGTTCATCAGGAAGCTTAAATTAATTAGCCATTTGCTTCTGAAATAAAGTGAAGGTACATTGAACTACAGTTATCAAGGCTCATAAAATGAGGATTTACAATTCAAGGTTACTGTAAATCATTGAATCTTTTTGTGTTTTGTGTTGTATTTGGATATTATCTATTACTTTTACCACAATTACTTATATTATTGAAATATCATAATTGTAGATCTCATATTTGATGTGAATCACATGTTAAGTTAATAACAAATCTTGATTGATATGGGTGGCCAGGTCAGGGCCAGTTTATATCTATAATGCTACATCTACCAGCCTCATATGAACCATCCTGATCTCGCAAGATTATATTTATAAGCGCTCAAGATCAAGATGGGTTGTATAATGAAGCATCTACCCCATTGTACAAAATCTACTGTCATATTACTTAGCTATAGTCTCAAGGAAATTTAATTTAGCTCTTATGGAAAAAGTGATGTAAAAGTGATATATGGACACGATAACAGGAACATTATTCATCATTACTCTATGGTATCTTTGTTTGATTCCACAACAAGGTTAAACTGATAAGAAACTCCAACCATGCTACTGAGACTGTGAACTTCTATAGGGATCACTGCTTTCATTTCTCAGTTAGAAAATATTTCAGTTGTCGGCACAAATGCGTTTTAGTTTTTTAGACTAGTAAAACGTTTTACTTCCAGTATATTGGCCTAAGACATAAACTTCTCATTTACACTAGCATTTCAAGAGGTTTCAACACTTTTGGGACAGGGAATTTTTTACATTGGAAAAAAAAAAATATGTTATGAACTGGATGGATAAAGACATTTTCAAAATGATGTTTTGAAATATGCAATAACGTTTGAAATATTGGTAATTATTCATAGCTTGTAGTGGCTCACTTGACAGTGTTTCACTATAGTTTTGCATTTGTTCAAGCTGTGCTGGCCTCTGGGAGAATGGTGGTTGGGAGTGTGAAGTAAGCGAGAACTGCATTCCTCTAGTTGATGTGAAGTGCAGCTTTCTGGTAATAGTCAGGTCAGCCAGTCTCCCCTCCGTGCCCTCCCTTGTCTGATCCCAGCTATTACCTTTGAGTTCTGGAAACGTCCTATCCTATCGCCAACACTTACACCATTCAACGTCATTGCCACCACTTCTCCTGGTTTACATGGGTTTCATTTGTCTCTGTACACACACAGTCACCAAGGAGCCATGTCATAGTATTGGAAACACATGTTGACGTTCCATATCGGAAGCTTTATAGACATCAGACTGTCATATAACAGTGACTCCAAGGTGCATACCTGGCTCGTACAAGTTAATAATCAACTAGACTGCTTCCTCAAACCTGGAGATCTACTTCATGTGGGTTTTTTAATGTTAAGTGTAGCCTACATAAACCATAAATGTAAGGGTGTATACCAAAGTAGTCAACTTTTTCAAAGCACTAAAGGTGTTTATGTAGTTTGTCCATGAGAGATTGAGAGACATAAAAAGGCTGGCACACAGGATATAAAAGTATTAAAGAACACAGTCCCTCATTCTATTAAATGACTCACAGTTGTGTAGAAAGAGAAAAGAAAAGCAGCATGTACAGTATGTTTAACCAACTCCAAAAGGTACGCTGAGGCCACACTTTAAATGGGTACTTCTTCATACGAAACTTGATTTCACTTGTTTTATCTGGTGATGAGATCATTGGGACGTTTGTGTCATTCGATGTCATGGTTATTTGTTCGCATTTGATATATGTTTTATAACCTCTCAGAAAGTGCAAGGCTTATAAACAGTTACGCTAAACCAAAGACCCTAAGCAGTTTTCCAAACATACAACATCACCCAATGCATAGACAGCCTGGACTCCCAAGATATAATCACATCATAGAATTTACACCTCCCATACATCGGCAGACAAATATTTCAAATGTCCAGGTTCACGTCGGACCTTCAAAAAGATTGAGGGGCTGTGACACCGTCACATACTGACTTGCTATATAATTGAATGACTGTCTCTCAATTGTATATGACAATAGAAAGTGTTGAATTAAGGTTTTGTTCCTCAAGGTATATGAATAGGCATTTACTTGCTTAAATGATGTCCTCATAATAATCCATTTAGAAGTTTCTGGAAGAGGCACGATGATTTGTCATTTTTGTCACACTTTCACTTTAGATTCTTCTTGTTCTAAATTGTGACTGACCCTTACATTGATGACTGTGTGAAAAAACAAACAAGACTGGTGGGTCACACAGTTTCATTACACGTGAAACACACAGGCGTCTCTCTGGGTTGTTTCTGATTCCCTACATCTCTTTATCAGGTGATGGGAGGAGGGTAAACATTAACTCATGTTGTGCAACTATGAATGTTCATCCATCATGACATAGCACATTGATTTACCAAACACTTGTGTCCTGGTTTACTTCAACTAAATGTTGATGTTTGTTATCCATATACATTGGGCTATACCTACCATATATATGCTACTGTGTCCAACCACGATTTACATGACAGTTTTTGAAAGTTTAGGCAATTTTTTTCTCACATGCATGTCCGTTGATGAAAGTTGTTTTTCAAGATAAAATATCCCTTCCATATTATAGCCTGTGGGATTCTGTGGGATTATGTTGATCAATTTGTATGTTGATCAATCTATGCTGTTTGTTTATTCAATTGGCAAAAGGGGCAATATGTAGGTTATTTGGGCTAACCTACAGTATAGTCTACATGTTCTGCCCTTTATTTTGTTTCATTGTAGAAGCAAATACTTTCACTATTTATTTATACTGAGATCAATATAATTAGCAGTTCATCACTTAACAGCAACAATAGACATCAATGTTGATATTCCATAGTGATAAACCCTACTTAACAGCAAATGGTTTCTCCCTACTTGAGAAACCTCTCTACGTGTTGATTCTCACAGGGAGAAGACTACGTAATCCTTTCCGGGAAGTGGTCGAGTCATCCTCCCTTTACCATTATCAGACAACGAGCTGGAATGTGAAAAAACGAATCAAGATAGGGAACAAGCTCTCAACACAGATCACGCGACAGAGGCAGGCTATATCATTTGCACTTTCGAACTAAGTGAATCACCATTACATTCCAGTAAGTCGCAAAACATTAGTCATAGCGTGAAACTGCTAACCGTATGCAATCCACCTGCACCGAGAAACGCTCCATCCCAAAAATTATGTTGGCTAATATTAAGGTTTTGGTGGTCAGCATTAATGTCGAAATAGATACATTTACCACAAGTCGTAGGGTTTCGTTTTGGGGGGATGTCTAATGTATATCCCTCCACCATCAACCGCAGCCACTAGCCAGAATACGCTGATGCGTTTAGCCATTATTTTTTGGAACATGTTTTGCTAGCGTTTGCAGAAGAGAGAGACTAACAATCAACAACATCAAGATCAATTAATGAGTAATATTATAATACTAATAGTAATTAATAATATTACTCATGAATATAAATTACAATAATAACGTATCTATTACAAAATAGTATTAAAACAACCACTGAATAGGCCCTATAACATTCGTTATTATGAATGGTATTAATCTATAATGTATTAATCAACAATAGTATACCAGTCACTTGTTGTAGAACTAATGCCACACTGTTTATAATGAGGCAATTCAGAAGTGTCTTCATTTAGTTTTTGTCCTTTATAGAAGTGTGTTGAAAGCTGCTTATTGGCTCATCACAGCTGATTAGTTGGTAGTAATCTGTTGCAGTTTACTGTAGGGAACCACAGTCGTTTTCCAAGATAAAGTTTAAGGCCTATAAGTGTTGCTTAGTCCATAACCCATGATGTATTTTAGTGAGCATATTGAACAGTGAGTGCCAGAGACTTCCCCAGATTAGTTGTTCAAGGTCTCAGTATTATGAGGCACTCATTTCGGATTGTCTTTAAAGGAAAGATTAACCCATTGTGAATGTTATATTGTTTTTGTGCATCTCTGAACAATGTTCTCATTCTCTGTGGGTAATTTCATGTTTTCATGTGTATCTGAGCTATTAGAAATTCGATCAGTATGACGTAGCACTGTGATAAAGTCTCTCTCACTACACTGGAAGTTAATAGGAATACGACTTTTAGATTGTGAAAACGTCTATCATACATGTCAGATTTCAATACTGGCCAATGTCATAATGTGGGAGGTTATATTCTCTCAAATGAGCCATAGATTATTTTTCTCCCGATATTCCTACCTGGAGAAATGTGTAATTTAACAGAGGGCCCACCACATTTCTCCTATTTGACTACCTCTTCAGTTCAGGGTGCATTGTATGGTGCCGTTACACGGCCGTTGCCAATGTCAGACTCAACTCTGCGATTGGCAGGTTGAACATGGTGAGATTGTAGACTCCTAAATGGATAGTGCAGTTTGTTTAGGCAATTTTACAGCTAACTAGCTACTTCACATGCTGATATTGACTTCGGTATTGACTTTGGTATTATTGTGTGTAGCTAGTGAGTTATGTAGTCGACTTGAGCTGCAACAGATTTCCACAACGATTTTCACGTTGTTACCAACCTTATTATAATGACAAAATGAAACATTTCTTCACATACTATTGTTATTTAACACTGTAAATTACAGTAATTAGTGGTTTGGGATGCATTAAAAAAAACGGAGGTATTAACCAATGGGTAGCAGTAACTTCGCTCTGTGTTGCAAAGGTCACTCAAATCAGGAACTAACATATGCTGTCATTTATCTCAACCACTATTGCGGCTATGAGGATCCTGTCAGCAATGGAAGGCTAAGGTGAGGACAAACATGTGTCTATATGTAAATATGCTTAGTGAAACTCTGTGATGTTGCATTTGAGCTCACTACGTAGGGACATCGGCTGACACGTCAGCCTTTAAAAAGAAGTTTGTAGCTTCCTTAACACTGTACATTGGCATTGTGCATGGACAGCAGAAGTAAAAGTTATTTATAAAGCAATCCCCAGTTAAATCAGTACTACCTCCTCCACAGCGCTCACTCTTGAACGCAGCCCAGATCCCAGCCGTGTTTGTGTTTACCCGGCTGCAGCCATAGCAATGCCCTCCCACCCAGTAGACGTTTATCCCAGGCATGCAGACAGGCAGGGCAGGCAGCAGAGGGGAAGCCGCGGCCAGGATTCCCAAGCCCGTCACAGGCCCTGACCTCATTTCCTTTCGTAGCTAGGCTCCCTGCATTGTGTTATTTCAGTCTCACGTGTAAACTGGTTACATGAACATGGCGACGCCTACATCACACGCAGTCCCAGTACTGTATGGTGTTTACCTGAAAGCAGTGGTTAAGTTGCACAGTCAGGGGTGAGAACATGGAGACGCCTACATCACACGCAGTCCCAGTACTGTATGGTGTTGACCTGAAAGCAGTGGTTAAGTTGCACAGTCAGGGGTGAGAACATGGAGACGCCTACATCACACGCAGTCCCAGTACTGTATGGTGTTGACCTGAAAGCAGTGGTTAAGTTGCACAGTCAGGGGTGAGAACATGGAGACGCCTACATCACACGCAGTCCCAGTACTGTATGGTGTTGACCTGAAAGCAGTGGTTAAGTTGCACAATCAGGGGTGAGAACATGGCAGCTAAAACAAGTTGTTGAAGTTATTGCTTTGAGAAGTGAAATTAGGATTCCAGATGTCACATCTGATGACATGATCCATGACCTTAGAGCTATATTGAATATCCTGAGGACCTTAGAATATTGGAATAACACATGTCAATGTGTGTGTGTGTATTTTACACTGTATGTGTATATCATCACAAGTCCTGTTTCCCTTAGATATCCTGAAGCAAAGTTTGATATGATGTACAGTAGTGGTTACTAACCTTTTTTCAGTTACTGTACCACTGAAGTACCCCTCATGTGCATTTTACCATTAGACTTATGGTCTCATGAGTCTTCTCAAGTACTCCCTGTGGCTAGGCCAAGTACCCCCAGGGGTCGTAATACCCCTGGTTGGGAATCACTGATGTAAAGTATGACATCATAGTACTTGAAATCAAACTGTGTCGTACCATGAACAAGTTTCAGCAATCACACTGATCCAGGTTGTCATGACCTGACCTAAGGCAAGTAAAATATTTCCTTTGTTTTTGAGGAAGGAAAACGGATCACAGCGCCACCATACATGACTTCCTGAAGCAAAATGTGAGTGACTTTCAGAAGGTTCTACTTGTCTTATTCCCTTTACTATCCAATATCACAGATATACACAGATCTACATGAAACTGCAACTTTGGGCTGGCCAAGATTGTCTCACTCATTCCCATAAAGAAATATATACAATGTGGTCGTAAGACAAGCTCTCGCATACCGCTGTGGAGTCAGGTGCTTGTGTTGTCATCATTATGTGGCCTCTACTATCCTACAGGTCAATCCTTTATGAAACCACAAAAATGACATTATTGTCAGTATAATTAACCCGATTATACCAGTGTTATTTGTGCTGGAAACTAAAGAACACAGTGTATCACTTGTTTACTGGCAAGCATAAAGTGTATAGTTTACAGTATCTATACAAGCATACCATTTCCAATTCATTGTTACAGTAACTCATACTCTTTACAACTTGCAGGGGCGACGTCATACCAGGGAAGCCATGTGATTTTTTTGTAACCTCATTGTTTTGAAGCAGAGATAAAATTGATACTCCGTGCTCACTGCTCGAGCCTGCCAGTGGAGGGTCTTTAGCCAATGGGATTGCTCAGGTGAAGTGACATCATCTCCCAAATCCGTGGTGTGACTGGAGTGTGCATCATCACAGTGCTATGTGAATAGTTAATGAGAACACTGGCCAGGTACCAATCAGGACTCAGGACAGAGATTACTCCAGGGACTGGCTTAAGAAATCAATAATGCACGCACGCACGCACACACACACACACACACACAGGGCCTGAGCAAATTGACTGTCTCTGCTCTGAACAGGCTGCTATAGTAGCACAAATACAACCAACCCTCTGAACACCTGTCAAAGATACACGGCTGGTAAACAAGCCTAGCACATGGCTGGCTAAAGGATGATGTCACCTTTTTGATTACATTTCTTTTAGATTCGTTTGAAATTGCTTTTAGATTAGTTTGAGAGAGAGATTTGTTCGAAAGAAATATCTTCGGTCATCCTCATGGCCATGTGTATTCCCCCTCAAGCCGACACCTCGACGGCTTTCAAGGAACTACAGTGGACTGTGTGCAAACTGGAAACCACATATCCTGAGGCCGCATGTATTGTAGCTGGGGAATTTAATAAAGCAAATTGGAGGAAAATGCTACTGAAGTTTATCAACAAATCTCCTTCGCTACACGCTCTTCGAGTACTCTTGACCATTACTACTCCCCTTCGGCAAATCAGATCACGCCTCTATTCTGCTCCTCCCCTCCTATCTCTTCCTATCCCAGACTGCTGTCCATTTGTCCTGTACCCAAGAAAGCGAAGATAACTGAAGAAAATGAACATCGCCCCATAGTACTCATTTCTGTCATCATGGCTAGATATCACCTCTACCTTACCCGATACCCTAGATCCACTACAATTTGCATACCGCTCCAACAGATCCACGGATGACACATTCGCCATCGCACTGCACACTGCCCTATCCCATCTGGAAAAGAGGAATACCTATGTATAAGTATGCTGGTCATCGACTACAGCTCAGCCTTCATCACCATCACCATCACCATCCGAGCTCACCACTAAGCTCAGGGCCCTGGGTCTGGACCCCTCCCTGTGAAATTGGGTTCTGGACTTCCTAACGGACCGACCCCAGGTGGTGAAGGTAGGCAACAACACGTCCGTTACGCTGATCCTCAATATGGGGGCCCCACAAGGGTGCAGGCTCAGCCCCCTCTTGTACTCCATGTTCACCCATGACTGCATGGCCACGCACGTCTCCAACTCAATCAAGTTTGCAGATGACACTACAGTGGTAGGCTTGATTACCAACAACGATGAGACAGCCTACAGGGAGGAGGTGAGGGCCCTGGCGGAGTCGTGCCAGGAATATAACTTCTCCCTCAACGTCCAAAAAATGAAGGACCTGATCATCGACTTCAAGAGACAGAAGAGAGAGCACGCCCCCATCCACATTGACGGAGCCACAGTGGAGAGGGTGAAAAGCTTCAAGTTGCTCGGCGTGCAAATCATTGACAACCTGAAATGGACCATCCACACAATGTGGTGTAGAAGACGCAACAGGACCTCTTCAACCACAGGAGGCTGAAGGAATTCAGTTTGGCCCTTAAGACCCTCACAAACTTCTACAGATGCACCATTGAGAGCATCCTGTCGGGCTGTATCACCGCCTCGTATGGCAGTTGCACCGTCCGCAACCACAGGGCTCTCCAAAGGTTGGTGCCGTCAGCCCAATGCATCACCGGGGGCACACTGCCTGCCCTCCAGGAGATCTACAGCACCCAGTGTCACAGGAAGGCCAAGATCATCAAGGACCTGAGCCATCCGAGCCACGGCCTGTTCACCCTGAAACCATCTCAAAGGCGGAAACAGTACAGGTGCATCAAAGCTGGGACTGAGAGACTGAAAGGCCATCAGTCTGTTAAATAGTCACCACTGCCCAGTACCCTGCCCTGAACTTAGTCACCGTTACTGGCCGGCTACCACCCGGTACTCTACCCTGCGCCTTACAGACTGCTGCCCTATGTACATACAGAATCATTGAACACTGATCACTTTAATCATGTTTACATACTGTTATACCAACTTCTAGTCATGGCGTATCCTATATAACTACTGCTGTACACACCTTTTCTATTCATATACTGTCCATAACACACCATATTTATTTTGATATTCATTCAGATATTTCTTCATTTCTTTATTTTTATTTATTGGATTTGTGTGTATTATTTTGTATTTTTAGGTATTACTGCACTGTTGAAGCTAGAAACATAAGCATTTCGCTGCACCTGTGATAACATCTGCAAATGATGTGTACGCATCCAATATAATTGGATTTGAAATACTTCTCAGAATTATTTATAAAGCTACGGTAGCCTACAGTTGAAGTTGGGAACAACGTCTGTATGCATATGGGATAGAATAAATAGCCTATTTCACTTGAAACCACAGTCTCAGGAGAGGCTTGTGATACTGTAATAAAGGTTGTTATTGTTACGGGTTTGATAACCTGTGAGGGGGAATAGAGGTGAGCTAAGCCTTTTGACAGGGAAGGTTCTGGTGATTCACTGCCAGTTGTGATGACTCACCCTTAATTGCTGAAGAAGCAGACATTTAAGCTTGAGGGATTTAAGTTAAGTAGAACAGATATTCAATAGTAGTCCACTAATGATAAAACACTACAGACTGTTACAAAAGTGTTATAAACAATATGTTTTATTATTTGTATGAATTGAGTCACAAAACATTCACATTTTCACTAATGTACTACACATCTTTCATTTCAATATATCTACTACCCAATACCAGAATGTATTAGTTTGCAGAACCAAATAGGCTTGAAAGTAGTCTGAGGACAGGAAGATAATGACCTCGCTCTTTCTAGAATATGCTCTGTCATAACATGCTATTGCTGTTAAGTGGAGCAGCACAGGGGAAACCCAAGAGCAGACTCAGACCAGGAAACAGGGATGAACCAATATATTTATTGTAACACAGGGAGAGATGAAGTGCAGATCCAGGGAAGCTTGGATGAGTTGTAGGAAACCAGATGTGGAGGCTGAGGTTGGAGTGAGCTGGGTTGGGACAGGGTAAACGGGTCCAAGGGAGTGTTGATGAGTTGATTCCAGAACAGGGTAGCAGGGTGGTGAGATGTGGAACAGAAGACAGGAACCAGAGTCAGAGCGGCAGCACTGCAGTGAAAGGAGAAACAGTGTCAGGCAAGGAAATAGGCACAGCAGGAAACAGGATGTTAAATAACAACAAATAGCTAGAAGCATGACTGACTGAACGGAGATTAGGATCTGGCAGGGTGGAAGTGGCAGGACAGAGTATTTGTAGAGGTCTTGATTATGGAATGGGTTGCAGCTGGTGGGGAACGTCTCTGACTCCAGCACACCTGTCTCATACTACACAATCACACACACAGAGGGAGAGGGAGAGAACTGGGAGAATGGCTGCAGGTCAAGGAGACACCGGATGTCCACTAGGGGGTGTAGCAGGAGCAGATGTGACAATTGCAATAAATTCACTAAACTAATACGGTTTCTATACACTCCCCTCTGTAATTATTTGGACAGTGAGGCTCTATACTGGTTTCATATGAGGTGATAGTACAGAATGTCACCTTAAAGTTTAGGTTATTTTCATACATATCTGTTTTACTGTTTAGAAATGAAAGCACTTTATGTATCTAGTCCCGCTATTTGAAGAAGTATTTGGACAAATTCACATATTTCATTACAGTAGTCAAAAGTTTTGTATTTGATCCCATATTCCTAGCACGAAATGACTACATCAAACTTGTTGTATGCATTTGCAGTTTGTTTTGGATGAGTTTCGGATTACGTTTTGCCAATAGGAACTGAATGGTGAATAATGTATTGTGTCATTTTGGAGACACTTTAATTGTCAATAAGAATAGAAGATGTTTCTGAACACTTCTACATTCATGTGGATGCTACCATAATTATCAATAATCATGAAGGAATTCTGAATAATAATGATGGATATGATCATTGTTCCTCTGTAACTTTATCACTCATCATTATTCACAATTCATTCATGATTAATAATCATGGTAGCATTCAGAAACATCTTTTATTCTTATTTACAACAAAATTGACTCCAAAATGACACAATACAATATTCACCATTCAGTTCCTATTGGTTAAAACATAAGCCGAAACACAACCAAAACAAACTGCAAATTCATCTAACAAGTTTGTAGAGTCACAAGTTTGATGTAGTCATTGCGTTCTAGGAATATGGGACCAAATACTTAGCGGACTAAACTCCACGGTGAAGGAAGTTTAATGAGGCCGAGACCAGGCTTTGTGGAATCTATTTATTTATATATATTTTTTATTTTATTTAACCAGGCAAGTCAGTTAAGAACAAATTCTTATTTACAATGACAGCCTACCCCGGTCAAACCCGGACAACGCTGGGCCAATTGTGTGCCACCCTATGGGATTCCCAATCACGGCCGGATGTTATACAGCCTGGATTCGAACCAGAAACTGTAGTGACGCCTCTTGCACTGAGATGCAGTGCCTTAGACCGCTGTGCCACTATCTATCTCCTACACATAAAATGATTGAAATGATGAAACTCCTACCTTGTACTTATGTTTGTCCTCTGTATCTGTGTGCCTTTCTTTGTTTGATCAAATTTATACTTTTTCAATAAACATGAATCAAATACAACCGCTGACTGTTTGCTCATTGCTGTTGCTCTAAGATGGCAACTCAGCGCAAATGCGCATGTGCCAATTGAATCTAAACCAAGAAACATTTGGTGGTGTTATTTGATTAACGTTTATTGAAAATATAGGGATTTTAGCAAACGAAGAAAGGCACGCAACTACAGAGGTACAATGTGGGCGTTTCATATGATTATTTTCTATAAGTATTGACCTTGGGCGAACCGATGTAGTCGGAGCTAGATTCCACAAAGCCTGGTCTCGGCTCCACGCCGTTGTTGAAGTTCATCAGAAACTTCCTTCACCATGGAGTTTAGTCCACTACCAAATACTAAAACGTTTGACTACTTTAATACACTATAAGTGAATTTGTCCATATACTTATGAAGAAAAATTCACATTCAAATGGGGGACAAATGGGGGACTAGATACATCAAGTGATTTTATCTCTAAACGGTAAAACAGACACTGTACTGTCACCTCATACAGTATGAAACATTTGTTCTCAAATAAAAAATCCTTGAGTATAGAGACAAATGTACTCATTTTTGCTTCACTTTCCAAATAAATACAGAGAGGAGTGTACAAACCAGCCTACAGTAGTCACTCTCAGATGAGGAAAGAGCAGGGAAAATGCCTGAAATGTTTACCAAAAGATGGCGCCGACAGAGAGGCTGCCTCGCTTGTAGTCCTTAGGGAACCTTGCAGTATTATGTTTTTTAATGTATTATTTCAAATCTCAACCATATATTGACATGTGTATATTCTTATTCCATTCCTTTCCTTAGATATGTGTCTGTTAGGTAGTTGTTGTGGAATTGTTAGTTTACATTAGACAATTTAGTTTACCTTCACGCCCTCAGCCTTCCAGGCGACAGTCATGTGATAGGGGAATTTCCTGTTTGCTGGACGCACACAACAGAGGGCACACTCAACAAGTCATGTGATTGGAGGTGAGCTGTTTGCGAACATGCTTTGTGGAAAACACCCTCACAGTTACTCATCACAATTGCTTTATGTAACAAAGCATCCATTATGTATGTTTACACTGTCCCTCTATTTTGAGGCCTAAAACGGCTTTCATTAGCATGACTGGACCGGTTTCACCCCGTGTCACACAAAAAAGATTTCCATCACTTTTAGTATCACTTAACCCATATTCATCATGGACGTGAGTACACAGTCTGTCCTTTATTTAGCCTTGTGCCAGTTCCCTGACTGGAAGGCTTTGTTATGAAACTCTGGGGACCTTGACAAGGGCCAGTAGAGGAGTGCCATAATAGCACCACCATATCAGTCACAGTCTTACACTCTTTTGTTCTTTAGGAATCCCTTCTCTTTCATGTCTGAGTTTCATAAACCACTGGCTGTGTCGAGGATATAATAGTGCAATGTAAGACCACAGTCTTGAAGGGGTCTTCTAAATCACTTGACACACACTGGGTTTGTGATGAAAATGCTTTCAAATCAAATTGTATTGGTCACATACACATGGTTAGCAGATGTTATTGGGAGTGTAGCGAAATGCTTATGCTTCTAGATCCAACAGTGCAGCAGTATCTAACAGGTAATATCTAACAATTCCACAACAACACCTAATATCTAACAAATTCCACAACAAAACCTAAAACACACAATCTAGTAAAGGAATGGGATAAGAATATATAAGTATAAAATATATGGATTAGCAGGGACATAGCGGTTAAGGATACGGTATACAGTATATACAAAGGAATGTCCCTTTTTCGGGACCCTGTCTTTCAAAGATAATTTGTAAAAATTCAAATAACTTCACAGATCTTCATTGTAAAGGGTTTAAACACTGTTTCCCATGCTTTTCAATTAACCATAAACAATTAATGAACATGCACCTGTGGAAAGGTCATTAAGATACTAACAGCTTACAGACGGTATGCAATTAAGGTCACAGTTATGAAAACTTAGGACACTAAAGAGGCCATTCTATTGACTCAGGGTCCCTGCTCATCTGCGTGAAAGTGCCTTAGGCATGCTGCAAGGAGGCATGAGGACTGCAGATGTGGCCAGGGCAATACATTGCAATGTCCGTACTGTGAGACGCCTAAGACAGCGCTACATGGAGACAGGAAGGACAGCTGATTGTCCTCGCAGTGGCAGACCACGTGTAACAACTAGAGGTCAACCAATTATGATTTTTCAACGCCGATACCGATTATTGGAGGACCAAAAAAGCCGATAGCGATTAATCGGCAGATTTATAAAAAAAAATGTATTTGTAATAATGATAATTACAACAATACTGAATTAACACTTATTTTAACTTAATGTAATACATCAATACAATCAATTTAGCCTCAAGTAGATAATGAAACATGTTCAATTTGGTTTAAATAATGCAAAAACAAAGAACGTAAAAGTGCAATATGTGCTATGCAAGAAGGCTAACGTTTCAGTTCCTTGCTCAGAACATGAGAACATATGAAAGCTGGTGGTTCCTTTTAACAAGAGTCTTCAATATTCCCAGGTAAGAAGTTTTAGGTTGTAGTTATTATAGTACTATTTCCCTCTATACCATTTGTATTTCATTAACCTTTGACTATTGGATGTTCTTATAGGCACTTTAGTATTGCCAGTGTATCGCTCTTCCCTGGGCTCGAACCAGCAACACAACGACAACAGCCACCACATCGAAGCAGCGTTACCCATGCAGAGCAAGGGAAACAACCACCCCAAGGCTCAGAGTGAGTGAAGTTTGAAACGCTATTAGCGCGCGCTAACAAGCCAGCCATTTCACTTCGGTCACACCAGCCTCATCTCGGGAGTTGATAGGTTTGAAGTCATAAACAGCCCAATGCTTGACGCACAACGAAGAGCTGCTGGCAAAACGCATTTAAATGCTGTTTGAATGAATGTTTACACGCCTGCTTCTGCCTACCACCGTTCAGTCAGATACTTAGATGCTTGTATGCTCAGTCAGATTATATGCAACACAGGACACGCTAGATAATATCTAGTAATATCATCAACCATGTGTAGTTAACTAGTGAGTATGATTGATTGTTTTTTATAAGATAAGTTTAATGCTAGCTAGCAATTTATCTTGGCTTGCTGCATTTGCATAACATTCCTTGTGGAATACAACGAGAGAGAGGCAGGTCGTTATTGCGTTGGACGAGTTAACTGTAAGGTTGCAAGATTGGATCCCCTGAGCGGACAAGGTGAAAATCTGTCTTTCTGCCCCTGAACGAGACCGTTAACCCAGCGTTCCTAGGCCGTCATTGAAAATAAGAATGTGTTCTTAACTGACTTGCCTAGTTAAATAAAGATTCAATAAAGGTGTAAAAATTGGATTCACGTTTATTGTCGAAGGAATGAGCATTACACCGAGGCCTGTACTCTGGAGCGGGATCGATTTGGAGGTGGAGGGTCCGTCATGGTCTGGGGCGGCGTGTCACAGCATCATCGGACTGAGCTTGTTGTCATTGCAGGCAATCTCAACGATGTGCATTACAAGGGAAGACATCCTCCTCCCTCATGTGGTACCCTTCCTGCAGGCTCATCCTGACATGACTCTCCAGCATGACAATGCCACCAGCCATACTGCTTGTTCTGTGCGTGATTTCCTGCAAGACAGGAATGTCAGTGTTCTGCCATTGCCAGTGAAGAGCCCAGATCTCAATCCCATTGAGCACGTCTGGGACCTGTTGGATCAGAGGGTGAGGGCTAGGGCCATTCCCCCCAGAAATGTACGGAAATGTGCAGGTGTCTTGGTGGAAGAGTGGGGTAACATCTCACAGCAAGAACTGACAAATCTGGTGCAGTCCCTGAGGAGGAGATGCACTGCAGTACTTAATGCAGCTGGTGGCCACAACAGATACTGACCGTTACATTTGATTTTGCCCCCCCTCCCCTTTGTTCAGGGACACATTATTCAATTTCTGTTAGTCACATGTCTGTGGAACTTGTTCAGTTAATGTCTCAGTTATTGAATCTTCTTATGTTCATAGAAATATTTACACATGTTAAGTTTGCTGAAAATAAACATTTTTTTTATTTTTTATGTTTACATGTGAAATGAGTAATGTGAGATATGTTAGCATTATTAAAGTGGCATTATTAAAGTGACTAGTGTTCCATTTATTAAAGTGGCCAATGATATCAAGTCTGTAGGTAGGCAGCCGCCTCTCTGTGCTAGTGGTGGCTGTTTAACAATCTGATGGCCTTGAGATAGAAGCTGTTTTTCAATCTCTGTCCCAGCTTTGATGCACCTATACTGACCTCACCTTCTGGATGGAAGCGGGGGAACAGGCAGTGGCTTGGGTGGTTATTGTCCTTGATTTATTTTGGCTTTCTGTGACGTCAGGTGTTGTGGGTGCCCTGGAGGGCAGGTAGTTTGCCCCCGGTGATGCGTTGTGCAGACCGCACCACCCTCTGGAGGGCCCTGCGGTTGTGGGCGGTGCAGTTGCCGTACCAGGCGGTGATACAACCTGACAGGATGTTTTCAATCGTGCACCTGTAAAAGTTAGTGAGGGTTTTCGGTGACAAGCGGAACATTTTCAGCCTGCTGAGGTTGAAGAGGCGCTGTTGTGCCTTCTTCACCATAGTGTCTGTGTGCGTGGACCATTTCAGTTTGTCAGTGATATGTACACAAAGGAACTTAAAACGTTCCACCTTCTCCACTGCTCTCCCATCGATGAGAATAGGGGGTGTACCCTTTGCTGTTTCCTGAAGTCCACGATCATCTCTTTTGTTTGGCTGACATTGAATGAGAGGTTATTTTCCTGACACCACGCTCCCGGGGGCCCTCACCTCCTCCCTGTAGGCTGTTTTGTTGTTGTTGGTAATCAAGCCTACCACTGTAGTGTCATCTGCAAACTTGATGATTGAGTTGAAGGCGTGCATGGCCACGCAGTCGTGGGTGAACAGGAAGTACAGGAGGGGGCTGAGAACACACCCTTGTGGGGCCCCAGTGTTGAGGATCAGTGGAGGGGAGATGTTGTTTCCTACCTTCACCACCTGGGGTTGCTCGTCAGGAAGTCCAGGACCCAGTTGCACAGGGCGGGGTCGAGACCCAGGGTCTCAAGCTTAAGGATGAGTTTGGATGGTACTATGGTGTTGAATGCTGAGCTGTAGTCAATGAACAGCATTCTTACATAGGTATTCCTCTTGTCCAGATGGGATAGAGCAGTGTGATGGCGATTGCATCATCTGTGGACCTATTGGGGCTGTAAGCAAATTGGATTGGGTCTAGGGTGACAGGTCGGGTGGAGGGCATATGATCCTTGACTAGTGTCTCAAAGCACTTCATGATGACAGAAGTGAGTGCTACGGGGCAGGGCGATAGTCTTTTAGTTCAGTTACCTTAGCTTTCTTGGGAACAGGAACAATGGTGGCCCTCTTTAAGAATGTGGGGACAGCAGACTGGGATAGGGATTGATTGAATATGTCTGTAAAAACACCAGACAGCTGGTCCGCGCATGCTCTGAGGACGTGGCTAGGGATGCCGTCTGGGCCGGCAGCCTTGCGAGGGTTAACACGTTTAAATGTTTTACTCACGGGTGCCACGGAGAAGGAGAGCCTACAGTCTTTGGGAGCGAGCCGCGTTAGTGGCACTGTATTATCCTCAAAGAGAGCAAATAAGTTGTTTAATTTGTCTGGAAGCAAGACGTCGATGTCCGCGACAGGGCTGGTGTTCTTTTAGTAATCCTTAATTGTCTGTAGACCCTGTCACAAAGGTCTTGTGTTCGGGCCATTGAATTACAACTCCACTTTGTCTCTATACTGACACTTTGCTCGTTTAATTGCTTTACGGAGGGATTAACTACACTGTTTGTATTCGGCCATGTTTCCAGTCGCCTTGCCATGATTAAATGCGGTGGTATGTGCTTTCAGTTTTGCGCGAATTCTGACATCAATCCACGGTTTTAGGTTAGGGAAGGTTTTAATAGTCACAGTGGGTACAATATCTCCTATACACTTCCTTCTAAACTCGCTCACCGAGTCAGCGTATATGTCAATGTTATTGTCTGAGGCTACCCGGAACATATCCCAGTCCACGTGATCGAAGCAATCTTGACGCGTGGGATCCGATTGGTCAGACCAGCATTGGATAGACCTGAGCATGGGCGCTTCCTGTTTTAGTTTCTGCCTATAGGAGGGGAGCAACAAGATGGAGTTATGGTCGGATTTACCAAAAGGAGGGCGGGGGAGGGAAGGTAGAGTAGCAATGGTCGAGCGTGTTACTCACTCGTGTATTGCAATCGATATGCTGATAGAATTTAGGTAGCCTTGTTCTCAAATTAGCTTTGTTAAATCCCCAGCTACGATAAATGCAGCCTCAGGATATATGGTTTCCAGTTTGCATAAAGTCCAGTGAATTCCTTGATGGCCGTCTTGATATCTGTTTGCAGGGGGATATACACGGCTGTGATGATAACCGAGGAGAGTTCTCTTGCGAGATAATACGGTCAGCATATGATTGTGACAAATTCTAGGTCAGGTGAACAAAAGGACTTGAGTTCTTGTATGTTTTTACAATTACACCATGAGTTGTTAATCATGAAACATACACCACCACCCTTCTTCTTACAGGAGAGATGTTTATTCCTGTCTGAAAATCTTGTTGGCTGTACGGACTCCGACAGCATGTCCCCAGCTAGCCATGTTTCCGTGAAACAGAGTATGTTACAATCCCGGATATCTCTTTGAAAGCAACTCTTTCCCTGATTTCGGCGACTTTGTTACTAGGGACTGGACATTAGCGAGTGGGTGGTGTGCGCGCATCCGAAGCCTCACTCGGTTCAAATTCCCTGGGAGGTGCAGACAAAGGAGCCGCTTTGGGAAAGTCGTATTCCTGGTTGTAGTGCTGGTTGTCACAAAAATATGTATTTGTTTATGTTTCACCTGAAATGGCCATTTTATATTCTAACACTTTACATCTAATCATATCTTTTCTACCCCGTAACATACTAAAATGTGTAGTCAAGTGAAAAAATATAAACCCGAAAAGGAGCTTAAAATGAAATTGAAATGTGAATCAATGTGTTTATCACAAAGGTCAATAACTAGATGATGTCATGTTTAGTCACACACTCATATCATATGAACGATGTAATCTTTGAAAACAAGGGTTTAGGAGTTTTTGTTTGCCATCAGTATTTTCTAGGACTCATAAAACATGCCAACTACACAAAATACATGTTTTTGGTCATTTTCTTTATGTTTAACTTCTTAAATAATGGTGGCGGATCCATTTGTAAAATAAATACTGTGAAATTAACAAGGAAGGTAATCTAATGTATTTCCTAATAACATTTAATAGAGCTGTACTTGGTCAATAGCAAGTTTTTATTGAGCAGGTTGACATTTATTGATATGAATCTTGTCCTGGAGGCAGTACTAAGTGAATTACACAAGATGGGCCAGCTGCTAAGTCAAAATTGGCTATATATCGTTAAAAATATATATTTTGGGGGGGTTGTTTTAAGATTTCGGGTTTTAATTTAAGGTTAGGCACAAGGTTATGGTTAAAATCAGATTTGATTCATTTCTAGCTGTGCCATCTAGTGCTACCCTGCAGAGCAGCCTTCATGAGTCATCCGAATAAACGCCAACCTGCCTTTATTGGCAGCTTGAGGGAGTGAGGGAGTCAACGTTAGTCCTTAGTTCTGTGCTGCCCTCTGCTGCTGCGCAAAGGAACTTCTTAAATCAACACTACAGTATGATACAGACGCAGCAGTCAATGAAACGGCAACCTACATTTCTGTATAATAGGAAACACAAATCAAATACTGAATATATTAAATCATGTGTTTATAATTTTCAATGTCAATACTACAGTACTTACATTTTCTGTTGTCATTTAGAATGTTATGTTACAAAATATATAATACATGGGCCTACATTCTCACCTCTGAAATTTCCCAATTTCCATGATTTAAGAAAACAAACCTTAAAGATTACATTTCCAAAGAAGAGACAACATAAAAAGTGCAGAATTATGTATTAGACAATACTGAACATTGTTAAACAGGAATTAGACTGAGGTGTAATGAGAACTTGCAGCCTTGATGACACAGCACTGTTGATAATGGTAGATTAAAGGTCAAAATGAAGGGTAAGAGTTGACTCTTCAACAACAGTAATAGAAAGGAGAAAAATAGTTCAAACTCAAAGCGACAGTAGTTCAACTTATGGTTAATGTATCGAAACAACGTCTACGTAAAGTGGGACAAGGCTTTCAGGATTTTGTTTATTTTTCATGACACAGGAAAGTTACTTTGATTCAGAGGAGTCTGGTTGGCTGACTTTATAAACCGTGAGCCAAAAACTCAACTTCCCAAGATGAAGTGGGTATCTCACCTTGAGGTCTACAGCTGGAGTAGGCGGCAGTTCATGGCATTACATTCCACAATGGAACAGTCCTCAAGTATTCTGACATGGTACAGCGAATAAGAGCATTTCTTCCTCCATTCGTGATGTCCACAGCAGGCAGCGTCATGCAAAGATACAGAGCAGGAAGAGCGGGCCAGGTCTACCAGGAATATGTCAACTCCCTTATTTCTGCAGTTCATGGGATGTGCTGAATGTCTCATACACATTGGCAGCAAACTCCTTCACTTGGTCTATCATCAGGAGATCCTGCAAAGAGGAAAAGTGTCATCCTTAAGACTCAAGACTTAAAACATGCTGGGATTCAAAAATGGAAATCCTTCCCAAAGGCAAATGAGCTCTTACCTGTACAAAGTGACTTGGTATTTCACTGCAGATGGAGTGGATCTGTCCATTCACAATGGGGATGATTTTGGCAACTGGGAGACTTACATGCGAGAGACTGGAAGAGATTGTGGAGGGGGCATTAATTGATAGGTAGATGAATTTTATACAAAATTTTTTTTTTGCAGAAAGTGATTTACTATGACAAGTGACCTCCCATAAATTGCTGCCAACTAAATTCATCCACAAAAAAAACAGACCTATCAGGTGTAGTGATGGGGGTGGAGTCTCCTTGTGCTCCGGGTGGGGGCCGGAAAAACTCTGCCATGTTGTCAAGGAAACGGTTGAAGCCCCTGTTCAGGCAGGTGTTGAGTACAGTTCCGAAGTCCGGGCTGAAGAACAGAGGGGACACAGTTCAGCACACCCACACACAAGATAAACCTCTCTAAATAAGGGTCAATGAGTGTTAGGCCTCCATTTTACCTTTCAAGCATGTCTCTGGTTTCATTGAGCAGCTTTATCGTAGTGACATCATTCTCCGTCAGACCACAGGCCTGTCAAACAATTAAATAATGTAAACCCCAGTTTTAACCCAAATAAACAAAAAAATACATAAAGTTGTATGTGTATCAGTTCATGACCATTAATCTGACCAGGGTTGACAATCCAGCAATGGTTGGAACCGGTTCAGGGAACAGAAACGAAAACCAGATTTTTATTGATTTATTTAGTAACAGAACCGGAAGCCATCTATACTGTTCCAGAACCGAATCGTTATTTTAAAAGCATGGGAACCAGTTAATAACGTTCCAGGCATTTTTTTCCAGTCCCACAAAAACTCTAAGAAATTGCCTATGCAAAGCCCTCCCTCTGTCGCTCAGAAACGTATATGCCAGTGTCTGCCTGCCAGCTGGAAATCTTTGCCAGTGGGTGTGTGTGTAGGCTACCTACCCCTCCCCTCTGAAGTATAGGTTACTGTAGCCTACAGCTGGCCAAGCTAGTGGAACTCGCTTAGTACTGCCGTCATGACAAGATTCATTCCAATAAAAAGCACGATTCAGGCATTAGGGAGATATGTTTAAAATAATAGATTAACTTTTTCCAAGTTAAGGATACTATAGCTTCACATTGGAAGTATTAACTACAAGAGGTAAGACTTGTTTTTAGCTTGTTCCCGAGCTAACATTTGCTCTGGTCCAACGTTAAACCAACTCGGAAGTCCAAAGACATTCAAAGTTCCTCCATAGGTATAATTCTGTGGGCCTAATTCAGATAATGCATGTCATAACAAGATGCCTCCATCCCCTCTCATCTCACCCGCAAAATTTCAGTTGCATCTTGTGCCCTACACTGTTTTTGCTGGTTTAGTTTGCTAGTCTGCTGGTCAGAACAGTAAAAAAATATATTTAAAAAATGGGCAGGTGAGGGCTGTCACCTGTGCAGCCAGAGTGTTCTCCTCGTCAGGCATCATGTACCAGGAGAGAGGTCTGTGTGTGGAGCCCCCGTCTCCCTCCTCCACCTGGGCTCTGATCTGGTTAAGGTGCTGCTCCAGCTCCTGAAGGGACAGACTCTGCTTCAGGGACACCCTGGGTGGGTGGGGAGACAGACACACAGTCACTGACAGACAGGCAAAAGCATCACATATGACTTAATCCTCCTAATGTGGTTTGAGGTGCTGCTGTGCAATGCGTGCATGTGGCTGGCACTGACTCACCCGCCCAATGTGTTCTGCACAGCTTTCTTAACTGCTGTTATCATCTCACTCAACCCTTGGGAGTCAGAGAGAATCCGTAAAATGCAAGGATGCTTTATAGCCTGTGGAACTCATTTAGGCTAATCAACAGAGGACTTGTTATACTAAGGCCTAGCTATTTCAGAAAGCAGAGTAATAGTCTCTTACCATCCCCAAGGAGGTGCTGGATGCTGGAGAGGTATTGTTGTTGCACATCTGGAGGGGCCAAGGGCATCTGGTGGAGCACAGAACACAAAAATGGCATTTATAGACCACCCCACATCCAGAGGTGGTTTTATGGACACAGATAAAGCCAATTCCTGAACAACAAAAAAACAATTTAAATAGAGATTATCCAGGCTAAATGTTTGTCTGGGAATTAAAAGAGATTGAAGCTTAAAGACTTACCATGCCACTCTTGCTGACTGAGTTGTCCAAGTATAAGTAGCCACCAATGATATTGAGCTGGACACGGAGTAAAACAACCAACATACATGTACTGTACACAGCCACAACACTTCGGGTGAAACCTGGGGGAATAGGAAAAAGAGTGATTCCATGACAAACCTGTATATCAAGTGATCAAATGACTTTAGTTATTGATTCACAACGTAATTGCTGTTAAGGAACAATAACTTACTAATAATCTTCAGGTCCTCCCATATGTCAAGTTTATTTGCTGGTCTAGAAGAGAAACAGCAGATGTCATTAATACCTTAAACTAATAATTTTGTTTAACTATAGCTTTAGCAATTCCCCGACAGAGGTCATAAGACACTTACTTGCTCTTCAGCAGTGTAGTGAGGCTCTCAGAGTTTAGATGATGTAAAATGGCTTCTCTTAATGTAGGGAGCATTGACAACACTTAAAAAAAAAAAACATTAACAGGGTGTCAAACTGCACAAAGAAGTGCTGTAAGTAACTCAATCACTTGACATAATGAGTGTTGCAGGAGATTTCTGGGACTGTTACTAGGCTGAAGATGATGTGCCGATCAGGTAGACAGCAGTACTGTACCTGTCATGTTGCACGTTCTCTGGTTACTCTCGAAGTGGAACTGACGTCGGGCTTGAGCGATGTACTCTGATGCCTCACGCTCCTGCATCTCTCGGATTTTCTTTTGAGCATATTTACCAAGAAAGTACACACCTGGAACCGGCAAACGTAGGGTCAAGGTAGCTAGAATGAGATTAGCTATTAACTAGATTTACCTACCACGATTATCTTTAGGACATTAATGTTCTACATATTTACATAACTTAGCTTTATATATACATAATCGTCAAAGTTTACATTAAACATTTCTGATAAAGTCCAGACCCACACAGGTAAACATTATGGCTTGCTAGCCAACTTTTCTAAATAATGAAAACGTTAGCACTTGGCTAACTAGCTCAACGTTATCTTGATAGCGTAGCTAGCTAACGTTACCTCCGACAAAAGCTCCAGCGAAAATAAATTTCCTTTTGTGGCGCTTCAGAAAATTCCACGTAGACGAAAACATTTTTGAGACGATTTATAAAACAGAAGAAACAAAGCACCCAACCGTGTTATTTTCCACAGTCGCACATGACACGAATTTGAATGCTAGCTACATGTCAAACACGGAGGTGGGAAGCTGCGCAAAGCAACATAGATTGATCAGTGTTTCTGCGATCATCTGCAAAATAAATGCCTGCGTGGTCCGTCCAATATTATCTTCCCCTTCAATGTGCGCAAATTTGTTTCAGGCAGACGGTGGGGATTTTATAACTGTCGCATGAGCGCTCTGTAATTGGAGTAGCTAGTTGGTGTGCGTTTGTGTAATCTAATTTATCTAGTTTCTCAGACTGTACATTCAACATGGGGACAGAGCATGTAGGGAATGATGTCGTTTCTAAAGAGAACTTCCAGCCATGTGCCGAAGACATACAGAGGTGGATGGCTAATGCCTTTGACATGGTTGGTTTGGCATAGAGCAGCGCTTCCCAAAGTAGGTATTCGAGATCCCATGGGGTGCAGGTTCTGGTTATTGCCCTAACGCTACACCGCTAATTCAATTGATTAAAGCTTGATTAGCTCTGTAGTGCTAGGGCAAAAACCAAAACGTGCACCCATTGGGGTCCCGAGGGCCGAGTTTGGAAAACCCTGGCGTAGGTGCAGGACCTATAGCTACCATGCGCCGTTGGTGGTCGGTGTTTAGTTCTTTAGGGGTTTCAATAACTTTTAGAGGACGCCAAATCAAATCAGTTACTTTTCTTTTGCGTTTTCACTATGAAGACGCAAAAGAAAAGGAACGGAACCGCGACCACCAACGGCACATTTAGGCAAGGCAGGACAGGTCAATCCCACCAGTAAATTACAACACACTATTTTAAATGGCTGGTGTACTAATAATAATCTCCACCTCTTTACAGGCAAAAGAAGCTTTGGAGAATGGTGAGGTGCCTGTTGGATGTCTCATGGTCTACAACAATGAGATTCTTGGAAAGGGGAGAAATGAAGTGAATGAAACAAAAAATGTGAGTAACTTAATCATTTCAGCTGAGCTATCACAGGCAAACACATCTCCTCAATGGTTATTTGCTGTGGTTATTGCCTTGCACGTGTCCAAACAAAGGCATTTACCAAAGCCATACCGGTACCCTAATCTAGTGGTTCTCAAGCCTCTCCTCTTGGATCCCCAGACGTTTCACAATGTTGTTGTAGCCCTTTACTAGCTCACCTGGTTCACCTAGTCATGGGCTTGACCTGGTTCACCTAGTCATGGGCTTGAACTGGCTCACCTGGTTCACCTAGTCATGGGTTTGAATTGGCTCACCTGGTTCATCTAGTCATGGGCTTGAACTGGCTCACCTGGTTCACCTAGTCATGAGCTTGAACTGGCTCACCTGGTTCACCTAGTCATGGGCTTGAACTGGCTCACCTGGTTCACCTAGTCATGGGCTTGAACTGGCTCACCTGGTTCACCTAGTCATGGGCTTGAACTGGCTCACCTGGTTCAGCTAGTCATGGGCTTGAGGAGTAGTTGACTCAGAAGTGTTTGATCTATTCCAGAGCTAGCACATGGAAGTGCTGGGGATCCCAGAGGAGAGGTTTGAGAACCACTGGAATCGTTCTCTTTCTCCTATCCTTCCAACACCATGCCTGTTAATGTTAGCTGTCTCTGTGTGTTCCAGGCCACTCGCCATGCTGAGATGGTGGCTCTGGACCAGGTGCTGGAGTGGTGTCGTCATAGAGACCTGGACCCCAGGACAGTGTGTGAGAGGACTGTGCTCTACGTGACTGTGGAGCCTTGCATCATGTGTGCAGGAGCTCTTCGCCTGACCAGTATCCTTATGACCTCATCAACCAGTCTCCACTTGGGTTTACCTAGTTTACTGTAGCATTTGTGTAGATTTGTTGTGAGGGTTTACCTCAAAGGACTCTGTATAGGATGGCCAATCAAAAATGGATATTTTGACCAATGGGTAAAATAATATGTTGTGTAGATAATCCTCCAAGAAAACCAATGGTCCAAACCTCATGTCTCATCATAATCTGTTGAAAAATTATTGTAGTTTTGACCCATGTAAAACGGGGGTGACTAAATCAATGGAGGCCAGAGGGAAAAAACAGCTAGGCTGGATTCTGTGCAAGAATGAAGGTTACTGGCTACCTGACAGGGTGACGTTCCGGTTGAAATCGTTATCTGTCTTCTCGAATCCGCAGGACATAGATTAATATAGATGTAAAATGGTTATCGAGTTTGAGACATGGCATGTAGTATTTTCACATTTTAGTACACATTTGAAATTCCTGTTCTTTTCAGAAGATTTCTCACAAGACAAGTGTATCTGTGAAATGTCAACGGAACACTGAGCGTATACCAAGCTTTTTATTTTCAGTCGTTCACATTTAATTCAGCTCGTGTCAAGCTAATTTAGCCTTTTGCGACCCGCTGATACAACTCTGAAGATGACAAATGTAAAGTCCTCAAATTGTCACGAGAAACCTGCTCCGCTATGTCAAAAGAGCTCAGTGCTTATTATTGGATGTATTAGGTTAATTAGGTTATGAAATCGGACTTTTTGGATATAATGTTAATGATCTGTTAGAGAAAGACCCCACTGAACGATTCAGAACATTTACAATCATATGTCTTGGTAAAATGTATTTTACTAACATAAGGAAGTGAAATTTCATCACCGAAGCTCGTTTTCACCCACTCTTGGAAGAATGGGTGGACACCCTACTCTGTAGGACATGTCCGAGAGCGAGTTTGTTTTGCCTGATGCCCCGGGTGGGTGGAAATTTCACGAGGCCCAATAGAATGGTCTAAAATGTGCGAACTCCGCCCACCCGCGGCACCCGGCGATTCAAAATTAACGCGCCTCGCGTTTTAAACCTCTTTATCCCTTTAAAATTTTATTTATGTATTTTTTATTTTTTTTACCCCCTTTTTCGATCTTGTCTCATCGCTGCAACTCCTCAATGGGCTCTGCGGCGAAGGCCGAGTCATGCGCGCTTCTTAACACCCGCCCGCTTAACTCGGAAGCCAGCCGCACCAATGTGTCGGAGAAAACACAGTTCAACTGACTACGAGAGTCAACCTGCAGGCTCCCGGTCCGCCACAAGGAGTCGCTAGAGCTTGATGAGCCAAGTCTGTAGTGCCTTAGACCGCTGTGTCACTCGGGATGCCCCTCATGATCAATTTTACCTTAACAGTGCAACAGACATTCCTCTAGTGGTCTATGGGTGTAATAATGACAGGTTTGGTGGCTGTGGATCTGTTCTAGACATCCCCTCGGCTGATCTACCTCACACTGGCTCATCATTTAAGGTACAATATGTCGTCCAGTGTTCACAGCATTCTTTTTGAACCCAGTCTCTCTTTGTGCTTTTGTTGGAAAGAGACTGATTATCTCGTGTTGAAATGCATTCGAGCCTAGTCTAGAGTTGAGTAGGATCATTCATTGACTTCAGGAGGGCAATGATTAAACAATTGCTCCTTCATTTTCAGTGTATCTCTGGCTTCAGAGCAGAGGAAGCAGTGGAGATGCTGAAGGAGTTTTATAAACAGGAGAACCCTAATGGTAAGAACTGCTCATTTAGGATTTATCTCATTCTGTAACCAGCATTATACGTATCTAAGTATTATCATGTACATTATAGTTGCACAACTTTAAAAGACAGTTTTTTCCATTTCAGCTCCCAAGCCGAAGACGAGGAAGGAGTGATATTTTGTTGGTGTCCAGCAGGGGGCTCTAGACTTTAAGAAATGAGGTGAGGAGCAGAGAAGGATGATGTAAATGGAGTAGCTACAAAGCTTTTTCCCTAAACAGACTTGGATTTGTCTTTCTGACAAAGGAATCAAATAGATTTTTTTTGTGTTCTCACTTATTTGCTCAGACGTTTGTGTTAGCACTCATTTTCATTTTCATATTATTGACAGGGCGGCAGGGTAGCCTAGTGGTTAGAGCATTGGACTAGTAACCGGAAGGTTGTCAGTTCAAACCCCCGAGCTGACAAGGTACAAATCTGTCGTTCTGCCCCTGAACAGGCAGTTAACCCACTGTTCCCAGGCCGTCATTGAAAATAAGAATGTGTTCTTAACTGACTTGCCTGGTTAAATAAAGGTCAAATTAAAATTAAAAAACAGTATATTAGACCCTTACAGTATAGTTTGGCTGGACACAAACGTCTGGAAAGTGGCTTGATTGTGACGCTTTGCAGGCTCTGTATCTTTCCTGTGTGTTTGGCTATGTGAGGAGCTGCTGCTGACTTTATTATGGTTATTAGTGTGCAGTACCAAGTAGACAGAAACTGTCCGGACTGCATTATTGTCTGGCTTCTCTTCTTCTCCATGTTCTCATCTAACCCAGAATGTGATCTCACTCCGAGCACCCTGGGTCTAGGATGAGCTGAGCTTAAGGCAGGTACCGGGGGCCCCTCAGCAACCTCTAAAGGAGCTCTCTCTCTCTCTGGCGTCAGTCATCAGCTGCCGTCAAGGATCTGAAATCAGTGTTGCCCCCCGAGGCCATTTCCAACTCCAATGTATCATGTCTGTGATAGTTTCTGGGTTTGTTATGCATGTCTTGGATTGTTAAGTACTGGCGTCGTCATGTACAATAGGATGGTGGGGTTCTCTACTTTGAAAATGTTGTGATTACTAAGTGGCATAGCTGCTTTGTGATTTATTTATTTTCTGCTGAAGAACAAATACGTATTCACAGCATTAGTCTCAGCGGGAGAAGGAACACTGAATAGTATAATAGACTGGGAGCGCCCATGCAGACAGTCCTGTCTCTCCTACTGAATGACTAGGCCAGACTTCACTGCAGAGGGACCATATTTCAATGTGGGACCAACTTATTTCAGATCAGAAAGGAGACAAATGTCCGTTCCATCGACTCCCGCAGGTATTTTGATCTCAGTCTCAGTAACCACCAACACTCACACCAGCACTGCAGTTTGGTGTGTGACAAACGGAATGTGTTTGTAGCATAGAGCACAGCTGTGAGGGGTAATAGTCTGTCTGAAGCGCCTCCCCTTCACTTGCAGCAGGCAGGCAGCATCCCTCAGCCTTAAACCCTTAGTGGTCTCTTCCCTGGACAGGATCAGGAACAGAGGAAGTAACCGCCCAGTCAGCATCAGACAGTTCCGGTTGTACCAGCTCCAAGTGACTGCTCCACACTGACCTGCTGTAGCTTTCACTATGGTTTAAAACTCTCTCTTGTAAATCTAATAAAACCTTTTTGAAATGCACAAAATGTTCTCTTTATTTAGTTCAACTACCGTATGTAGTTTATTCACCAATGTATATGTAAATGTTGTGGGTAAACACTTTGTGAAGGTGACAATGTAAGTTTGAAGAACTGCGAACCTCTAGCTAGTGATCACCATTGCTATATCTACAGGAAATTTGACAATTTATTTCAGATTTTCAGTAACTGACTGGTGTTTGAGAGTTTTCTATAGTCACTTAATACCGTCACGTCCCCCTGGATGTGTGTGTTATGACTCATTCCTTTAAAGGTTTCAAATCTTTGATGATTGCGGCTGTGGCGAGTTAGATGCAATCTCTTGCCCTTGGCTACATTCTAACTATACAACCCCCCCTGAAAGTCACTCCTGTAGAGCTCTGCTGCTCCAGCCAAAGTACCACTCAGGATCCCTGCCTCAGACTGGCACAGTACACTTGCTCAGCTGCCCGCCCGCCCGCCCACACACATCCGGCAGACACGCACACACACACCTTGCCAAAGGATCTGTACTCTGTGTTTTCTGTGCTTGGAGGCTGCAGGGTTTGAGAAGCATCACATTGAGTACTTGGAGCCACGATGCAGGGCTATATCTGGGCCTCCATCTTGTGGCTGCAGATTAAGCTGCGTTGTTTTCCACCTAGTGGGGCCTGGAGATAGAAAAGTTGCATTTAAACAGCTTTTACCTCCACTGATGTCGATACACGTCGAGCGGTAATGTTATCTGGCTCTGGCATTTCTGCCTGTGAGTTTGTAGTCATGACACTTTTGATTGGCTTTGACTAAGCCTTGCATGTTGCTCAAGCTTTTCCTGCTTACCGAACACTGTTTTTACCCTAATTACTATGCTAATGTATGCCAGCAAAATCCTTCAAAATGCATTCAATTTGTCACCTCCACATGGGGGACCGGCAGTGTTAATGAGAAGACTGAAGTGTCGTTCTCTTGTTATCAAGCTGACAGAGAGCCTGCGACTGTGCACACATTCCGCCATTACAAAAGTGTATACAAAACAACTTACCCGGGCAAAGATGTCATTCTCTATCAGGATGAAAAACCACAGTTGTCAAGACCACCTATTTCTGTTTCACTAGAGAGGGATGGATGAGAAGGGTTTCATTTTTCCATCTAATTGAGCTGACAGCTGTTATTACAGGAGTTGGTTCTGGTGGGACACTTTAAGAGGTTTTGTTGAATATAAAAGTGAGGATAGCTAGAGAGGAGATTTAGTATGCTCTGGTATTTGCCTGTTTTGGCTCTGTTTAAACATGGGTGTTAATAGGGTTGTAATAAATTGCCAGTCTGTTTAAAAATGATAAACAGCAGCGGAGATCATATCACTCTCGAAATAAACGTACAGCCACTCAAAGAATGTACCAAATGTTTCTATTATATACTGTGGTATACTTACATTATAGGCTAACATATTATTTTGAGAGAGCTTTTGAGGTCTGTCTCCCAGAGTCACTAGAGCCTTGGAATAGCTGTGAATAAAAATACATATTATGGGTACATTTCTTCTGCATTGAGCTTCTGGTTATTTAGTGTGTCTTTATGGACTGGAATGTGTGTGTTTCTCGTTAAGAGCTTGTCCAGCGCTGCACAAAGGAATTGTTATGTTTGGACCGAGTGCGTCTGAAAAAGCAAGGCAGAAATTGCCAGTGAAAATATAGAGCAAAAATGAAATGATATGTGTGGTTATTTTTAATTGAATGGCTGGGCCGTCATTCCCGTGGAACTTAGTGTTGTGTGAGTCTGTGAAGAGAAGAGCTGTAGTGAGACTGGCTGACACACACACACACACACACACACACACACGTCCACGACACCTCTGACTCGCTCTAAATAACAACTTTTTATTGAAAGACCAGACACTTTAAATGCGGTCATCCTTTTTTCTTTTCTTTTTTTACAAAAGCATTAAAACAAGAAAGGATATTTTGGAGCAGCGGAGCTGCCAGTCTGGCTGTCCCAGAAAATAACATTCTGTGGTACAGCTGTTAGACAATACACATCCAAGAAAAGGCGATCATTCCTGCCACTGTACGAGATGCCCTCGCTGGAAAGCACTCCAGTCAAAAGAAACAAGAGAAGAGAATTTGAATACATGGCTTTTGCTAACTCTGCTGGCGTGCCTAAGCATCTTAAGATTAATATCATACCGTAGCAGTTAGTTCATTCCACTAATACACTATACTCTGTGTTCAGATAATAACTTGAGCCTTTGAGGTGGATGAACAGGATGATTCAATATTAATAAGTGGGTAAATGTAATGTCATCGTCATACCTCCAGTGAATAGAAAGGTGGAGAATTCATACCCCACCTTGTCATCGACGGAAAACAGGCATCTCAGTTCTTAGCTACAGTCTCAACAATTTTAAGAGGAGGACTCCGAACACAGCTTTAAAAGCCAACATAACATTCCCACGTATTTTTCCATCATTTATTTACACAGTGGTTGTTATTCTGCAGTCCGAGGCGGGATTGGGCCTGTCTTTGCGGCAGCCCAGTGAGGACTGGGTCTTGACTTGATGGCAAGGTTCCCACACGTGTTGGCCTTCAGTCGGATTTAGCCTTGTCTGTGTCTAGAACACCTGGGAGACAGAGAAATATCAATGCACGGTTTTCTCTACTTTAATCGTACACAACTCAAATCAGTGGTGTTGAGGGGAATATGAAGTTGTATAAGACAGAGAACAGAAATATTAACAGTTTGTAAATGTAGAGAGTTTTCAGAGACCATAGTCACAAATACCACTTTATATCCAAAATGAAAAACCAATTGAACATTCATAGCTGACCAATTGGCCTCATATATCTATCATCAAATGTCCCATATGGGCAAATTGAGGTTATGTTGGAGTGGTGAGATGGGAACATGAGCTCTGAAGGATGGAGCTAAATCACAGCAGGACTAAACCAAGGAGAGGAGAGAGGGGATTGGAAAGGAGAGAGCAAAAGAGAGAGAGAGCCAGGGAGAGTGGATTGGAAAGAAGTGAAGTGGGAGAGAGAGAGGGAGAAAGAGGATGGGCTAGAGGATGAAGGGATTAGAAAGAAAAGAGAGGAGGGAGAAAGAGGAGAGAACATGGGTGAAGGGAGGGGAATGGTAGAGAGAGATAGAAAAGAGAGGAGAAGAGGAGACCGGAGAGGACAAGAGAAATGAGAATGGACAGAGAGATGAGGGAATAGTGAGCAGATCAAAGGATGTAGAAGTTTGTGATAGGAAATGGAATGGTTGTGCTGATTTGTTGGGTCAGTGTCAAACAGGTGGGAGGAGAAGGGATGGAGGGATTTGGTGTCTGCTAACTGCAGTCAACTCGTCTTCTCTCCTCATTTCCCATCTGTTACTCAGCACCGCAGGTAGCACTACTCCCACAGACCTCCCAGCCCGCACTTTTAATGGAAATGGGTACAGGAATGTGTGTGTGTGATAGCTCAAGTGTGTACAGGTGTACGAGTGTATGTGCAGTGTGTGTGTGGGTAAATATGTTAGTGTGTTACACATTTTGCATGAGTTTGCACTTGTGTGTGTGGGTGAGTGCTGGTGTGAGTGCGAGAACTAATAGAGGCTCTGAAATCACAGGGATTCTGTGCAGGGATTTGCGCCAGGACAGGCACCTAACATGCTATTCCGCTTCGCACTGTGGCTAACACACACACACACACACACACACACACACACACACACACACACACACCAGCGGCTGCCAGACGTCCTGAGGGCTTACATTTGGAGGCGTCCCAGATGTAGCTGTTGAGGATCTCTCCCAGGACGTAGTAGATGTTAATCAGGACAGTGAGGCAGAAGAAGAAGGCCACCTTCGCCAGGGGACTGATCTGCTCCAACAGGGGGTAGACCCACACGCCGGTCACATGGTTCACCCAGCACATCCTGACAGGAGAGCGAGAGGGAGGTAGGGGTGAGATAGAGGACAAAGATATAAGGAAAGAGAGAGAGTGCAGAGTTTATACTTTTATATTACAGCCAGCTGTCTGTGTTAATAGAGGCTCAAAGTTGGCCAAAGTGGAGATCCTTTGTTGCTGCCATCCACCCACTGTCTGTGTCACTTTGTCTGTCTGCCTTCTAGAGTATCCAGCCACATCCCTTTCATAAAGTCAGTCTGGTCCAGCGAGTGTCTGACAGACAGCACATCCACATGGTTGTCTTACTGTAGGAATCCAGACTAAACATTTTTAATAGTGAGATGATGATATAAACGTACCCGTCCTAAACTATGCCGAACCACTGAAATGGAGTACATAATACAGTACATGTAATGCTATACTTGAACATACAGTACTACCGATACAGTACAGTGGTAGAGGACATTAGAAGGACCATCAGTGTCAGTGGATTGAGGTAACGTGCCCTCAAAGGAGAGAGACACTGCTAGGAGAGGTCTGAGAGAGAGAGAGACACTGCTAGGAGAGGTCTGAGAGAGAGAGAGACACTGCTAGGAGAGGTCTGAGAGAGAGAGAGACACTGCTAGAAGAGGTCTCAGAGAAAGAGACACTGCTATGAGAGATTTCAGAGAGAGAGACACTGCTAGGAGAGGTCTGAGAGAGAGAGAGACACTGCTAGGAGAGGTCTGAGAGAGAGAGAGACACTGCTAGGAGAGGTCTGAGAGAGAGAGAGACACTGCTAGAAGAGGTCTCAGAGAAAGAGACACTGCTATGAGAGATCTCAGAGAGAGAGAGAGACACTGCTAGGAGAGGTCTCAGAGAGAGAGACACTGCTAGGAGAGGTCTCAGAGAAAGAGACACTGCTAGGTGAGATCTCAGAGAGAGAGAGAGACACTAATAGGAGAGGTCTCAGAGAGAGAGACACTGCTAGGAGTGGTCTCAGAGAAAGAGACACTGCTAGGTGAGATCTCAGAGAGAGAGAGAGACACTAATAGGAGAGGTCTCAGAGAAAGAGACACTGCGAGGTGAGATCTCAGAGAGAGAGAGAGAGACAATGCTAGGAGAGGTCTCAGAGAAAGAGACACTGCTATGAGAGATCTCAGAGAGAGAGACACTGCTAGGTGAGATCTCAGAGAGTGAGAGAGACACTAATAGGAGAGGTCTCAGAGAAAGAGACACTGCTAGCAGAGGTCTCAGAGAGAGAGACACTAATAGGAGAGGTCTCAGAGAGAGAGACACTGCTAGGAGAGGTCTCAGATAAAGAGATACTGCTAGGTGAGATCTCAGAGAGAGAGAGAGAGACACTGCTAGAAGAGGTCTCAGAGAAAGAGACACTGCTATGAGAGATCTCAGAGAGAGAGAGAGAGACACTAATAGGAGAGGTCTCAGAGAGAGAGATACAGTGCTAGGAGAGGTTTCAGAGAGAGAGACACTGCTATGAGAGATCTCAGAGAGAGAGAGAGACACTGCTAGGAGAGGTCTCAGAGAAAGAGACACTGCTATGAGAGATCTCAGAGAGAGAGAGACACTGCCAGAAGAGGCCTCAGAGAGAGACACTGCTAGAAGAGGTCTCAGAGAAAGAGACACTGCTATGAGAGATCTCAGAGAGAGATACACTGCTAGGAGAGGTCTCAGAGAGAGAGACACTGCTAGGAGTGGTCTCAGAGAAAGAGACACTGCTAGGTGAGATCTCAGAGAGAGAGAGAGACACTAATAGGAGAGGTCTCAGAGAAAGAGACACTGCGAGGTGAGATCTCAGAGAGAGAGAGAGAGACAATGCTAGGAGAGGTCTCAGAGAAAGAGACACTGCTATGAGAGATCTCAGAGAGAGAGACACTGCTAGGTGAGATCTCAGAGAGTGAGAGAGACACTAATAGGAGAGGTCTCAGAGAAAGAGACACTGCTAGCAGAGGTCTCAGAGAGAGAGACACTAATAGGAGAGGTCTCAGAGAGAGAGACACTGCTAGGAGAGGTCTCAGATAAAGAGATACTGCTAGGTGAGATCTCAGAGAGAGAGAGAGAGACACTGCTAGAAGAGGTCTCAGAGAAAGAGACACTGCTATGAGAGATCTCAGAGAGAGAGAGAGAGACACTAATAGGAGAGGTCTCAGAGAGAGAGATACAGTGCTAGGAGAGGTTTCAGAGAGAGAGACACTGCTATGAGAGATCTCAGAGAGAGAGAGAGACACTGCTAGGAGAGGTCTCAGAGAAAGAGACACTGCTATGAGAGATCTCAGAGAGAGAGAGACACTGCCAGAAGAGGCCTCAGAGAGAGACACTGCTAGAAGAGGTCTCAGAGAAAGAGACACTGCTATGAGAGATCTCAGAGAGAGATACACTGCTAGGAGAGGTCTCAGAGAGAGAGACACTGCTAGGAGAGGTCTCAGATGAGAGAGACTGCTAGGAGAGGTCTCAGAGAGAGGGACACTGCTAGGAGAGGTCGCAGAGAGAGAGAGACACTGATAGGAGAGATCTCAGAGAGAGAGAGACACTGCTAGGAGAGATCTCAGAGATAGAGACACTGCTAGGAGAGGTCTCATAGAACAGAGAGACACTTCTTGGGGAGATCTCAGGGAGAGAGACACTGCTAGGAGAGGTCTCGGAGAGAGAGAGACACTGCTAGGGGAGGTCTCAAGGATAGACACTTCTAGGAGAGGTCTCAGGGAGAGAGACACTGCTAGGAGAGGTCTCAGAGAGAGAGACACTGCTAGGAGAGATCTCAGAGAGAGAGACACTGCTAGGAGAGATCTCAGAGAGAGAGACACTGCTAGGAGAGGTCTCAGATGAGAGATACACTGCTAGGAGAGGTCTCAGAGAGAGAGACACTGCTAGGAGAGATCTCAGAGAGAGACACTGCTAGGGGAAGTCTCAGATGAGAGAGACTCTGCTAGGAGAGGTCTCAGAGAGAGAGAGACACTGCTAGGAGAGATCTCTGAGAGAGAGAGACACTGATAGAAGAGGTCTCAGAGAGAGAGACACTGCTATGAGAGGTCTCCGAGATAGAGACACTGCTAGGAGAGATCTCAGAGAGAGAGACACTGCTAGGAGATATCTCAGAGAGAGAGACACTGCTAGGAGAGGTCTCAGATGAGAGAGACTGCTAGGAGAGGTCTCGAGAAGAGGTCTCAGAGAGAGGGACACTGCTAGGAGACGTCTCAGAGAGAGGGACACTGCTAGGAAAGATCTCAGAGAGAGAGAGACTATTAGGAGAGATCTCAGAGAGAGAGAGACACTGATAGGAGAAGTCTCAGAGAGAGAGACACTGTTAGGAGAGTTCTCAGAGAGAGAGACACTGCTAGGAGAGATCTCAGAGAGAGAGAGACACTGATAGGAGAAGTCTCAGAGAGAGAGACACTGCTATGAGAGGTCTCAGAGATAGAGACACTGCTAGGAGAGGTCTCATAGAACAGAGAGACACTTCTTGGGGAGATCTCAGGGAGAGACACTGCTATGAGAGGTCTCAGAGAGAGAGAGAGAGAGACACTGCTAGGGGAGGTCTCAAGGATAGACACTTCTAGGAGAGGTCTCAGGGAGAGAAACACTGCTAGGAGAGGTCTCAGAGAGAGGGACACTGCTAGGAGAGATCTCAGAGAGAGAGACACTGCTAGGAGAGGTCTCAGAGAGAGAGACACTGCTAGGAGAGATCTCAGAGAGAGAGAGACACTGATATGAGAAGTCTCAGAGAGAGAGACACTGCTAGGAGAGGTCTCGGAGAGAGAGAGAGACACTGCTAGGGGAGGTCTCAAGGATAGACACTTCTAGGAGAGGTCTCAGGGAGAGAGACACTGCTAGGATAGGTCTCAGAGAGAGAGAGAGAGACTGTTAGGAGAGGTCTCTGAGAGAGAGACACTGCTAGGAGAGGTCTCAGAGAGGGAGACACTGCTAGGAGAGGTCTCAGATGAGAGAGACACTGCTAGGAGAGATATCAGAGAGAGACACTGCTATAAGAGGTCTCCGAGAGAGAGCGAGACACTGATAGGAGATGTCTCAGAGAGAGAGACACTGCTAGGAGAGATCTCAGAGAGAGAGAGAGACACTGCTAGGAAAGAACTCAGATGAGAGAGATACTGCTAGAAGAGGTCTCCGAGAGAGAGACACTGCTAGGAGAGGTCTCAGAAAGAGAGACACTGCTAGGAGACATCTCAGAGAGAGGGAGAGACACTGCTAGCAGAGATCTCAGATGAGAGAGACGTTGCTAGGGGAGGTCAGAGAGAGTAGACACTGCTAGGAGAGGTCTCAGAGAGAGAGACTGCTAGGAGAGGTCTCAGAGAGAGAGACACTGCTTGGAGAAGTCTCAGATGAGAGAGACACTGCTAGGAGAGGTCTCAGATGAGAGAGACCATGCAAATGAGAGTTCTCAGAGATAGAGACACTGCTAGGAGAGTCTCACAGAGAGAGAGAAAGGTAGACACTGCTAAGAGAGGTCTCAGAGAGAGAGACACTGCTAGGAGAGGTCTCAGAGAGACAGACACTGATAGGAGATGTCTCAGGGAGAGAGACACTGCTAGGAGAGTCTCAGAGAGAGACACTGCTAGGAGAGGTTTCAGGGAGAGAGACACTGCTAGGAGATGTTTCAGGGAGAGAGCCACTGCTAGGAGAGTCTCAGAGAGAGAGAGAGACACTTCTAGGAGAGGTCTCAGAGAGAGAGACACTGCTAGGAGAGGTCTCAGAGAGAGAGAGCCACTGCTAGGAGAGTCTCGGAGAGAGAGAGACACTGCTTGGAGAGGTATCAAGGAGAGAGAGACTGCTAGGAGAGGTCTCAGGGAGAGAGACACTGCTAGGAGAGATCTCAGAGAGAGAGAGACTGCTAGAGGTCTCGAGAATAGACACTGCTAGGAGAGGTCTCAGAGAGAGAGCCACTGCTAGGAGAATCTCAGAGAGAGAGAGAGAGAGAGAGAGAGAGACACTGCTTGGAGAGGTCTCAGGGAGAGAGAAACTGCTAGGAGAAGTCTCAGGGAGAGACACTGCCAGGGGAGATCTCAGGGAGAGAGAGCGCATACAGTACTGGACAAGGGCACATTAGTGACAGGCGACAGAGTCCAGTGCGTCAGCTGGCCCACTCACAGCCTCCCCTGATTCCAAAGCAATCACTCAAGGTGAAACTGGACTGGCCCTTACCCTGGCCCTTACCCTGGCCCGAGGCTGCTGCACAATACAGCTGATCCCACTAATATGAAAAATTGCACATACTTGAGTCCACAGACGGAAGCTGTTGGGCGTCAGTAAGGCGGTGAATTATGTAAATGCTTCAATTAGCTGAATTCAATAATTGGGCAATTAGTTGAATGGCACTTTTAAGTCTTCAAGTTGCACATGTGGAGGTAAACAAGGTGGTTTCTAACAGTTACATTAGTTGTTACATCCGTTGACCTCTATCCTCTTTCATTACGTTCCGTATAATTCCTTCCTAACCAACAAGGATTTTAGACTATGTCTCTATGGATTCAGGGGAAATCCCTACATTACATACGATGTTAATTTTAGTAACATAGCATTTCATCACTTGGTGTCTGACAGACTGTACAGATCAGACATGTCTGCCACTGAAGCTTAGCTCGTCCTACTTTAGGCTTGACATATTTCTCTTTCACTCTTTCTGTCTATTCCCCTCCCCCCCTCTCTCTGTAACTCCCTGGCTGGGAATCCCCATTTAAGGCAGCCAGTGGAGGCTGCGGAGGGGAGGACGGCTCATAATAATGGCTGGAACGAATGGGCGAATGGAATAGCATCAAACACATGGAAACCATGTTGGATATACACTGCTCAAAAAAATAAAGGGAACACTTAAACAACACAATGTAACTCCAAGTCAATCACACTTCTGTGAAATCAAACTGTCCACTTAGGAAGCAACACTGATTGACAATAAATGTCACATGCTGTTGTGCAAATGGAATAGACAACAGGTGGAAATTATAGGCATTTAGCAAGACACCCCCAATAAAGGAGTGCTTCTGCAGGTGGGGACCACAGACCACTTCACAGTTCCTTTGCTTCCTGGCTGATGTTTTGGTCACTTTTGAATGCTGGCGGTTCTTTAACTCTAGTGGTAGCATGAGACGGAGTCTACAACCCACACAAGTGGCTCAGGTAGTGCAGCTCATCCAGGATGGCACATCAATGCGAGATGTGGCAAGAAGGTTTGCTGTGTCTGTCAGCTTAGTGTCCAGAGCATGGAGGTGCTACCAGGAGACAGGCCAGTACATCAGGCGACGTGGAGGAGGCCGTAGGAGGGCAACAACCCAGCAGCAGGACCGCTACCTCCGCCTTTGTGCAAGGAGGAGCAGGAGGAGCACTGCCATAGCCCTGCAAAATGACCTCCAGCAGGCCACAAATGTGCATGTGTCTGCTCAAACGGTCAGAAACAGACTCCATGAGGGTGGTATGAGGGCCCGACGTCCACAGGTGGGGGTTGTGCTTACAGACCAACACCGTGCAGGACGTTTGGCATTTGCCAGAGAACACCAAGATTGGCAAATTCGCCACTGGTGCCCTGTACTCTTCACAGATGAAAGCAGGTTCACACTGAGCACATGTGACAGAGTCTGGAGACGCCGTGGAGAACGTTCTGCTGCCTGTAACATCCTCCAGCATGACCGGTTTGGCGGTGGGTCAGTCATGGTGTGGGGTGGCATTTCTTTGGGGGGCCGCACAGCCCTCCATGTGCTCGCCAGAGGTAGCCTGACTGCCATTAGGTACAGAGATGAGATCCTCAGACCCCTTGTGAGACCATATGCTGGTGTGGTTGGCCCTGGGTTCCTCCTAATGCAAGACAATGCTAGACCTCATGTGGCTGGAGTGTGTCAGCAGTTCCTGCAAGAGGAAGGCATTGATGCTATTGACTGGCCCGCCCGTTCCCCAGACCTGAATCCAATTGAGCACATCTGGGACATCATGTCTCGCTCCATCCACCAACGCCACGTTGCACCACAGACTGTCCAGGAGTTGGCGGATGCTTTAGTCCAGGTCTGGGAGGAGATCCCTCAGGAGACCATCCGCCACCTCATCAGAAGCATGCCCAGGCGTTGTAGGGAGGTCATACAGGCACGTGGAGGCCACACACACTACTGAGCCTCATTTTGACTTGTTTTAAGGACCTTACATCAAAGTTGGATCAGCCTGTAGTGTGGTTTTCCACTTTAATTTTGAGTGTGACTCCAAATCCAGACCTCCATGGGTTGATACATTTGATTTCCATTGATCATTTTTGTGTGATTTTGTTGTCAGCACATTCAACTATGTAAAGAAAAAAGTATTTAATAAGAATATTTCATTCATTCAGATCTAGGATGTGTTATTTTAGTGTTCCCTTTATTTTTTTGAGCAGTGTATTTGATACCATTCCATTCATTTAGCTACAGCCATTACCACGAGTCCGTCCTCCCCAATGAAGGTGCCACCAGCCTCCTGTGAAGACTGCCTATGGATTTACCCAACTCCAGCATAGGGAAACGAGGCAGATTCTCTGACCCTGTGAGACGTGTGGGGATCTAATCATCTTAATTTAGCCAGGGATTAAAATGAAGAGAGGTGTTTGTTGCCTGAGGCTCCTACACGTCAGGTGGGTCTGGCAAATCCCCTTCTCCTTGCTGTCGGCCCTGGTTAGCTATGGCTGCAGTAGAGGACTCCCTCGGCTCCAAGCCTCTCCTCTCTGAGAGCATTACATGTGCCGTGCTCAGGACTAGGGTCTGGTCCTCTGGTTCTGTAACATGTGTTGTCACAAGGTAGGCCTCTCTGCCAGACCAGAGACAGATCCCCCTCTCTCTCTTTCTTTCTCTCTTTCTTGACTGATAGAGGAGGTTTAGAGGCTGTTTTTTCTGCAGCAGAGACTGTGTGTTACCATGCTCGGAGAAGGTCATCCATCATAAGTGCGTGGAGGGACAGAGCCATGAGGAACGTGGGAATGGAGCTAGCTGCCAGACCTCCGGGCCTGGAGAAGCAGAGGGGAGGGGCGGGGCGGGGCGGCTGGACATCCCTGTCTTCTCATTAGCCACACAGATCACATTCATCATCAAGACACACAGTATACAGTATTTATACAGTATTTATACTGTGATGGTTTCTCTGTTCTTTACAGTATGTTCTTATATGTGTCGTATGCCTGTTTTCAAGAGTCTGTTTTAATGGCCCCAAGTGGAAATGGACAATAACATTTTAGGCCTTTTCACACTGCATTGTTCTGAGCCCCTGGCTATCTTAGCCCTGGGCTAGTTTAGCCTGTTTTCACACAAGCATTTGTTAAACCTGGGCTAAGCTTTAGCCCTGTGCTAAGGATTCACACTTGTATTCCAAAGCACTGCACTGTAACAAATTGTTGTACATTTACAGCAAAACTTTTAGTTAGCTACTGTAACTCTATATTAGAGTATAGTACTGTAAAGAGCAATGCATTATGAGGGCTCAATGGCATTCTGCTACACTGCTGTACAATTACAGCAATTTTACAGTAACATTCTACAGGCGTGCCTTGTAAGAGGCTATATTTGTTGCACCCTATTAGTGAGAATGCAGTAGCCCACAGAATGAAGTACCATACCATATTTTTGTATATTCGTCCTGTAAATCTACAGTAATTTACTGGCTTGTGTGCTGTCAGTAATTTACTGTAATTCAGTATCACCTCACAGAATACAGTACCATACTGTAATTTTTGACTTTTGTGGGTGCATGGTATTGTTGTGGCTCATGAACCAATGTTGAGGCGTGCCTTGTAAGAGGCTAAACTTGTTGCACCCCTTAGTGAGAGTGCTGTACCAATTTAAGTGATATGTGGTAGTAGTTCCCTAACAATTAAATGTATAGGGGACAGATTATGGGACGGATCAGAGTGGCTGCAAGTCTTTAATGGTTGGAAATTAAGCCATGTCCTTTTCGATATGTTTTGCCCTGTAGTCACAGCCAGTTTGGGAGCTTTTGTTTAGGCCTCTAGAAGTGCAAGTGATATAAAACACCACATATTCATAAATAGGCTGTAATATACAAATACCTAGCAGCCAACCTGCTTGTACTAATCCCATGTGAGTACAGTAAAGTACTGTAAAATATCAACATGATTACAGTAGCATTTACTTTCTTACATTATAGTAGCCTAATTTTACAGTATTGTACTGTCATTGCTCTGCATTTTCCAGTAACTTACAGGACGCTGGTGGGAAGTTACTGTGAATTTTACAGTAATGTAGCCAGAGATAGGCAAAGATACATTCAAAAGGTAACTTGTAACAAATACAGGATATGTGGAAGACCAATGTATCCTTAACTACAACACCTTCCCACAAATGATCCCAGAAACGTGTTAGTCGCTTTGACTGTGCTGTTTTTGAATCAACCGTAGAGGAATGCACTGACTGTATGTCGCTTTCGACCAGAGCGTCTGCTAAATGACCAAAATGGAAATGTTAAAAATAAACATTTGCAAAGCACACTGCTGGTTATTATTCTAATGAGCTCCGCCCTCAAACTATTTGTATTTTAATCAAATGTGGCCTCGTTTGGGGGCAAAGGTGCTTAGAATAATATCCAGCGTGCTTTGCAAGTGTCCATTTTCACATTTACAATTTGATCATTTAGCAGACGCTTTTATCCAGAGCGACTTACAGACAGCGTTTTAAACGAAGTTAAACAAGAATATACCATTGTCATAGCCATACATACTACTTGCAAGTATTTATTTGTATTAGAAAATACGTGGATTCTAATTAAACCGTTACAAAATAGGTCACATGAATTGTAGTTCAGGCCACAAATAAAATAAAAAATAGGAATGGCACCTTTTGAAATACATACAGTATATCAAATATATGTAACAGAAATACTGCCCGTCGTTAGCACAAGCTACATGCACTGTACATCTACTAGATTTTACTAACCACTGTGCTTCCACTGTAAAATCTAGAAACACAGCATGTCGCTGTGGTCAGGTGTTCCAGTAATATGCTGTATAATTTGTGTTCAAATAAAGGTCTTGTAAATCTACAGTAATGTACTGGCTTATGTGCTGTAAGTAATTCTATGTACATTTACAGTAACCTTCTGGCTACAGTGCTGCCAGTATTTTACAGTAAAAATGACAGGAAATGTTTTACAGTGTAGGCTAACTGACAAACACAATAATATAAGCAATTAGACATTAATTAACACATGATTTCATCTTGCTTCTAGCTAGCCGAGCATTGATTTCCAACAGTGATGGTTTGTATAAAACTTGCTGTCTGACCTCAGAAACAATGTTTCACTTATGAAATTCGATCTCGCCCCTGTACAGAGAGTGCTATGGCGAATGTGACATCAACTTTTCTGATCCAGGTGAAATCATGCAACAATACTATAATTATGGACATATCCAATTATATGTAAATAGAAAATCTATGGAAACAGACAAATGGTGCGTTTACTGCCCATCCGGCTGTTGAGTTTTTAGTTGTAGTTGACCTTTAGTTGAAGTGAGAAGATGGTAGCCAGCCTGCTGTACAGCAACCAATTTTGTTAGATATAGCAACCAATGTTTTGTTTTTTGTCCTCAGGAAGAAGGATTAAATAGTATGAATTTACTTATCAAAATAACGTGCAGAACGATTACAGGCATCACAAGCATATGTCAATTAAGTGACATTTCAGCTTTTGTGATTGAACAGTAAGCATTCTAGGCATTGTTCTTAACCCTATTTCACACAGGCTATTTTGGCACCGTGTTTGATCTGGGTCTAAATCTGACCATAAAAGTCGGTTGATGCTAGCCCACTTAAGAATGTGCAAGTATGAACACTCACTTAAATCTCCCTTAGCCCAGGGCTAGCCTTTTATGGTCTCTTATCAATTAGCAACACAAACCGAGGAAGAGTTCAGCCTGTCATTGTTGGAGGAAAGGGGCTCTTACCATATAACGTATCCCACGGCAAAGCTGCACACAGCTATCGTTCCACAAGGCCTGCTGGGATACTGGTGGTGCGTGGTCCTCATCTCAATGATGATGAAGGGGAGGACGGTTGTGTGCTGGAGCAGACAACACAGAGAGAACACTCGTTAGCCACTCACAGATAGCTAGTTGGTATTAGCGACACGGTACATGTCTCACCTCAGGCTCAGTGACAACGTTTGAGACATGATACATTAATACCACACAGTATGGCTTTACAGCAGGGAGAGAGAGAGAGAGAGAGAGAGAGAGATGTTATGATGAGGCACTCAGGCAGACAGCCTATAGATAGGTTAATGTAAACAGTGGGAGTCTAGAAGCTCTGTCAATCTGGGACATTGAGCGCAGGGTCATAAGAGAGTAATGACGTTTTATATCGAGCCGTGTGTGTGGGAGACGTTAAACAGATGACGTGTGATGCTGCTGCGTAGAGACGAGTGCTCTGCTCTCCAGAGTGAGTGTCTCATGATTCAAATCCCCACCGCTCTCCTCTTATGTTGTCTGTCTGACGTTTTACTGCTGACATTTTACTGTTGTGACTTTCAATAATTCAGTAATCTGCTTGCTTTGGCTCAGGATGTGGGGCCTTTTTTTCTCCAATGTGCTCAAAGGATCAGATATTTTTTGGAGTCTGCCGCTAAGGATGCTCCAGCGTGGTACAGATGTGTTTGCAGAGGGGCGGGCAGAGAGATAACATGAACTATTAATACCCTTTAATATTTCGTGGTGTGTGTGTGCTGCGATTTTTTACCATGTTTTTTCACCTAGCTGAAACCAGCAGACCGCTGGGGCCCGGTAGAGCCCACCTTGTCGCCCCTACCGCACACACTGAGTGATGCTCCCTCTCTTTAATCAATGTGCTCATGACTCACCTGCTGTTCTTATAGACCACCTGCGCTCTGTCAGGAATAGAACCATTACGTAACGTGTGTGTGTGTCTAAGTGTCTGTGCACGGCTGATTAGAAATAGAGGAAGTGGGAAGTTTGAGAGAACATTGAAACAGGCCGCAGCCATGGAAACAGGCTATTTTGTACAGTGCAGCATACTACAGTTAACCTTGCTTCTAGCTGTTTCTGATTCAGACGATTAGTTTTGCATTGTCACACCAAATAAGTTGGTATCAAGCAGAAACAGAATGAAAACCAGGCTGTCATTGACAAAGACACAGGCTGGGTGGCCGTGGAGGAAATGTTGTATGTGACTAATTGCAAATGGGAGCTAATGACAGTATCTCTAAAGGTGCTCTAGCCATTGGTGGGGGATGTGGAGGGTCACAGTTGAGAGACCTCTCTCCTGTGCTAATTGAAATCAAAATCAGCTCCCTGAACATACATTTCCACTGAGTGGGCCAGAAGTGGCCTGGGTTCATAATACAGTATTAATGTGTGGTTCATCCAACATTTTTTGGTAGTTTTCTGTTCATTCAAAAGTGTGAATGGTAGTGGATACTAGGCCCATGTAACCATGTGGTGAGAATGCCATTAACTGTGCTTTGGTCATTGGTATGTGGGCCTATAAGCTAGGACTTTAAAACAAAGCTTACAGTGCTCCAATGGTTCATAACCAGTTCAAAGCTTGATGGAGGACACTGGCCTTTCCATGTATGCATTACTTACACCAGCCACCAGATGGCAGCCTTCTTACATTCAGACCAACAGAAGAATCTCCTCCCATACCAGTCTAGCCTCAGTTGACCCAATGTTCTGTACACTGCATTATAACAATGACTATCAATGAGCCATGTTCCAGTCTAATCTGTTCTTAAATACCTGACATGTTGGCATTACACGGCTCTGCCCAGAAACGGCGGTTTACCCTCAACTCCTCATTAATGTGCCAGTAAATGCTATTCAATGTTATTTATTACACCTCTTACTGGCCTCTCACCACACTACAGCAGAACATAACCTATTCTACCATGTCCTGGTCACACAAATGAAGCTCCCTAAAAACTATTGAATTGCGCTCATGACACACACACACAATGGGTAGGGTGTAGACTGAGGCTAAGCCAGTCACAGTGAGTGCGCACGCACGCACACACACACACACACACACACTCCCCTCCTATTTTTGACCTCTATGCGCATCCACAGATCTCATCCACAGGTCTCATCAACAGGTCTCATCCACAGGTCTCATCCGCAGATCTCATCCACGGGTCTCATCCACAGATCTCTACCAACTGAGGCACACATCTACACTCTTCTCCCACACGCATACACACATAGTCACACACACACATACACTTACACTCATCACCATGCAAACACCCACTCACAACATACGCTGCTGTTATAGCGATAATTATTACCATTGGTATATATCCTGCTACTAGTCCCTTTTACCTCTGTGTACATGTAGAAACCTACCTCCCTCCACTACCCCTGCACACTGGACTCTGGAACTGACCTTCTCCTGTTTTTTATTGGATTTTATTCTCATATTTCTCATGTTTTTTTCTTCTTCTCTATCATTACTTTTATTGTGCATTGTTGGGAAAGAGCTCCAAGTAAGTGTTTCACTGTGCTGTTTTACACCTGCTGTATCCTGTGCATGTGAAAATAAAGACACTATAGAGGATTGATCGTGACATGTGGGGGAGATAGACACATCCATACATCTCTCCTGTGCTATAGCCTGAGAGTGAACCTTGATGCGCGGCAATTCCACGCAGCTGCTGGAAGTGCAAATGAGGTAAGAAGTACCTCATCTCCACAGAGACATTACATACTCCCTTTCAGGAGAGAGGAGCTCTTCCACCGCTCTGCTCTCCTGGAGTTGCAAATGTTCCCAGGGAGAGCGTGCTGTGCTGTGCGTGGTTTGTGTCAGAGTCAAAGTCTCGCTCACTTATCTATCTGTCTTTCCCTCTCACTTGCTATCTCAATCTCCTTTTTCTCTAATATAAATGCGTAGGCACGAAGACATGGACACTTTTTCAGACAGAGTTTATCTAAACGCTGAGGCAAGAATAACCTCTAGATTTACAGTATGGGTTTACTTGAGCAGTAATGGCCATCATCGAAAGGCCAAGCAGGATTAAGCGGAGTAGTGCAGAGAGGGTAGAGAGAGTTTAGTTAGCACTTCTGAGAAGAGTTCTCCCACAACAGACCCAGGCCAGTGAAGGAAGGTGGTTTTAACACAGGCTCCAAGAACAACTCTCCCCGCCAATATCACTCACACTTAATTTATTTTGACTTGCCATATAAAACCATGTCCATGATGAGCTTTGGTCTCATGCTTCCTGACAATGCTTATTAATTCATGCAATGGAGAGGTCTATGATTTCCATTGAACATGTTGCTTGGCAGATGCCCTGGTCCACAGTGAAGATACCCTGGAAGCTACTCAGGCTCTCCGTTTCCCCACAGAGCAATTAGGGTGAATTTTATCACAGCTGTAGCCAGCTGTAGCCTGCGGTCAGGAGTGTGAAGCCTCAGCTACTGGTACTTCTATTGTCATTATTGTCTGCTACTGCTATCCAAGTGCTGGGGACATATTTTGAGGACCTCTGAGTGTATGCTATGCAAAGTATGGTAATTACCATAGCCACCACACACAATGGACAACCAGAGAACAAATAAATAGACAACAAGAGAGAGCTTCACTTCTGAAGCCACAAAGACTCCTGCCTTTCCATTGCTGTCACGACTGACTCCGTTACATTAGACTATCCATACACAAATGAACTGGTTCAGACAGGAAATGCCACATATTCAAGAAAGATTACAATGCATGCAATGCATTAGTCTTGGCATTGAGCTCTGCTCCTCTGGGGTAGCTCACTGCTAGAGCATGCATCATGGTAAGATAATAACAATTACAGACAGTGAGCAAAAAACGCTGTGCAAATCCCTGTGACCGAAAACAAAAGCAGTGCGCAAACAGGTGGAGTCCGGGGTGGGTAAGCAGGAAACAGACATGCGTGGCAGGTAGAGCATGTAACAACAATAGCATGCCATCAGCAACACCAGCGCATAGCTTGTGCGCGGCAGCCATCAGAGAATGTGTGTGCAGAACTTGATTGACTAAATAGACAGCCATGTTAAGGTAGAATGAGGAATCTGATTGGTGCAATATCAGCTGATGCGCTTGATTTCTGTGCTTGTGGCAATAACTCGAAGTGACAATGAGAATGTAAGTATGTAAAAACACTGGAGACACGGTGTCTTTTCTTACGGTGAGTGAACCTTCAGTAGGTTAGCTGACATTGGGAGGTGAGAGCGACCCTCCCCTCCACCTCTTCTGTCACATATAGATAGAGCATGAATTATTGACTTGGGCTCTCAGTTCCCTTTCTAATCAGTGACAAGATGCCTGACATGCTTAAGTCACTTATTTCACCCTGTGTACTTAGTGTCATGAGCTCTCCCCCTTCTCCCCTCCCTGCCAGGCCAGCCCGTGTGTGTGTGCTGCCGTCAGGGCATTGTGGGATTGTGGACACCAGAGTTATTTTGCTGCAGTGGGCGTGATGGGATGCCTGTTGGCCTAGTGAAGGGCTCCCAGAGGGTATTGGGTGACAGAAATAGCGCTCCCTCCCAAGGTCGGGTGTAGAGTCCCTCCCCCCCACACACTGCTCCCTCCCTCCAGCCGCACTCCACCACCTGCCCGTCCTCCACCAACCCACGCAACACACTCTCAGCAGCTCCCAGTCAACAGAGGGCTCACATGACCCCGTAGCCCCTCTTCCCCCGTCAGCAACGCAATCTCTAGAAAATACCTCCAGGGGTATGCTCATTCTCATTATACCGCAAACACCAATGCTGATAAGGAGAGTCTGTTCGGTTTGTGTCCCTGCTCCTCTCCTTTCAGCTCCTCTCAGTCTGGACAGGGTGGAAATTAATTGATATGGCCGGACGGTGCATTTTTCAACCCCCGCCCCCATGTTTGTATCCAGGATTTCAAATGACTCCGTCATGTTTTATTTTATCCCTGTTTTAGCCCCCCTCCTCCCCCCACATGAATCTAATGTGACAGTCTCTGTCTCTCTCACTCTCTCTCTGACCACCAGATTGAGGAGCTCTCAGAGTCCTATGGTCTGGATGCCAGTACTGTCTGTGGAAAATCCCCTCTTACAAAAAAAAGTCACTCAAGTGGTCCAGGGCTAAAACAGGATAGGCCATGTCATACACAAACACTGGGGAGAAAGAAAGAGAGAGGAAGAGAGGAGCAGGTCTCACTGCGCTCTGAAAACACCAAGGAGCGTATGATAAGTGAGAAAGCCAAGTGTCAAGACTTCACATTCGTATTATGCGTTGAGGAGCCAACGCGCAGCATTGAATGCGCGGATGCATCACACCTCACCTGCTGCCATCCCACCAACAGGGTTGTGAACGCATTCTCACAAATGTTTGGAAATGTACTGCTAAAGCAGAGTCACACTAAAGGACTTTGTAATTCAACTAAATAAGAAATTGTGTTTCTCTAACCGATTTACTCACGCAGTAAGATTTACATCGGCTTTGGGAACAATGGGCAAAAAAGCAAGCTGTGAAACGGCCATCGTTCACTGAGTCGAGAAGAGTAAATATTTTCCCAGTAGTCAAGGATGAGCTAGTGAGCCAGCTATGCACCCGTTTTAATGACAGGGTTTGGACGGGGGAACTTAACCTAGTAACTTTTCCAGGCTCAATGTGGCCGGCGACTCAATCATGATATTGTACACCACTGCGCCTCAAACTGCCCTGAAATATTAGCATCCAGAAAAATTGACCTGCAATTATTGATATTTTTGAAGTAATCCCCCAGCAGTCTGCAAACCAGAAGGAAATAGCAGTGCAGAGAACACGGGAAAGGATTGTTTTTCTGGTGGAGAATCAATACCATTGAACACTCGTGTTCTCTCTCTCTTTCTCTATCTTCCCTCTCAGCCTCTCTCTCTTTTTTTCGATGTCTCTCACTCTCTCTCTCTCTCTCTTTCCTTCCCTCCCTGGGTTGTTGGAGAAGTTGGGTTGGTTCTCTCCGGCTAACTGAATCTGTCTCTCTCAGACACCGTGCACATCTGTTCTCCCGCTTCACACACAGCTGGCCCCAAGCAGCAAGGTAGAGTCAGATTATTTTCAGCAAAATCTCCCCTCAAAATGTTCCCCCGCGGTAAGCATCTGGGCTCTGAGAGCACTACATTATAGTGTCTAAAAATGAGTTGCCTCTCTGTTTTCACTTAAATAAGGTCAGTCAGGAGCTAGTGTCATGATGTTGCCGTCTTTGGGTACAGCGAGTGTAACGGATGTGAAACGGCTAGCTAGTTAGCGGTGGTGCGCGCTAAATAGCGTTTCAATCGGTGACGTCACTTGCTCTGAGACCTTGAAGTAGTGGTTCCCCTTGCTCTGCAAGGGCCGCGGCTTTCGTGGAGCGATGGGTAACGATGCTTCGTGGGTGACTGTTGTTGATGTGTGCAGAGGGTCCCTGGTTCGCGCCCGGGTATGGGCGAGGGGACGGTCTAAAGTTATACTGTTACACGAGCACCCCTACCTCTGCACCAGCCCTTTTCTAGGTACCATCCCCCTACCCCCTGTCTCCTACACCTAGGCTGCTGTGGTCAGAGAGAGGTCGTAAATTACTGGAGGAAATTATCTCCTCATGGCCACAGTATAGAGAGAGAGAGAAAAGTTTCATAGAGAGAAAAAAGGAATTTCTTCCACCTCACAGAACTGGAGAACCGAACAACATTTATGTTCTGGAGAAGGTATAAAAGATCAGTGAAGAATCCAGCTACGAACTGGTCTGCTTGGTACAATTTTGTAAACTCATGGGAGACAATACGGCCATATTACCATAACGATGTTTATATAATAGCCTCAGATATGAGGCTTACATCTAATTGTTGTATAAGATGAATGAGTGAGGATGATACTGTTTGTGAAATTGTGTCATGTGATTTTGGACTGTTTAATGAAGGAAACTCCAATTCCCTTTGCAGTTTAACTAAATCAGAGGACCGCCCATGAGCACAGTTATGGTGGGGCATCCTGGGACAGGCCCTTTTTTGCAATTCCGAATAAAACCCCCACCTTGAGAATTTCTCAACAGACCATGTTGCTCTCAATTACGAGAGGACAAAGGTTGCAGACCAGCTTACTTCAATAACGAGAGGGCCAAGGTTTGAGACCAGACTGCTGAATCTTTTAACCATCCCACGTGGTTAAACTCTTAGACTATCGATACCGACAGAATAAGAACAAGTCTTTGAAATTAATTACTAGTCTGCAGCTAGGAATTCGGTATCATTGAACGCGAAGACCGACAACCGACAACCGCCGAAACATCTATGCTATAACAACATGAGTGAATGTCACTCTGAACTATCCATTCTAACCACGACAGAGAGGACGGACAAACTCTCCAACAAACTCTCCAACTTTTCAACAGAGATCCTGACGACACACTGAGCGTAAATATATATATATCGATTGCAATTGTTCCCGAATGAGTGAGCGTTCATGTGCGAAGGATTAGCATTTCAATTGTTATAATTATCAACTGTGTGTTGTCTTATCTCAATCGACCCCCACTTCCCTTTTGTACACCAAGCCGCAATGCCGGTTTATGCCACTAGGGAAACGCCGTTAACATTTCCTTGTAACTATCTACTGTTTGTTTATGCATTTCTGTGAATGATTTAGTTAGTAAATAAATTATTTAAGACAATTGATGTATGGATGACTCATAGTGAAGACTGGGTTCGTGCAGATAACCAACAATTTACGTAAAATAAACAATAAGTCATTAATCAGAAGACTAAATGAACAGATATTAGAATATCTGGAAAGTTGTATTAGGAAAATTATAACTTTGTAATCTGAATATTTTCATTGGTGCCCCAACTTCCTAGTTAATTACATTTGCCTGATTAGTTAATCACGAAAGGCTATATTAAAAAGCTTGTCTGTGTGACTGACTACCATCCGGAGACATCTGCTGTGTGCATCTTCAGTTCATTTTCAGTTTCATTTAAAGTCTGTTGGGATGCGCAACTCTTTTAGTGTAACTGTAGCAGACAGAGAACACTCTTAAAACCTCCTGAGGCCCGGTGAATTTGGCCACCTCCTTGGTTTCATGGCCAGGCTCATCTGCACATCGAAACCCATTTCTGGAACCCCGAACCAAACAAATTTCAGCAGATGTGAAAACGTTTGAGCAACGGCCAACATCTCTTAAACCAAATAAGCAAGTCAAAGTTTACGGGGAGAGGCTTACTGCTGAGTAGCTAATGATGCCAGGTAATTTTTTATCTTCTGCCCTCCTCTGCTACATTCCCATCCCCTCCCTCCTTTTCCCCTCCACAATATGTTTGCGATATAAAGAACAGTTCATGGCAGCCCCACGAGGTCTCAGTGAAAAATGTTGCACGTTTTATACGCTCCTCGTAGTTTTATCGGCCTTCCCAGCGTTTTCCAGAGAGGCGTTGTTTTCCTCCAGCTTGAGAAGCTTCTCCCGATGTACATTTCAGGCGGGGTGGGTTCCTCTGTGGAGAGATGCACCTCTTGGCAGAATCTTGAAGGATATTGTCCGAGGCACGAGAAACAGTATGTAGAGGCTTCTGGTATGATGACTTAAAACAGAGAAGAGTTGAACATGTCCTATGTTATATAAATTAAACAAGCAACAATGTCTCCCTCTTTATCCACTGAAAAAGGACTGCATTTGACTTTGCCTCAACATCTAATTTGGTAAAGCATAATCAGAGTGAAGGAAGGAAAGCTATTCTGTGACAGTAGAGGAGCAGCAGAGCCGTATGGTTCTCCCACTGGGGTTTGAGTTTCTGTGTAATGTCTCCCATTAGGAAGGAAAGAGGAGGATGATTGCACTCTATGGGAGCAGAACACTGGGTTCTACTGGCATTCTTAATGTGATTATCATGTTATGACAGGCCGTCGTGGATGAATACTCCTGGAATACTCCACTGTTAGGGCCGGCAGGGCTGCTCCGGGCTACATGGGCACGCTGGTTAGTGATGATGTGCCTAACTCTTCATGCCAGCTGGGACCTTTGACCTTTGACCGAACGCTGAGGACAGGACAGGCCAGTTAGCAAAGGCCAGCACTGGGATGGAGGGAAAAGGGAAAGGGGGAGACCTAGTCAGTTGTACAACTGAATGCCTTCAACTGAAATGTGACTTCTGAATTTAACCCAACCTTTCTGAATCAGAGAGGAGTGGGGGCCCGGGGAATAGTGGGTTAACTGCCTTGCGCAGGGGGAGAATGACAGCATTTTACCTTGTCAGCGCGGAGATTCGCCTTTCGGTTACTGGCCCAATGCTCTAATCGAAAGGAAGTTCAAGGGGGTTGTGGGGTTATAGATCACAGGCCCCTCAATACATAGATGGCACCTCTGGCCTTGTGTTGTCATCACTATAACCTCGAGCCAATCACAATAAGTTGTTTAGACCAGCTGTCCTTACTGGGCATTAGTCGAAATTAAACTGACCCATTCTGTTCTCTGGAAGAATACAGGGGAGCTGAGTCATATAAGAACGTCTGCCTGCCTTTCCCTTATTCTTCACTTGTCTTCTCCTCCCTCTGCCATCTCAGACCCAACTGAGCAGGTCTTACACAAGACTAAGGTACAGTATGTCCTCAGTAAAATATTGGACACCTGCCAGTAATAACAGCCAGATCCCATCTGTCACTGTGCAGCTTTTCTAAAAGGCTGCAGGTAGTTAGCGTGTAAAAGATAAGACTTACATGACTATGTGACGGCAGGCCCAGAAAACATCAACAAGCAGTGGAAGATGAAGCAACCTGAGGTCAGCGGGGCAGGTTGTTTCCATGGAGTGGACCAGTGACAGACATGCTGAGTCAGGTTATAACCAGTGTTATGCACTCTCAAGTACCCTGATGTCTACTGAAGCACAATGATTGCACCCAGCTACCTTTAATACCGCCACCGGGAATAGTAGACTGCTATCCAGAGAGATGAATTGCTGCGCTGCCATCTCGGTCACACCTAACACTATATATAAGAAATCCTCCCAAAAAGAGTTCCATATCTGCATTGTGACATTACATAGGGAATTCTGTGGGACAACCCTGAGTGATTGGTGTAGCCATCAGATAATGTGGGGAACACTAGGCCCTATAACAGGTCGAAATTATGTCAAGGTACAAATGTAGGAGGACCCACAACTGCCTTTGATGCCTGCAATAAAACGGTATCATGTCAGCCAATAAACGCTCCTTCATGTAGCCATGTACCAGGTAGCTACCTGGGCAATGCCCACCAGGGGGAAATCTTATTAAAAGCCACATATATCTTCCCTAGACTGTACCTGTGGTGTTTTATCAGTCCAAGACATAGGAAGCTGCACAGTGTTTAGAACCTGGGTCTTGCATTAACAGGATGATGTAAGTGGGAGTTGCAGTGCTGTAACCATGGCGGAGCCTGGTTGACAGTGGGCTACACCTAGCCATGCCTTTCTCATTATGGATGGGGTGTTCGTCTCATCTGTGTTTTGCGTTCTTGAGACTGTGCCAAAAACATCTCTGGATCCAAATGTACAGTATGCAATGTGAAGTGCATAAGAGTTCTGAAAACAGTCGACTTACACAAACACATCTGTTTCTTATAGTACAAGTGTCTTATCCTTGGTCTGGGTAATACCATTGGTTGAACTTACACAGTGTGTTAACTCCAAAGATGTAGCTCCTCAGATGTTGGTAAACCAAACATGTCATTATCAAGAATGTGGACACCATTAGAGTGCATTGGAAGCCGCAATCATCCCAGCAGTATATTGGATGGGACGTTGATCGATTGTGGCCATACTGACAGAGACCTCTACTTTCACAAGAGTTACAGTAGGGACTGTAAAGACTGTTACTTTAAATGGCCATCTCCACTGTCCCACAGTCTAAACAAACCCCAAAGTCACAGCAGAAGTGTACAGTTACACACAATCTTCTCCTCTGCAAAGGGTCCATTCCACATTTGTCTGTGGGCACTGCTATTTTCCACTCTTAATGACTGCCCACAAATCCAGCACAAGGAATTGGACTTAAACGCCACAAACAGTTCAGAGACAGTTTAGGAGGCAGTCTGCAGAGTTTACAGACTCTTCAGTCCTGTCGCTCTCTGTAAGACACTGTACTAACTTCAAAACTAAGAGACGGAGTCAGGGAGAAAATATAGCATAATACTGTATATAGAGATTCACATCTGGGAAAAGAGTACCACAATATGAGTCATAATACCCATAAAACCTAGCGTTCGAAGAAGGAAATGGTTCCAATCATTTTTCCACCACAAATTTTTCCCATAGGGGATTTTAGAATAAGGGCTATGTTTGGTGTAGGCTTACCCTGTCGTGGCGTTTTGATAACCGTGTAAATCTCTCTAGGACTGTCACTGATTCCCCCGGTACTGCTGCTCATTCTGTGCACCAGTCCTGGAGGTCTACCTCACCGGCCTCCAGGCGTCACTGAACTGTCTCATTACACACACCTGGTTCCAATTCCTCTGATTAGTAATTGTATATATATGTGCCCTCTGTTCACCATTGTCCTGGTCGTTTATTGTTCCCATGTTCGTTGGTCTTCTGAGTACCTGTGCTTTGTTGTTTCGGCGTGTATTGTGCACTTGTTATTACGGGTCTCGTCCTGTGTATTGTTATTACGGGTCTCATCCTGTGTATTGTTATGTGTATTGTTATTACGGGTCTCGTCCTGTGTATTTTTGTGCACTTGTTATTACGGGTCTCGTCCTGTGTATTGTTATTACGGGTCTCGTCCTGTGTATTTTTGTGCACTTGTTATTACGTGTCTCGTCCCATGCATTGTTGTGCACTTGTAATTATGGGTCTCGTCCCGTGTATTGTTATTACGGGTCTCGTCCTGTGTATTGTTATTACGGGTCTCATCCTGTGTATTGTTATTACGGGTCTCGTCCTGTGTATTGTTATTACGGGTCTCGTCCTGTGTATTTTTGTGCACTTGTTATTACGGGTCTCGTCCTGTGTATTGTTATTACGGGTCTCATCCTGTGTATTTTTGTGCACTTGTTATTACGGGTCTCGTCCCATGCATTGTTGTGCACTTGTAATTATGGGTCTCGTCCCTTGTATTGTTATTACGTGTCTCGTCCCGTGTATTGTTATTACGGGTCTCGTCCCGTGTATTGTTATTATGGGTCTCGTCCCGTGTATTGTTATTACGGGTCTCGTCCCGTGTATTGTTATTACGGGTCTCGTCCCATGCATTGTTGTGCTCTTGTAATTATGGGTCTCGTCACGTGTATTGTTATTACGTGTCTCGTCCCGTGTATTGTTATTACGGGTCTCGACCCGTGTATTGTTATTACGGGTCTCGTCCCGTGTATTTATTAGAGGTTTAACCTCGCTCTTTGTTTGGGTTACATCCCTGTGTTTACACGTGTTTGTTTTGGGCTTCGTCCCCATGCCTTTTCAGGGCATGTTGTATATTTTGGGTGGAGTATAAAAAACCCTATTACGAATTCCTGCGCCTGTCTCCAATCATTTATACAACGTGACATGGACATGGTGACTTTTATCAATATATTTGCCTGTATTTACCCCCCAAAAATGCAATGCTAATTAGCTGCTAATGTGGCTATCATAATGAACTACAAATGCCATGATGGTCTGAACGAGACTGTTGAGTCGAGGCAAAGGTAAGAATCTCTGGATTAACTACCTAATATTAGCTAAATTTAGTAATGAATAAATTGGCTACATTTCTTTCAATATACAATTTTGTGAACTGTCTTGTGTACGTTTTAAATTGACACAAAACCTGTTAGCAAAGATGTCAGCTAGAGACACTGCATTTGAGGCTGCATTTATTGTAGCTGGGGATTTTAACAAAGTAAATTTGAGAACAAGTCTACCTAAATTCGTACAGCATTTTGATTGAGCTATGTGCATGCACAATACCCTCGACCACTGCTACTCTAACTTCCGTGATGCATACAAAGCCTTCCAACACCCTCCCTTCGGAAAATCCGACCACGACACCATCTTACTCCTTCCGTCTTAAAGGCACAAAATCAAACAGGATGTACCAGTGATGAGAACCATTCAACACTGGTCCGACTAATCGGAAGCCACGCTTCAAGATTGTTTTAATCCGGTGGACTGGAATATGTTCCGGTCAGCCTCAGAGAACAACACTGACCTATACGCTGACTCTGTATGTGCGTTTATAAAGAAGTGCATTCGAGATGTTGTACCCACTGTGACTAGTAAAACCTACCCTAACCAGAAACAGTGGATGGATGGCGGCATTCACGCATTTAGCGCGATCCACCGCATTTAACCATGGAAAGAAGTCTGGGAACATGTCTGAATATAAACAGTGTAGCTATTCCCTCCGCAAGGCAATCAAACAAGCAAAATTACAGTACAGCGACAAGGTCGAGTCGCAATTCAATGGCTCAGACATGATACATATGTAGCAGGGTTTACAGGAAATCAAAAACTACCAAAAAAAATCTAGCCACGTCACGGACACTGACGTCACGCTTCCAGACAAACTCAACACCTTCTTTGCCCGCTTTGAGGGTAATACAGTGCCACCGCCGTGGCCCGCTAACAGGGACTGCACCCCCCTCTCCTTCTCCGTGGCTGACGTGAGTAAAACATTTAAACGTGTTAACCCTCGCAAGGCCGCTGGCCCAGACGGCATCCCTAGCCGTGTCCTCAAAGCATGCGCAGACCAGCTGGCTGGTGTGTTTACGGACATATTCAATCAATCCCTATCCCAGTCTGTTGTCCCCACATGCTTCAAGATGGCTACCATTCTTCCTGTACCCAAGAAGGCAAAGATAACTAAACTAAATGACTACCGCCCCGTAGCGCTCACATCTGTCATCATGAAGTGCATTGAGAGACTATTCAAGGATCATATCACCTCCACCTTACCGGCCACCCTAGACCCACATCAGTTTGCATACCGCCCCAACAGGACCAGAGACGACGCAATTGCCATCACACTGCACACTGCCCTATCCCATCTGGACAAAAGGAATACCTATGTAAGAATGCTGTTCATTGACTACAGCTCAGCATTCAACACCATAGAACCCTCCAAGCTCATCATCAAGCTGGAGGCCCTGGGTCTCAACCCTGCCCTGTGCAATTGGGTCCTAGACTTTGACGGGCCTCCCCCAGGTGTTGAAGGTAGGAAACAGCATCTCCAGCACTGACCCTTAACACTGAGGCCCCACAAGGGTGCGTGCTCAGCCCCCTTCTGTACTTCCTGTTCACCCACGACTGCGTGGCCATGCACGCCTCCAACTCAATCATCAAGTTTGCGGACGACACAACAGTAGTGGGCTTGATTACCAACAACGACAAGAGCCTACAGGGAGGAGGTGTGGGCATTGGGAGTGTGGTGTCAGGAAAACAACCTCTCACTCAACATCAACAAAACAATGGAGATGATCGTGGACTTCAGGAAAGAGGAGAGGGAGCATACCCCTATCCACATAGAAGGGACAGCAGTGGAGAAAGTGGAAAGTTTTAAGTTCCTCGGCGTACACATCACAGACAAACTGAAATGGTCCACTCACACGGACAGTGTGGTGAAGAAATCTTCAGGAGGCTGAAGAAATGTGGCTTGTCACCCAAAACCCTGACAACCTTTTACAGCACAATCGAGAGCATCCTGTCGGGCTGTATCACAGCCTGGTATGGCAACTGCACCGCCCTCAACCGCAAGGCTCTCCAGAGGGTGGTGGGTCTGCACAACGCATCACCGGGGGCAAACTACCTGCCCTTCATGGCACCTATGATACCCGATGTCACAGGAAAGCCAAAAAGATCATCAAGGACATCAACCACCCGAGCCACTGCCTGTTCACCCCGCTACCATCCAGAAGGCAAGGTCAGTACAGGTGCGTCAAAGCTGGGACCGAGAGACTGAAAAACAGCTTCTATCTCAAGGCCATCAGACTGCTTAACAGCAATCACTAACTCAGAGAGGCTACTGCCTACATTGAGACCCAATCACTGGTCACTTTAATAAATAGATCATGAGTCACTTTATACAATGCACTCTAAATAATCCCACTTTAATAATGTTTACATATCTTACATTACTCATATCACATGTACAGTTGAAGTTGGAAGTTGACATACACTTAGGTTGGAGTCATGAAAACTCGTTTTTCAACCACTCCACAAATGTATTGTTAACAAACTATAGTTTTGGCAGTCGGTTAGGACATCTACTTTGTGCATGACACAAGTATTTTTTCCAACAATTGTTTACAGACAGATTATTTTACTTATAATTCACTGTATCACAATTCCAGTGGGTCAGAAGTTTACATACACTAAGTTGACTGTGCCTTACAGCTTGGAAAATTCCAGAAAATTATGTCATGGCTTTAGATGCTTCTGATGGGCTAATTGACATAATCTGAGTCAATTGGAGCTGTACCTGTGGATGTATTTCAAGGTCTACCTTCAAACTCAGTGCCTCTTTGCTTGACATCATAGACAAATCAAAAGAAATCAGCTAAGACCTCAGAAAAAAATTGTAGACCACAAGTCTGGTTCATCCTTGGGAGCAATTTCCAAACGACTGAAGGTACCACGTTCATCTGTACAAACAATAGTACGCAAGTATAAACATCATGGGACCACGCAGCCATCATACCGCTCAGGAAGGAGACACGTTCTGTCTCCTAGAGATGAATGTACTTTGGTGCGAAAAGTGCAAATCAATCCCAGAACAACAGCAAAGGACCTTGTGAAGATGCTGGAGGAAACCGGGAAAAAAGTATTGATCTCTATCCACAGTAAAACGAGTCCTATATCGACATAACCTGAAAGGCTGCTCAGCAAGGAAGAAGCCACTGCTCTGAAACCATCATAAAAAAGCCAGACTACGGTTTGCAACTGCACATGAGGACAAAGATGGTACTTTTTGGATAAATGTACTCTGGTCTGATGAAACAAAAATAGAACTGTTTGGCCATAATGACCATTGTTATGTTTGGAGGGAAAAGGGGAGGCTTGCAAGCCGAAGACCACCATCCCAACCGTGAAGCACAGGGTTGGCAGCATCATATTGTGGGGTTGCTTTGCTGCAGGAGGGACTGGTGTACTTCACAATATAGATGGCGTCATGAGGGAAAAAAATTATGTGAATAAATTTAAGCAACATCTCAAGACATCAGTCAGGAAGTTAAAGCTTGGTCGCAAATGGGTCTTCCAAATGGATAATGACCCCAAGCATACTTCCAAAGTTGTGGCAAAATGGCTTAAGGACAACAAAGTCAAGGTTTTGGAGTGGCCATCACAAAGCCCTGACCTCAATCCTATAGAAAATGTGTGGGCAGCACTGAAAAAGCGTGTGCGAGCAAGGAGGCCTACAAACCTAACTCAGTTACACCAGTCCTATCAGGAGGAATGGGCCAAAATTTACCCAACTTATTGTGGGAAGCTTGTGGAAGGCTACCCGAAATGTTTGACCCAAGTTAAAACATTTAAAGGCATTGCTACTAAATACTAATTTAGTGTATGTAAACTTCTGACCCACTGGGAATGTGATGAAAGAAATAAAAGCTGAAATAAATAATTCTCTCTACTATTATTCTGACATTTCACATTCTTAAACCAAAGTGGTTATCCTGACTGACCTAAGACAGGGAATTTTGAAATGTCAGAAATGTCAGGAATTGTGAAAAACTGAGTTCAAATGTGTTTGGCTAAGGTGTATGTAAACCTCCGACTTCATCTGGATATACTGTATTTTATACCATCTATTGCACCTTCACCATTGCTCATCCATATACTTACATGTACATATTCTCATTCACCCCTTTAGATATGTGTGTATTATGTAGATGTTGGGGAATTGTTAGATTACTTGTTAGATATTACTATTAGATATTATTGTTAGATATTACTGCACTGTCGGAACTAGAAGCACAAGCATTTCGCTACACTTGCATTAACATCTGCTAACCATGTGTATGTGACAAATAAAATCTGATTTGATTTTGAGATGACGTGCTGGAGCTTGTAGTCTTGCATTATGTCTACTTTGATGCTAATTAGCATTTTTGGGTTCTGAGGTAAATAGAGCTGTATATATTGATGAGTCACCTTGTCCCAGAGAGATTTACATAGTTATCAAAATGTCACGCCAGTGTAAGCCTACAAGAAACACGGCCCTTATTTGAAGTGTTTTTAAAATCCCCCGTGGGAAAAATTAATGTGGAGAAACAATTGGAACCATTTCCCTGTTTGACCGCTACGTTTTATGGGTATGACACCTCCACTGTGGGGCTCCATGAGGAGGGGATATTGTTACAACCATTATTGGTACAACCATCTGTGATGAAAACGTAATAATAATACAAATACATTTCCACGTAGGTAAATAAATACACATGACAAAAGAACATAGAGAGGGAACACACCAAAGTAAAAGAGAAGGGACATGAATAGTTGATGTGGGGGAATCAGAGGACTGCTCTTATGGAAAGGGTGCTGTGGTGTATCACATTGTCCCCTGGCTTTACACTTGGCAGCGCAACTAAAGGCCTGTCTGAGACGTAGGGGGTGTTTACCAGGGATAATCAGTCATAAAGACCCCAGCGCACAATGAGGTCCATCTCAAGGCACAGTGTCATTTAAACGTCCCCTGAACCGACCTGCTGAATGAAATATAAGCCTGCCCTGACAGAGAGGGAGAGAGAGGCTTCCTGCGAACGCCACAGGGGCCCAACAAGAATAGAATACCTCCAACTTGTCTGTTTCTCTCAATCTTCCACTTGTTTTGTTGGTTTCTGACTCTCGTTGTTATTGTGAACCGGGACATTGGTAGCCAGCTGGCGCCATCCCTACATATGTATCTCTCCGGGGAAATGTCAAATGTTTACTTGCAGCATTGACATGCATTGAGCTGCTTTGAACCTGGACTGTTCGCGGTGAGAGATGTCTGGAATGAACATTACAGAGACAGTCCTCTCTCAGCAGCCCACTTATAACATAGTGAAGACTTGGATTATTGTTGAAGCGAGTTTGACGCAGGTGGAACTCGGTGGAACTCTCACAGAGAATCCGCAATGCCTAACTGTTTAAGTGGCGATGAAGTGACTCTGCCCTAATTGTCACAGTCACATTAAGGGAAGCCTGTTAAGCTTGCCAAACATGCAGCACCGGGATTTGACAACATCAAAACATGTGCTGAGGGAAACTGTTCCGTATATTCCCGCTTTGGTGACAAATGCTCTAGAATTCACACTGGTTTATTGTCTCTTCCTTTGTGTATCTTCTGGAAGGCAAATCTCTTGATGGCAGATTTACACTTTCCGTGGCACACTTTTGAAGTCACGTCTCTCTTTACTTTGTGAACTTGAAAGGAATATTCAGGGGGGGATATTCTGCATAAATTAACGGAACGTTACTAGGACATTCAGTGGGATATCACTTTGACAGTACTACATGCTATACTAACAGCATTGTAATCAGAGCCCTCCTTACACAGTCTATAAAACATTATTGTCTTCTCTTTGTGCCTTCCCTGAATAACGTTATCTCTAGGGCTGTGTGCAGCAGTGCACTGTGTCAGGGACTGTGTGAGGATGGTCTGTTGTATCTCCCACACTGAGGGAAAGGTGTGACCAGGTTTCTATCAACACCTCTCTCCCCTGCATCGCTCTGTGTGCATCAAGGCTTCATTGTGTGGTAGACAGGGTGCAAAATAATTCCTGCCTGCCTTCCTTTCCTCTGTTACATCCTGCTGCCTGTTTGCCTGCGTATTTGAATTTTCAACCAGCAGCCCTGTGATATGCAGTGTGATGAGGCGATAGATATATTGGGCTGAACTAGGCCAGGCTCTCTTGCTCTGTAGTGAACTGTAATAGCAGACACAGGCCAGGCCAGACTGCCAAACAGTAACAGGGTCCGGTCACTCCCTCCTAACACAGAAGGGAGCGGGAGACAGTTGCCGTGGCAGCGGGGGTAAACAAACAAATGCGGTACCATGGAATGTGGCAAAATATTTACTATGGAGTAACTCTGCTGCTGCAGTCGTCACCCGTCCAGTGCTCAGAGCTCACATATCTGGAAGGTTTGCATATTATGAATTGTTTTCAGCTGTTGGACCCGTTGTGGTTATTTCCTGGGGTTGGCCCTTAGCAACATGGTTAGCAGGACTGGAGGCCAGGCCACTTTCTGTGAGTGTGTCTGTTCTGGGTTGGACAGGGTCATGTTGGTCCACATGATTGTTGAGGCGCTGGGTAACATCTCGTCCTGATTTGCGGAATCATTGATCTGTTTATGTTTGATCCGAGCAATTGGGACTTGAATTGACCGTAGCAACCCAGATTCCAACACACAACAAACAACACTCCTGGCTGCTGTGGATATGGTTCAGTGTAATAAGCTTGAGGATATTAGTCTGGCACTTTTGCATAGCGCCACTTGAAAATGATCTGATTTATCTCTCACGTGATCTCTACTGAATGGAAAGGTTGCATATCCATAGTTGCAATCTAAACAAGGCGTTGTTCCACGGTTTGAATGAAAAAAGGTATGCTGATATTCGGTAGTATGGCCCATTAAACACCATTTAATATAATCTGTGATGCTTTGGACATTTGCATACACAGACTTTATCATTGCTTACGCAGTCTATGTGAACACAGTTATTGTTACGTAGCAACCAGTCTGTGTACTATTATTGGTTCGCTAGCCACGACACAGACTACTACAATATGTCGCATCCATTAAGACATCCATTGAGACGTATTTACCTTACATACACTGTCTATGCACACAGCTGGAGGCTTGACTCTTGTTGTAGGAATGGGATGTGATTGTAGGAATGGGATGTGACACACACACACACACACACACACACACACACACACACACACACACACACACACACACACACACACACACACACACACACAGTGAACACAGCCATCAATCACCAGTCTCACCTGCTAGAATAACAAGCCTATCATCTAATTGTGCCAGCAGGAGGGCTTCAGTTCCATCTGATTGATATCAGCAGTTGAAAAACCTCTTCCCATTGTTTTGAATGCTGACGTCAATATGACCATAGAGAAGGTTTGTTCTTATTGAGGAGAACAAAATGTGCCTCGCTACTTGTCTGCTATTATAGGAAGCGTTTAGGCACCATTAGCTGCCCATTGTCCACTGTGACTAATGTCTGGGGCTCCAGATATGCTCTCAAATCTCTATTTATTTACTGAGTGGGTTCTCAAATAGTGATGGGAAAATGCTTATGGCCTATAATAAATACCTCAACTGGAGTAACTGTTCGTGTTAACTGTGATAAATGATAATGTTAAATGACAAATATGACCACATAGACGTGTGGTGGGTTAAATAACATTTATCTTTGGGACTAAATAACATTTGTCTTTTTGACAAAAATGTATGCATAACCATTATCTTATTCTAGCTCTTTTTTTTCCTAGACACCCTGTACTAGCCATACTAAATAATGTAACAGAGTAATGCTATGACAGGCCTGGGAACTGTATAGCAGACAGACAGTACTCACCATGCCGTGGTTGAGCCACTGGGGTATGAAGTTGTCCAGCAGTCTGGGGTACACCAGGTCTCTGTCATACAAGTACAGGGTCCAGAACATGGTCACCACAAACTGCAGAGAGACATAGGAGACATAGTGAGGACATAGGAGCTATAGTGAGAACATAGGAGGCATAGTGAGGACATAGGACTAATTCAAAGTTAAACTTCACTGCACTTGGCATAGATATATTTGTTGGTAAGTTCATGTTTTGTGCTGGAAATACTAGGTTGGAATATTGCGTAACGTGAGGTTGTGGTAGTCTATAAATATATATATAGTCTATAATATATATGTGACACACGTACCATTACACACCCAAACGTACAGCACCTTGAGCCATGTCATAGGATACACCATCCAGCCTCGTGAAGCTATGGGCCCAGGGGATCAAATAACCATGAATGTTTACAAGCTGCCCATGTTATGCCAAGAAAATATAGTTCAACCTATCCAGAGGGTAGATTTTTAAAAAGTACGGTAAATTGTGTTTTCAGCTCTAAGTCTTTATATTATATTATCATGTCATATTTTTCAGACAAGATAAATATGTCTGTAATTTAAATGGCAATGCAATGGTCTATTTGTATTTTCCAGACCATATCCGCCTGCGTTTTACACCCTCTGGAGACGCGGTATCCCTCAGGTCATCATGTACCCAGGAAATCCCCTGGTTCTGTTGTGGCCCTTCTCTTCCCTGTCTCTCCATGAGGTTTCCTGCTTGGCCTGACCTGGCCCGGGTTGAGCTTGACCCAGCCGCCCCCACAGTCTGTTCATCTGAGGACAGTCCTGGAGCGCAGAGATGTCAGCCTCTGACCTGAGCACTAGCTATCTCCTCTATCCATTCCTCCTTCAAAGGCAGGCTGCCTGGCACTCTCATACTAACAACGAGGCGAGCTAGCGCTAAAGCCCACCATGCAGCCGTGAGGTGAAGCGAAGCGACAGTTCTGGGCTCATGTTTTCATATCAGCATACCATAATTAATCCCTAAGAGCTGACTTCTTCTCCTTTCCTTGTCTCTTATCCCGACGCTTCTCCACAAGCCCTGTATGCCCCCTGTAGGAAGGACAGTAGTAAGCTTGTGAGGATATCAAACGCACTGCAAAAACAAGCATGTTACTGTCGAGTGTAGAGGCTTTGAAAGGGGCTATTTGAAGTTCCAGCTCCATGGAGTGGAGCAGCTTCCTCGGTGAACGGATTCCAGTTCTGCCCGTAATCTCTTTGATCCAGACAGTTCTAACTGCTCCCGACCATACCCAACTACCCAACCTATTAGCATTAATCAACCTCGATTAGCGATGTGACAGAATCCTGTTTTGCTTCGTATTCTCACAGTATTTAACTGGATCTCTGTTTTCCAGTAAGTTTCCGATGACTTGCCGCTGTAGCCAAATAAACAGGCTGCGTTACAAGGCCACGGCAGGCAGGCCTGCTGAATGGAGAGCATTGACTCTGAGGGAGCAGCTTATTAAAGCCCCTCGAAAGCGAGAAACAGGATTTCTTATTTCCTCTCCGAGGTGCAGAGTGCGAGTAAATGGACTCGGTCTGAGACAGGTAGTTTATTTAGACATTTCACATTTCCACACCCTCAGCCTTTTTAGCTGCATGGGCTCCATGTCATCGGGCCCGTAGGGAAACCACACCTGGCCCTGTCAGGGGCCTTCAAGCCTGTCCAGGAGCCAAACCATCCACAGCCCAGTTAGGTGGATGGAATTACCTGGCCTACCATCTGCGCCTCTGACAGATACATGTGAGATGCCCCTGATATTGTGCCCTGATGGCACGCTCTCCTCTTTCATCATGTGGAGAGGTGGGAAGAATGAAGGGGTGCGCTCCACCCTGCCAGGGATGCATTCATACCCGACCAATTCAGGGAGAATACACACACACACACACACACACACACACACACACACACACACTAGAGCACTAGAACAGTCTAGAGATACACGTATATTATCATTACCAAACATCACCGTCGACTGGGGCTCATTTTTCCCGGCATTAGCCGCGACACTAATGACATCCATTGTGTGGTGTGTAAACTGAACTTCATGGCCAACTCTCAGACAGGAGCCAGTGCCAAGTGGCTCATCATATAGCAGCCTGCACTGCTCTGTGATGGTGACGCTAGCAACTGGTCGCTGGTTTTTAGGAGGACACCTGAGGAGCAGCACGTGGTCTCACTCTCTGCTCTGCTTCTGTATTGACTCATGTCTTACAGCCTACCCTTGTAAAAAAACACACGTGAAATCGCATTTTCACGTGAAATAGCGGTTTTCACATGTTGAGGTTAAATTTCACGTGAAACCATTTTATCACATGTATTACATTTAGAGTTCACATGTTAACACCATCTTTTCACATGAGACGAAAAACATGTTTTCACCTCACACAATTGCAGTTGCACATGTGAAAACAGTTTCATATGTAAGAGACATCTGCATTTGAAAATATAACTTCCACGTATCGAATTGCAAGTTCAGCTGTGGTGGTGAAACAGTGTTATTCTCCTCATGTGAAAAGGTGGTGTTAACATGTTGCAGTAGTAGCAGTGTTTTCACATATATATTTACAAATTCTGTAATGGCATTCTGTAAAAAGGTAACTTGGCCTACCTGAGTATAAGCAAACAAGAAAACGTTCACCCAGAGGCGGCGTTCCTAGTAGCCAGGGACTTTAATGCAGGGAAACTTAAATCTGTCTCACCAAATGTCTATCAGCATGTTAAATGTGCAACCAGAGGGGGAAAAAAACATTGGACCACCTTTACTCCACACACATAGACCCATACAAAGCTCTCCCTCACCCTCCATTTGGCAAATCTGACCATAATTCTGTTCTCCTGATTTCTGCTTACAAGCTAAAATTAAAGTAGGAAGCACCAGTGACTAGGTCAATAAAAAAGAGGTCAGATGAAGCAGATGCTAAGCTACAGGACTGTTTTGCTAGTATGGACTGGAATATGTTCCTGGGTTCCTCCGATGGCATTGAGGAGTACACCACATCAATCATTGGCTTCATCAATAAGTACATCGATGACGTCGTCCCCACTGTGACCGTACGTACATACCCCAACCAGAAGCCATGGATTACAGGCAACATCCGCACTGAGCTAAAGGCTAGAGCTGCCGCTTTCAAGGAGCGGGACTCTAACCCGGAAGCTTGTAAGAAATCCCACTATGCCCTCCGACAAACCATCAAACAGGCAAAGCGTCAATACAGGACTAAGATCGAATCGTATTACACCGGCTCTGACGCTCATCAGATGTGGCAGGGCTTGCAAACTATTACAGACTACAAAGGGAAGCACAGCCGAGAGCTGCCCAGTGACACAAGCCTACCAGACGAGCTAAACTACTTCTATGCTCGCTTTAAGGCAAATAACACTGAAACATGCATGAGAGCACCAGCTGTTCTGGAAGACTGTGTAATCACGCTCTCCGCAGCCGATGTGAGTAAGACCTTAGAACAGGTCAACATTCACAAGGCCGCAGGGCCAGACAGATTACCAGGACCGGTACTGCGAGCATGCACTGACCAAATGGCAAGTGTCTTCACTGACATTTTCAACCTCTCCCTGTCTGAGTCTGTAATACCAACATGTTTCAAGCAGACCACCATAGTGCCTGTGCCCAAGAATACTAAGGTAACCTGCTTAAATGACTACCGATCCGTAGCACTCACGTCTGTAGACATGAAGTGCTTCGAAAGGCTGGTCATGGCTCACATCATCACCATTATCCCAGAAACCCTAGACCCAATCCAATTCGCATACCGCCCCAACAGATCCACAGATGATGCAATCTCTATTGCAATCCACACTGCCCTTTCCCACCTGGACAAAAGGAACACCTATGTGAGAATGCTATTCATTGACTACAGCTCAGCGTTCAACACCATAGTGCTCTCAAAGCTCTTCAATAAGCTAAGGACCCTGGGACCAAACACCTCCCTCTGCAACTGGATCCTGCACTTCCTGACGGGCCGCCCCCAGGTGGTAAGGGTAGGTAACAACACATTAGCCATGCTGATCCTCAACACAGGGGCCCTTCAAGGGTGTGTGCTCAGTCCCCTCCTGTATTCCCTGTTCACTCATGACTGCACGGCCAGGCACGACTCCTACACCATCATTAAGTTTGCCGATGACACAACAGTGGTAGGTCTGATCACCGACAATGACGAGACAGCCTATAGGGAGGAGTTCAGAGACCTGGCCGTGTGGTGCCATGACAACAACCTCTCCCTCAAGGTGATCAAGACAAAGGAGCTGATTGTGGACTACAGGAAAAAGAGGACCGAGCACGCCCCCATTCTCATCGACCTGGCTGCAGTGGATGCAGGTTGAGAGCTTCAAGTTCCTTGGTGTCCACATCACCAACAAACTAACATGGTCCAAGCACACTAAGACAATCGTGAGGAGGGCATGGGTCCTCAGATCCTCAAAAGGTTCTACAGCTGCACCATCGAGATGGTTGCATCACCGCCTGGTATGGTATGGGAACTGCTCGGCATCTGACCGTAAGGCGCTACAGAGGGTAGTGCGAATGGCCCTGCACATCACTGGGGCCAAGCTTCCTGCCATCCAGGCAGGAAAGAAGCAAGAAGAACAGATGGCAGTGGGAGTTTACTTGCTCGCCTACGGATTCTCAGAAGGCTGCCCGATCTGCGGCCCCTTTCCCTGCGTCTTTTCTTCAGGCAAAAGGCATGGATCTGGGCCTGTTCCCAGAAAGCAGGATATCCTTCTTGTCGGACTCGTTAAAGGAAAAAGTTTATTCCAGTCCACGGTGAGTAATCACTGTTCTCATGTCCAGAAGTTATTTTTGGTCATAAGAGACAGTAGCAGCAACATTATGTACACAATAAATTAAAAAATAAGTTACACAAAATGCCAAAAAACAAACAAAATAGCACTATTGGTTGGGAGAAAGTAAAACTTCCGCCATGTTCCTCGGCGCCATCTTGATCACTGCCTGGTATGGCAACTGCTCGGCCTCTGACCGCAAAGCACTACAGAGGGTAGTGCAAACGGCTCAGTAGATCACTGGGGCCAAGCTTCCTGCCATACAGGACCTCTATACCAGGCGTGTCAGAGGAAGGCCCTAAAAATGGTCAAATACTCCAGCCACCCTAGTCATAGACTGTTCTCTCTGCTACCACACGGCAAGCGGTATCGGAACGCCAAGTCTAGGTCCAAGAGGCTTCTAAACAGCTTCTACCCTCAAGCCAGAAGACTCCTAAACACCTAATCAAATGGCTACCCAGACTACTTGGATTGCCCCCCCCCCCCCTTTACACCGCTGCTACTCTCTGTGGTTATCATCTGTGCATAGTCACTGTAATAACTCTACCTACATGTACATATTACCTCAACTAACCGGTCCCCCCGCACATTGACTCTGTACCGGTACCCCCCTGTATATAGTATCGCTATTGTTATTTTGTTATTTTACTGCTGCTCTTTAATGACTTGTTACTTTTATTTCATTCCATTTGGAGTGTTACAGCTGAAGGCTCCTCTCTTCTTCATACGTTGGTCAGTGACCGTTAGAAGAGCCCAGTGTAAAGGACAGAGAAGCTTTTTCTCCCCAATTCGGTGGTATCCAATTAGTATTTACAGTCTTGTCCCATTGCTGCAACTCCCATATGGACTCGGGAGAGGCGAAGGACGCCATGCGTCATGTTTCCCCTGAAACACGACCTCGCCAAGCCACACTGCTCGCTTCACCTGGAAGCCACCCACACCAATGTGTCGGAGGAAACACCGTACACCTGGCGACCGAAGTCAGCGTACATGCGCCTGGCCCGCCACAAGGAGTCGCTAGAGGGTGATGGGACAAGGACATCCCGGCCGGCCAAACCCTCCCCTAACCCGGACAATGCTGGGCCAATTGTGCACCACCTCATGGTGATACAGCACCACCTCATGTGATACAGCCTGGGATCAAACCCTGGTCTGTAGTGACACCTCTAGCACTGCAAAGCAGTGCCTTAGACTGCTGTGCCTCTCTGGAGCCTATTATTTATCCTTTTTAACATGTTAAAATTAGCGCTGTCAGAGTTAATCAGTTAACTCAAGATCACTTTTTGTAATTTTGGTTTGAAAGTGTTGAAACACTAAAAACATCCAACATACATAATCTATATACTAAAAACAACAATGTCAAAACAAGTTGACTTTGAGGTTAAAGAAAGTGTCTTTATCAATTTACCTGATTTTGATAATATTCCTTTAATGCTTTTTGTATAAATACATCTTAAATTACAGCTCAATTTGAGCAAATCATTCATTTGCGATTAATCCTGATCAATCACAGGAAATCCTGCGATGAACTGGATCAAATTTGTTTGACAGTCCTAGTTGACATTTAAATGTGAAAATGCACATGTCAAAGTGTAGTGGGCATGAATCGGTCATGGTTGCTCATGGTCACGTGATGAGGTAAGCCCCGCCTACGACTTCAAAATGAGTGCTGGCCCTTTTGGTCGAATGTATGGAAACCACATGTCTGACTTTTTTGCACTTTCTTTTTTTTCATGTGTTTTTTTCTAAGGGTACCTACACAGAAGAACACAGGATCAAAATTCGGTCCCAGCACACGTCACATGATCTATGGTAAACAAGGACTGTGATACACAGAACATGCCTGTCCCTATTTCACTTTAGGCCATGTTAAAAAAGATGATGACATGACATGTAATTTTCTTCTTACTTATTACACAGTGACTAGGCCAAAGTTAGTGAAGATGAAATGATGTCCCTATCTTTTGGCTCGAGGCCTGGAAAAACCATCATATTGGCAACCAGTATCTTCCCAGTACCTTATAAATACACATCTCTGTACGAACCCCTCAGCGCCTGCTGCCTGGGCACCCTGGCCCTTCCTCCTCACTGTATGAAACTAAAACATCACCTCTTCCTGCAACAGAAAAAAAAGACGGCAGCAAAGATCCAATTGAAATATTTTCAGAGTAATTATCAGATGGAAATCACGGACACAAGGGCATATAAAAGCAAGACAAACACAGTTTCCTTTTTCTCGTTGCCTGCCCGCTGCCTGACCGCTGCCTCCAAGGCTGTCACATGACACCCATCCTGATAGATGACTTGGCATTTGCAAAGCAAATGGGCCGTGCTGCATCCAAGACAATGTGACTCGGTGTCCTTACTTATGCAAAGGCCCTCCCAGAGGCCAGTGCAGTCCAGTAAGACCACAGACAGCAGCATGCACCAGGGAAAGGTGTCCACTGACTCACAGGGAAGGCTAGCTAGGGGACCTTTCCTTTCCGTCAGCCTTTCGGTTTCACCAGTGACAAGTGAGATGGATTTGGCTGACCAACATATAGGCTAAAGACTAGCATGTGTCTGGCGACCTAGAAGAAAAACAGACACTTGTTTAGTATGTGGAGTTGTTGAGTTTCTGTTATGCTTCTCAGATACGGTACCTTCGGAAAGTATTCAGACCCCTTGACTTTTCCCACATTTTGTTACCTTACAGCCTCAATCTAAAATAGATTTTTTTTTTTAAATACATCTGCAATCTACATAAAATACCCCATAATGACGAAGCGAAAACAGTTTTTTTGAAGTTTTTCAAATGTATAAAAAAACATTAAAAAAAATATCTTATTTACATAAGTATTCAGACCCTTTGCTATGATACTCGAAATTGAGCTCAGGTGCATGCTGTTTCCATTGATCATCCTTGAGATCCTTCTACAACTTTCTACAACTCCACATGTGGTAAATTCAATTGATTGGACATGATTTGGAAAGGCACACACCTGTCTATATAAGGTCCCACAGTTGACAGTACATGTCAGAGCAAAAACTAAGCCATGAGGTTGAAGGAAGAGCTCCGATACAGGATTGTGTTGAGGTACAGATCTGGGGAATGGTACCATAAAATGTCTGCAGCATTGAAGGTCCCCAAGAGCACAGTGGCTCCATCATTCTTAAATGGAAGAAGTTTGGAACCACCAAGACTCTTCCTAGAGCTGGCCGCCCGATCAAACTGAGCAATCGGGGAAGAAGGGCCTTGGTCAGGGAGGTGACCAAAAACCCGATGGTCAGAGTTCCTGACCATCTGGAGATGGGTGAACCTTCCAGAACAACAACCATCTCTGCACCCCTCACCAATCAGGCCTTTATGTTAGAGTGGCCAGACAGAAGCCACTCCTCAGTAAAAGGCACATGACAGCCCACTTGGAGTTGCCAAAAGGCACCTAAAGACTCTCAGACCATGAGAAACAAGATTCTCTGGTCTGATGAAACTGAGATTTAACTCTTTGGCCTGAATGCCAAGCATGTTTTTCAGCGGTAGGGACTGGGAGACTAGTCAGGATTGAGACAAAGATGAACGAAGCAAAGTACAGCAAGATCCTAGAAGAAAACCTGCTTCAGAGCGCTCAGGACTGGGGCGAAGGTTCACATTCCAACAGGACAACGACCCTAAGCACACAGCCAAGACTATGCAGGTGTGGCTTCAAGACAAGTTTCTGAATGTCCTTGAGTGGCCCAGCCAGAGCCCAGACTTGAATCCGATCGAAAATCTGAAAATAGCTGGTGCAGCTACACTCCCATTCCAACCTGACAGAGCTTGAGAGGATCTGCAGAAAAGAATGGGAGAAACTCCCCAAATACAGGTGTGCTAAGCTTGTAGCGTCATACCCAAGAAGACTCGAGACTGTAATCGCTGCCAAAGGTGCTTCAACAATGTACTGAGTAAAGGGTCTGAATACTTATGTCAATGTGATATTTCTGTTTTTTATTTGAATAAATTTGCAAAAATTTATAAAAGCCTGTTTTTAATTTGTCATGCAGTATTGTGTATAAATCATTTTTTGGGAATAGGCTGTAAGGTAACACAATGTGGAAAATGAATTTGTGAATTTGTGCATCGTTGGTGTACTGTAAAAGGGAAACTATCATAGTCCCAGATCTGGTTGTGCTGTACAGTATAGTCTACTTCAATGGTCGTTGAGTTAGCGGTACAACACAATCAGATCTGAGAGCAGACTCCAACGCTCCAGGCCTACTGTAGTGTTGTGTCGTGACTATCGCTCACCACTCCAACGGGGAAGGCCAGCACGGCCATCATCCAGTCCCTCAGGCCAATGAGCTTCCTAAGCTGCCTGTCTTGCTCCTGGTTCTCACTGCCCTTCGTCAGCAGTCTGGACAGGTCTGTCAGCACACACACGCCAAAGAAAACTGCCTGGATCACCTAGAGCAGGGAAGGCGAGGACAAAACGATGTGTTCTTAGAGATAAGAGCAGCCACAACAGATTACACAATAGTTAGACATTATCATGTCACTCTTTCTAAGCAGAATAGCTGATCCAGGAGTTGTGTCACGGGACAAAGAATTTTACAACACAATTTAAATCCGGAGAGGTGAACAGGAGATTATTTTGGGTTACAAAATCAGTAGAGTTCATCATCTCTCAAGAGGACAGTAGCATTAAATATTAATATCACATTATATTCATGGGAAGCATATGAATCCCAAAAAGCATCTCTATAAAACATTCATATGTATATCAAAAAGGAGTTCATTGAGGTGTCCTCTAAAACGCAACGCATATTTTGCCATACATACATTTAAATAAAATACATATTTTATATAGCAATACAAATAATTATATAACAACTGAACAATTACATAAACCTCATACTTTCGATGTCTATCCCCTTAAACTAGCATATGTCATTTCATGTGGGTCTATGAGCAGTCTGTGGCAGCGTTGGGGATTATTTTAGCATGAAATTAAGAGTTAGAGAACATAACAGGGTGTCTTTAGCAAAAACCCAACAGACTGGAAAGTGTGACATTCATTCTCATTTAATTCAATGTTTCATTTCGGATTCCAGGAACCAGCATTATCTTTTCGGTCCAAAAATTGCGTTGCAGAACTTGGTTCTAGGACAGGGTAGTGCCCAGCAACAGCATTAGTGTGACACCTAGCTAACACACAAGACAGCTGTTTCATTTCTCAGGCGTTTTCGCAGCCTTTATATCTTTGACTTAGTTCTTTTGGCCTTTGTAAGCAGCAGGTTTAGCCTGAGGCTATGCAAAAAATGAATGCCTTCCAGGTTCTTTTTCACTTATCTCAAATGCAAAGGGGTTTGGAAAACAGAGCTCTCACAGGGAATGAATGCCAAAATCTAAGCATAAAACCCTTTTAATATTTCTACAGGCTCTTTCCCTGCCCTGTATTGCAGGCACTTAGGAGCAACTACAATAATTCCTGGACTGGAGCTCAGGTTATAAAGTGTTGCTCCACACAACTCAAATGTCTGCAGCTGGGAGAGTGGAGCACAGAGGGAGTCTGGGAAGGAGAATATGGAAGCTGCATGAACAAAAGAGATACAGAACCAGTTTAGAAGTTTAACAGCTATAGGAGTGATGATGTACATACTACAGCATAATGTAATTACAAGACAGAACATATCCAACATGTATTACCCTATATAGACTAATGGGAAGCAATGTAATGTCTAGGAACCTAATTACCTCCACAGTTAGCAGAGGCTGACAGGAGAGTAGAGTAATGCATCATGTCTTACTTAGCAAAGACATTAGGCACTGTCCTACACTCCCCCTAGCCCTCTTTACATGTGCTGTGTAGTGTGCTGGCCAGGTGCAGAGAGGGCCTTCGTAAGTACTGGGTGGTCTAGGGAAGGGGACAGTATGTAAAGCCAGACATAATATCTCTCTGTCCACACCTGCCCCCTCTGGGCATCACCTGACACTCTGTGGCAGAGAGGATCTGCACTCTGGCACTGCAGCTATGCCACTTATATAATGTGTGTGTGTGTGTGTGTGACATAAAACAGATGACACATGCTCTATATGGTCACTTATTTGGCTTAAAGGCTCTGTGCAGCTGTTTTTATCACACAATCAAATAATTTTCTGTGTAACAATTAAGTACCTTACTGTAATAGTTTTTCAATAAAATCGTCAAAAAGAAACAAAAATCACCTTCAGCAAAAAATATTTCTCAAGCAAGAATTTTGCCTAATTGGAGGGGCATTATAACCTGAAAACTAGCTGTTATTGGCAGAGAGGTTTGGAACGCTCTTTGTTATTTTACCTTGTTATTTTAGCTTGTATACTGTTGTTTAGGGCAGCTCTCATTGTTTTATTTTACTGCGAAGCCCCTAGTCCTGCTCAACATGCCTCAGATAGCCCCCTTGTCCCACCCCCCACACATGCGGAGACCGCACCTAGCATAACTGGCGTCTCCAGAGATGCAACCTCTCTCATTGTCACTCAATGCCTAGGTTTACCCCCACTGTACTTGCACCCTACCATACCCTTGTCTGTACACTATGCCCTGAATCTATCCTACCACACCCAGAAATCTGCTCCTTTTATTCTCTGTTCTGAACGCACTAGACGACCAGTTCTTATAGCCTTTAGCCGTACCCTCATCCTACTCCTCCTCTGTTCCTCTGGTGATGTAGAGGTTAACCCAGGCCCTGTGTGTCTCCAAGAGGTCTCATTTGTTGACTTCTGCAACCGTAAAAGCCTTTGGTTCATGCATGTTAACATCAGAAGCCTCCTCCCTAAGTTTGCTTTATTCACTGATTTAGCACACTCCGCCAACTCTGATGTCCTAACCGTGTCTGAATCCTGGTTTAGGAAGGCTACCAAAAATTCTGAAATTTCCATCCCCAATTACAACATTTTCCATCAAGACATAACTGCTAAAGGGGGCAGAATTGTTATCTACTGTAGAGATAGACTGTAGAGTTCTGGCATACTATCCAGGTCTATGCCAAAACAGTTTGAGCTTCTACTTTTAAAGATCCATCTCTCCAGAAATAAGCCCCTCACTGTTGACGCTTGTTATAGACCCCCATCAGCTCCCAGCTGTGCCCTGGACACCATATGTGAATTGATTGCCCCCTATCTATTGTCAGGGTTCGCACTGCTAGGTGACCTAAATTGGGGTATGCTTAACACCCCGGCTGTTCTACAATCTAAGCTAGATGCCCTCAATCTCACACAAATGATCAAGGAACCTACCGGGTACAATCCCAAATCCGTAAACATGGGCACCCTCAGATATAATCCTGACCAATTTGCACTCTAAATACACCTCTGCTGTTTTCAACCAGGAACTCAGCGATCACTGCCTCATTGCCTGCGTCCGTTATGGGTCCCCTGTCAAACGACCACCCCTCATCACTGTCAAACGCTCCCTAAAACACTTCTGCGAGCAGGCCTTTCTAATCAACCTGGCCCGGGTATCCTGGAAGGATATTAACCTCATCCCGTCAGTAGAGGATGCCTGTTTGTTCTTTAAAAGTGCTTTCCTCACCATCTTAAATAAGCATGCCCCTTTCAAAAAATGTAGAACTAAGAACAGATATAGCCCTTGGTTCACTCCAGACTTGACTGCCCTTGACCAGCACAAAAACAACCTATGGCGTTCTGCATTAGCATCGAATAGTCCCCGCGATATGCAACTTTCAGTGAAGTCAGGAACCAATACAGACACTGAGTTAGGAAAGCAAAGGCTAGCTTTTTCAAACAGAAATTTGCATCTTGCAGCACTAATTCCCAAAAGTTTTGGGACACTGTAAAGTCCATGGAGTATACAAGTACCTCCTCCCAGCTGCACACTGCACTGAGACCAGGCAAAACTGTCACCAATGATAAATCCACGATAATCTAGAATTTCAATGAGCATTCCTCTACGGCTGGCCATGCTTTCCACCTGGCTACCCCAACCCCGGCCAACAGCTCTGCACCACCCGCAGCAACTGGCCCAAGCCCCCCCCCCCCCCCCCCCCCCACTTCTCCTTCACCCAAATCCAGACAGCTGATGTTCTGAAAGAGCTGCAAAATCTGGTTCCCTACAAATCAGCTGGGCTAGACAATCTGGACCCTCTTTTCCTAAAATTATCCACCGCCATTGTTGCAACCCCTATTACTAGTCTGTTCAACCTCTCTTTCATATCATCTGAGATTCCTTAAGATTGGAAAGCGGCCACTGTCATCCCCCTCTTCAAAGGGGGAGACACTCTAGACACAAACTGTTACAAACCCATATCCATCCTGCCCTGCCTTTCTAAAGTCTTCAAAAACCAAGTGAACAAACAGATCACCGACCATTTCGAATCGCGACCAGTTTGACTCTTTTCTCTGTATCAATGATGTCGCTCTTGTTGCGGGTGATTCTCTGATCCACCTCTATGCAGATGACACCATTCTGTATACCTCTGGCCCTTCTTTGGACACTGTGTTAACAAACCTCCAAACGAGCTTCAAAGCCATACAACACTCCTTCCGTGGCCTCCAACTGCTCTTAAATGCTATTAAAACTAAATGCATGCTCTTCAACCGATCGCTGCATGCACCCGCACACCCGACTAGCATCACTACTCTGGACTGTTCTGACTTAGAATATGTGGACAACTACAAATACCTAGGTGTCTGGCTAGACTGTAAACTCTCCTTCCAGACTCACATTAAGCATCTCCAATCCAAAGTTAAATCTAGAATTGGCTTCCTATTTCGCAAACAAAGCCTCCTTCACTCATGCTGCCAAACATACCCTCGTAAAATTGACTATCCTACCGATCCTTGACTTCGGTGATGTCATTTACAAAATAGCTTCCAACACTCTACTCAGCAAATTGGATGCAGTCTATCACAGTGCCATCCGTTTTGTAACCAAAGCACCATATACTACCCACCACTGCGACATGTATGCTCTCGTTGGCTGGTCCTCGCTACATATTCGTCAACAAACCCACTGGCTCCAGGTCATCTATAAGTCTTTGCTAGGTACACTGGTCACCATTGTAACACCCACCCATAGCACACGCTCCGTCCGGTATATTTCACTGGTCATTCCCAAAGCCAACACCTTCAACACTGCCTTTCCCTCCAGTTCTCTGCTGCCAATGACTGGAACAAATTGCAAAAATCACTGAAGTTGGAGACTTATATCTCCCTCACTAACTTTAAGCGTAAGCTGTCAGAGCAGCTTACCGATCGCTGCTGCTGTACACAGCCCATCTGTAAATAGCCCATCCAACCAACTACCTACCTCATCCCCTCATTTTCTGCTCTTTTGCACACCAGTATTTCTACTTGCACATTCTCATCTGCACATATATTACTCCAGTGTAAATTGCTAATTTGTAATTACTTTGCCACTATTGGCCAATTTATTGCCTTACCTCCTTACTTCATTTGCACACATCGTATACAATATTCTATTGTTATTGACTGTACTTTTGTTTATCCCATGTGTAACTCTGTGTTGTTGTTTTTGTCGCACTGCTTTGCTTTATCTTGGCCAGGTTGCAGTTGTAACTCCGAACTTGTTCTCAACCTGGTTAAATAAGGTGAAATAAAAAATATACATTTTGGCAAGTCAAAACTCTGCCCATGTAAAACCTGCTGATTAGAAGGTCCTGTTTAAATTGTATTTTCAAACAGCAACTATCTGGAAATAACTCTGATCACATTTATTCACACTTTCACAGTGTTTGTTTTTGAACAATATGATACAAAACACAGGAAAAACAAAATTGTTACTGCATTGGGCCTTTAAAACTGATTAATTGAATAACTAACAACTTGGAAGTGAGAGAACATTTTAAACCAGTTTCATAATCTGTCTGCTAGGTGCCTCAGTTTTTATCCGAAGAGGCACTATGCTAAACCACAACAAAACTTTTCAGATCATATGATTTGATTCCTCCAAGCACAGGGGTTAGACGTTTTGTTCTGCCTATTGATTCATGTGGACAAAGGCCAGATCTCACTGGTGGTATCAACCCACTGGACAGCCCTGTGTTCTGCTCCTCATGTATCCTCGATGGAAACCCACATCTGAACCCCACACTCAATAATGAATGACTGAGACCCAATGAAAACATATCTACAGGCTAAAATCACAGCTAGGCAGCCAAGGTCCTAAACCAAGTGAAGTGTAACAGAATTAGTGTAGACAGACAGCGGCGTGGAGGTTAGGCCTGGCTACCGTGGCTGGTTTCTAGAGTTTTCCACTAGACTTCTATCCCATTCGCCCTGAGTAAGGTCTGATTCTAAAGCCTGCGAGCGAGTGGCATCTTTTGCTGTGATAATATTTATTTGTTGTCTGTTCTAATAATAACTGCTTCATATAGCAACACTTAATCATGATGATGACGTATAGAATAATACGAAACCAGTTATTCAAAAGGCCTGTTTCATGTCAAACTCAATCCATATCAACCTCACATCGTGTTCCCTTCATTTCTTGTGCCCCTATTTGTGTGAGCTAAAACAGAGCAAACTACCCACTACCAGTGTCCCACTGGGCAAAAAAACTGGTTGAATCAATGTTGTTTTCACGTCATTTCAAAATAATACAATCAATATGATGAGGTTGAATCAACACGGAAAACTGTTTGGATTTGCGAAGAATCATCAAAGTAAGGCAAACGTTATTTTCTTCACCCATCTTTTAACCTAAATCCAATGACATGGTGACACTTTCTATTGATTTCATGTTGAATTCACATTAGTTTACAAATCAACCAAATGTGTATCAAAACTAGATGTGGAACTGAAATCTGTTCACAGTGGGGTGTGAGTAGCAGTGGTGTAAAGTACTTAAGTAAAAATACTTTAAAGTACTACTTAAATAGGTTTTTTGGGTATCTGTACTTTACTATTTATATTTTTGACTACTTTTACTTTTACTTCACTACATTCCTAAAGAAAATGATGTACTTTTTACTCCATACATTTTCCCTGACACCCAAAAGTACTCGTTACATTTGGAATGCTTAGCAGGACAGGAAAATGGTCCTTTCACACACTTAACAAGAGAACATCCCTGGTCATCCCTACTGCGTCTGATCTGGCGGACTCACTAAATACACATGCTTCGTTTGTAAATTATGTCTGAGTGTTGGAGTGTGCCCCTGGCTATCCATAAATCACACAAGCAAGAAAATGGAGATGTCTGGTTTGCTTAATATAAGGAATTTTTAATTATTCATACTTTTACTTTTGACACTTAAGTATATTTTAGCAATTACATTTACTTTTGATACTTAAGTATATTTAAAACCAAACACTTTTAGACTTTTACTCAAGTAGTATTTTACTGGGTGACTTTCACTTTTACTTGAGTCCTTTTCTATTAAAGTATCTTTACTCAAGTATAATAATTGGATACTTTTTCCACCATTGGTGAGTAGCTTTGATTCCTGAGAAAAATAAAACTTATAAGCAGAAGAATGAGAGAATCCGTCATAAGTAGTAGGACATTGCACATTTTCATTACAGTAAATTGGGAGCTAAATCTAAGTACTATTCCTGGGGTTGGCATATTCACGTCACATTGCCGTTTTTATCATCACGGCAGTAATTCCTCATGACTAAAGACAGAATCATGACTAAATAGTAAACACACACATGCACAAACATGCGCATGCACGCGCGACACACAAACTTTGTTGTCAGGATTTATACGATAGGCTTAAACTAGATGTTGTAATGCACAATAACAAAACATGTTTATTGCTGTTATTGCATTTAGCGCCATTGCCATAAAAATAGTAGTAAAATGGCTCAGCAGTGGGCTTCTAATGTGGAAAACATGAGTCATCTGTTGAAAAACTGACAGAACATCAGGATCTAAATATGTGTGTGTGTGTGTGTGTGTGTGTGTGTGTGTGTGTGTGTGTGTGTGTGTGTGTGTGTGTGTGTGTGTGTGTGTGTGTGTGTGTGTGTGTGTGTGTGTGTGTGTGTGTGTGTGTGTGTGTGTGTGCGTGTGCATGTACATATACTTATAGAGTAAGCAAAATGTGAAAATGTATTTCAGAAAACAAGAGTGCAACTATTCCTAGAAAAAAAGAAGAGCAAAACACAGACAGTGAGATAAAGAAAACATCCTGGGTGTTTTCCTAGAAGGTTTTTTACTGTCCAAACAACGTTCTCTTAAAATAAAGGCTGTGTGATCTAACAGGGGAATCATTTGAGCTCGGGATGTCGTTATCCTAATCACATCATCTCGGGTACCCACGGGCCACGGATGGTTCCTTAATAATTGTGATTCATGTGATTCCAATGTTGCAACAAAAAAGGCAACTGACTTGCGCGCATCAGCAGCCGAGAAGAGGGGGGGCCTTTTTAGTGGGTGTGAGCTTTTAATGACCGTAACACTTGCCCAAAAAATTGAGGAGTCTGTACAGCGCTGGAAGAAACAAAACATATTGTAGCTGACAGCCTAATAACACAGCAGGCCCGTTTCGCAACTGAGGGTGGGCGGTATCAACAACTGGAGGTAGGACACTGACGGTCTGTAGCATATCATACCATGACGTGCTAGCATTTCTGAATGACCAGGCTCCGGTCTAGAGAACAATATTACACTTACCAGGTCTATGAATGTTAAAAACTTCCAGCTCCCGCCATATGTTTGATGCGCGGGCATGTCAATTGCTTTATAATTGCAGAGGATGGAGAAATAGGACAGGAGAATGGCTACCCTTAGCACCTGAGATGGGATGAGCGCCATGTTTTTTCTCCGTGTCCTTGTCTCGTCTCCTGCTATATCCTCCTGTCAGATTGATGCTGCGGGTCTCGCACAGTGCAGGGGGGTCGTTGCCTCGGAGAAGGGAATCAGACAGAGGAGGTTGCGTACGAGATGTGAACGTGAGGAAAGGGATGAGGAGGAGGGGTGTTGCCATAGAAACAGAACGCAGCCTCTCCAAGACGAGGAGGAGCAGACCACTATGTGATGCTCTGCATACATACAGAGGCTCCTTCAATGATGTCTTTATAGTCTGGTCAATGGTTTTGGCTAGTCTAGTGTAACGGATGTGAAACGGCTAGCTTAGTTAGCGGTGGTGCGCGCTGAATAGCGTTTCAATCGTTGACATCACTTGCTCTGAGACCTTGAAGTAGTGGTTCCCCTTGCTCGATGCTTCGTGGGTGACTGTTGTTGATGTGTGCAGAGGGTCCCTGGTTCACGCCCGGGTATGGGCGAGGGGACGGTCTAAAGTTATACTGTTACACTAGTATAATAGTGGAATAATGCTAATGTGTTCACATTTCTACTGAGGCCATTGCATCTTTGCACATGCATATAGTTCAAATGTGCTCAACAATTTATTGTAACTAAATATGTATATAGATTTTTCACTTGGTGGCTCTTAAACAATAAAAAATGGCAACACAAAATTAACATTGTGTTCTAACACAAGACTGTGCTTGTCCCTCCAATTGAATTGATTAATTTATTTTATTTCACCTTTATTTAACCAGGTAGGCTAGTTGAGAACAAGTTCTCATTTGCAACTGCGACCTGGCCAAGATAAAGCATAGCAGTGTGAACAGACAACACAGAGTTACACATGGAGTAAACAATTAACAAGTCAATAACACAGTAGATAAAAAAAAGTCTATATACATCGTGTGCAAAAGGCATGAGGAGGTAGGCGAATAATTAGAATTTTGCAGATTAACACTGGAGTGATAAATGATCAGTTGGTCATGTACAGGTAGAGATATTGGTGTGCAAAAGAGCAGAAAAGTAAATAAATATAAACAGTATGGGGATGAGGTAGGTAAAATTGGGTGGGCTATTTACCGATAGACTATGTACAGCTGCAGCAATGGGTTAGCTGCTCAGATAGCAGATGTTTGAAGTTGGTGAGGGAGATAAAAGTCTCCAACTTCAGCGATTTTTTTGCAATTCGTTCCAGTCACAGGCAGCAGAGAACTGGAACGAAAGGCGGCCAAATGAGGTGTTGGCTTTAGGGATGATCAGTGAGATACACCTGCTGGAGTGCGTGCTACGGGTGGGTGTTGCCATCATGACCAGTGAAAAAAACACTGTCTTCCTTCTGACATACTTACATTCTGTTTCAAGATGGAGGCAGTTACAGAGGAGCTTTGTTGCTCCACCCGAGACTTTCTGATATGTTATAATTTACTGCCTTTGGCAGGTAGCTTACTATTACTAGAAGCGTTTTACAACTCTACAATGGTCTCTAGGACACAAGGCCAACTGATGGTGCTGTTTACTACTTTATTGGCCGTCTTCAGGATCCCAAGGCTGTTATAAGTTAGATATTGTGTTATTAATTCCGTCACTGGGTTTTCATATTTTATTGATCCCGTAAAAGTACAGTACTTTAACCAAACCAAAACACCACTAGGGGACTGAGGGCATGACCAGAAGAACATCAAAGTGTTGCGTGACTCTTCAGAGCTAAGAGAATAGGCCTGGGAAATAAGAGGGCATCAAGCGCATTAGATCAGACACCATTCCGGAACAGAAAAACACCTAGGTTTTTCCCACTGACACATTGACTGCTTCACACAGTATTACCGTAATCTATAATTGCCAGCTCCAGTCTCAAAGCTTTTTGAGAGATGTCAGGCAGCGGCAGACTAACTCTCCCCCCTGTTAAAATCAGTATTAAGTTACGATAAGGCAGCTACAGAGGTTTATTCTATAAAAATCCCTCGCTAGAGACAGACAAATGGTTTCCAATCCCAGCTATTAAGAGGATAGAGAACTGGGGATTACAGCTTCTGGCCTCGGTCCCCCCCAAAGTCAGCACAAGATTGGAAGGCTGACTTGGGCAGGCAGGCAGAGATGGTATGGATGGATGGCCTATCCTGGTATAACCCTGGTGAGAGGCTTTGTGGGTCTGAATATGAGTCCTGCCTCATTCGGTAACACAAAAGCTCCCAACTACCATAAATGCATAATTTCTACATTTTGGATCTAATACACTGAGTTACTCAAACATTCTGTCAGGAACATTCACTTCATGTAGAGTGCAGAAAACCTTCTCAATTGTTCTGCAAGTGTTCTTGGCCTGCTGCAGAGTTGCAGGGGTCTGCTGGAGTGCATGCGCTGGCTTTTGACGGTTTGTGGTTAGCCGTGGGGTGTTTGCTTGAGAGTTTCCAGTGTCACCGCCTGCTTTAAAGTAGAGGAGCTGATTCGCAGCTAGCTATTGCACACTCATCCAGTTTGCTCTGCACTCTCAGTGCACTCAGTGGATACAGCCCGAAATCGTTCCTCTTCTCACTGGGATGTATTGGCGAGCGAGAGGCTTCTGTGCTGGGTGAACACAGCATGGGCTCCGTCTCATGTTTGGATATGATCTAGGAGTATAACCATTGGCATGTTAAAGCATTGGAACAGCTTTGAGTATTGTTTTATGTCGGGCCTATAAAGGCCAGTAGTTGTGGGTTTAGCACTCCAGACTCTGTCTATCACATCCACATACCGTGGCCTTTCTTCCTCTGTTCTTCCTCTTTGAATATGTCGTTCATTCTATGTTGACTGGGATTACAAGAACCAGACTGGGATTACGCCATAGATGTTGTGCGGCCTAAATGTGGCGGTCACAAATTCCCATCAGGTTAACTAGGGAATTTCAGTCCTTAATCCACTCGACATCTGTCCTCATCCAAGCATCCGTCTTTAATGACTCCCCCTCGCCTCAGATAAATCTCCACAAACAACACACGAGAGGATGTCCATCTCATCCAAGTCATCTTTCATTATCCCCCACTAGCTGAGCTGTGTAGGAAAGGTGGGGCTAATCCTCTGGCAGCCAGGGCAAGGCTGTGTCTTGACTGGCGCTACACAGGACATAAACCCTCACTCACCTCTCCTCTCCTCACTTTTCGCTATGGCCCCATAGATTTCAATACAGAATGCAAGTGACTTAGCTCTCTCTCTCTTTCTCTGTGTGAGCTGGCTGGCACATCATGTCAAGGGCCTAAAAATAGGCCTCCAAGCCTCATTAAGGCCCTAAGTTTGTTTGCCTCGGTATAATGCCCATGGCATCCATTGGCCCGGGTGTTTGTGTCTGTTTGCAAACATCAAAGTCTGGCCAATCAATCTAATGAGGAGAACGAGGACACACATCTGTTCTCTCGTGCCTGTCTTTTACCTCCATCCCAATTTTTGTAATTAGAGGTCCCCATGGTAAACCACTGCTTTAATCCAGATTGGTAATGATAAATAAATATTTATTTATCTATTTAGTCGGGGGCAAATGCTTCCAGCTTTAAACAGGATTGGTTTACATAATAAGGAAGGCTGACTTGGGCAGGCAGGCAGAGATGGTATGGATGGATGGCCTATCCTGGTATAGACAGAGTCTGGCGTGCTAAACCCCCCCCCCCCCCCCCCCCCAGACAGTTTGATGAGGAAACATGGCCGATAAATGAGTCCTTTAAGTGTAGTGGCTATAGCCCAGCCCAATGTGGAACATCTTCCATGTGCATACGCTGCACGCTTGGTTGGTTTATTATTGCGTTACAATCCTGAAGGAGGGTGAGTGTTTTTCGATTTTGAAACAGATGATGGTTTTTATGGTTTTAGCCTTTGACTTTGATCATGGCTTTCATGTTTGTCTGTATTTTGCACTCAAGTGAAATGAGTATCACCAACCTTGTGGGGGGGGGCACTGCCAAGGGTCTCCCTGCCTGCCTCATGTGTTCTGATTAGAATGGATCATTTGATGAGATAAAGATGTCATGAGACGCACGGCAGAGCAGAACGCTAATTGTCCCCAAGCCTCTGACTGGCCTGAATGGGAGTGTTGCATGTTGTATCTACTTCTGTCTGCTTTCAGCATCGTCCTGATGACAGTGTTTAAAGGATGATGTTTCTGAATAAAGCTCACTGTATCATATTCCTGGACCCATGGCCATGCCAAAATGTCCACGTTTAGTTGATTTCTTTATAGGCTGACACCAGAGGAGAGGGGCCTCAGCCATGCACCTGTTGTGAGGAACGGAGCGAGGCATTGACAGAGGAGCGTGTCTATACCCTTGGATTTTGATAGAGTGTGAAAAGGCCGGAGGCTGCCAATAGGAAGGTAAACACGTGTGTTTGTGCAGGAGAATGGCTGATTACGCAAGAGCGCCACAAAAAGAAAGTGTAGCTTGCACAAACACCAGGCTGTAAAAGCTTCAGAGACAAACAAAGGTGGCACGGAATGGGCTACAAAGGGACACTGACAGGTGAGGGTTGAATGGAAATAGCATTCTCATAACCTGCCTGTTACATCAAACCTTCTGTGGTGTATGTTTGTCTGTATAAGGACAGAACCTTGTCTTTTACCTAGCAGAGCTGGACTGTGCTGGCTCCCTGTCTGTTCAATTACTAGGCTACTAGTATGGCCTCTCCTTATTATTTACACGACAAAGTTCCTAATAAAACCGGGGATTTGTCCAAATGGAAAGAGCAATCACTTTGTGGAAAATATTATTCACAGCGACCGGGTGATATTAATATAGAAAATATGTATTTTGTCTGTCAGGGCTATCCCTCCACAACCACAGTATGACATTATAGCCCATTTACCAATCCCATCTGGATAATAAACAGAGAGATCTCATTAGCTAAAAGTATACTGGCCGCTGTTGCCGGTTATGAGCTGCCGTTCTTGCCATCAGGAAGGGTCGTCTGCAGTGCACACAATTTTACTACGCATAGATTAAAACAATTTCATTTGTCCTGCTCCTGCCTGAGCTCGGGGAAAATATATGACTGTGCTGAAAGGTATAGAGATTAAACTGGCATGTCACTGTGTCTCAGCTATATGCCAGCAAGCTTAATCACCACCTGTAAAACATCTCAGCCTGGAATTGGTTCTGCTCAGTCTGCAATTAACATTGTCTTTGGAAGTGACTTTAAAGCCTTGCAGTATCATGCTTTACATGCTCACTGAGAGGATTGCAACGATGGGTGCCATGTTCAATTATTTTGTCTAGACTAAATCACGTAAATGATCTAAGAGGGTCCTATTGCCTAGACTGTTCTGATTTCACAGCAGCCACGTTGAAGCTTGTGTATCATGTGAGAAGAGATCAGCTTGTTTAAACCAGATATGAGAAAATGTCACATTCATACTGTTGAATATTACAGATAGACCGATACCTACAGATCTGAAGGGGGATTAACACAGTGTAGTGGCAGACTAGAATAAACACTATGTGGAATAAACTCGTAGAATAAACTCGATGTATTGTAGATGAAGGTTAAACAATCCTAAATGGAAGGGGTGGGAACTCCGGCATGGGACTATTTGACAGGAAAGAGAAATCATAACGGGATCAGTGGCTGTGTCCTGTAATTTGGAGAATATGTTGACCCGGCTGATCCCAGGCAAGCAGAACAAGCTGCCAAGTCCTGGGTGGAAAGCATCCCTCTGCCAGGCTCCTATGTATTACCACTTTCTGTCACTTTCTGTCAGTTTCCTACTTCAAACACAGCGCAGTCCCAGGAGTTTAAGAGGTGCTGGCAGTAGCCGGCTTTTTATCTCCCGAAATGTTCCACTGTGGGAAACTTTGCCTAGGCAACAAGAGCCCCAGTGTCCGGAGGTTGGAAATAAAAAAACAAGATCGGCCCATTTCCGAGGAAGAGGGGGTACACTGGCTCCCAGAACAGGGGTGCGTGTCTCTGACCTCACAACCTTGATGGGTAAGTGAAAACATTCTCCCACTCACACAAACTACAAGGAAAGAATAGCCAAGAGCAGTTTTTGATTTATATATAGTTTGATTCTTGGAGCACTCAAACTTTAGTAAGTGAACAGAAGTGAACAGCTATCAACCTATCATCATCAATTGATGAGGTGATTATTTTATTTCTGACATTTTAAGTTGTATCAGGAGAAGTCAGATCAGGCATGCTGACACTGTTTGGGATTTCTCTAGTAACACAGACTGTCTGCTCTGTACCTACGTTGAACTTCAATCAACAGGAACTCTTAAGGTCAGAGACAGTATTCTAGTTCGACCACTAGGGGTCTTAGTTTACCTCTGTCTGGTAAAAGAGTGAAGACATTACAGTTACCTATCTGAGAGGCTTTCAACAGGCCTTCTATCGAATGTAGGGCACGCTAAGTGTCATTTCTGTTAACATTTTCCATTTGGTTTGCTATTTCGTGACTCAATACAATTATGCAACTGCCATTCAAACAATAGCGTAAAAATAAACTGACAACTCTTGGTATGCAAAAGTGAAAATGCTACCCAATTGAATAATAACAATTGAATTTAATTGAATATGTTTCATATGTGTTTGTCTCTCCTATCAGTGAGAAGTGTTGTCCCTTTCTCAGGTATGTCTGAAGAAGCCTGGGTTGTTTTATCATAGTCACCCATCAGCCTAGTGCAGTTTTTACTGACTGTTTTACAGCCTGGGAGCAAGAGATGAAAGCAGCTCTTCCTTGAGGATTCACCAGTGGCCACCAGTCATGCTGCGTTAGTGCCCTGCCTTATCACTCACACAAAATGACCTTTGTCATAGTGTAGCACATGTACAGTATATCCTTATGTCATTTCCTGGCAGCGAGAGAGAGAGAGAGAGAGAGGTGAAGCTGGGATTCCAGGGAATGTGTGACACAGCACTGAGTGTTAGAGCTAATCAGAGGAGCTGAACTTGCACAATAGCAGCAGATTATTGCTGGGTACAACTAGGTGTGGAGCCTGAGAGGGTGGTGCCCATGCCCAGTGAGTAAGCACTGACAATACATCAGCTGTCGAGACCTCATTGTTTCAGAGGCACTGGTTGCAGCCATGGGACATGTGCCTGAGGGCAAGAATGTTTGTTTGTGTGTGTGTGTGTGTGTGTGTGTGTGTGTGTGTGTGTGTGTGTGTGTGTGTGTGTGTGTGTGTGTGTGTGTGTGTGTGTGTGTGTGTGTGTGTGTGTGTGTGTGTGTGTGCGTGTGCATTGTTCTGAGGAACTTTATAATGCTTTCGATGATACTGCAGCAGGACAACAGGCATGGAAATGGTCTCCAGTGCCTCTGTGTGCTTCAGGAAGTGGCCTGTTTGATGACTGTGTACAATGTGTTGTGAATGGAGCGGACAGGCCTTCAATGGACATGCTGTGTTCTATCTAAGCCATTACACAGCGAAGAAGACATTCAAGGGGCTTGTCTCAGGATCAGTTACAAATGAGCTTAATGAGTAGGAGCTCGAAGTATGTAACAGTAAAGGCCATAGTATCATCATTTGATGTGATTATGTATAATTAACATGGGGTTACAATTGAATATATTTTAGACATTCATAATAAAATCAGTCACCGTTTTAACAAGCATCATCACCTGCTTGGTTCTTGGGCCATTACGTTTCAGTGACTAAGTCAGAGTACAAAAAACTTGATCTGTGGGAATACCCTCAGCGGTCCTTGGATGAATGTGAAAATATGAGACTCTTGCAGGTACTCGTACCAGCAGCTTTGACATCACCTTCTAGGAATACTGTACCAACGATGTTACATAACCCAGAGGAAAGACACTGTTCTAACATGCCTTTTGTGGTCAAGAGGACAGGTTCTTTCTCTTGGTGTTGTTTCACCAGAGATAGTTTAAGGGGGTTTAGTAGCAGTGCTGGTTATGTTGGATAACGTTTAGCTTTTTAATGTGTCATGTATTTATGCATGTGAGTCCTATTGACGTATAGGCACACTATCTCTTACTAGTCAGCCCTTGAGCAGTATGACAATATTACTCCTAGAAGACCAGCCATGATTTAAAGACAGTTAGTTTAGGGCCATGGGAGCTGATCTCCCTTGGGAATGGCTTTCTAAAGATTACAGAGAGGAGGTCTCCATGGGGAGTCCCAAGCCACAGCTGATATGATATGGCCATGAGCTACCAGAGACTGTAAGCCACTCTTGTTCTAGCTGATAATCCACTTAACTCTATATATGTACAGCACACACACACACACAGACACACACACACACACACACACACACACACACACACACACACACACACACACACACACACACACACACACACACACAGGACCAGGGCCCAGGCCAAGCACCCAAGCACTTTCATTGAGGAGTTGTGTTACCTCGCTCCTAAGGACTGGCTCATGTGTTTACCAAAAGAGGATGAGTTTACTGGATGTCTCATGATGGCTGTTGTGGTGGTCTGGTTATTTATAGACATTCACTCTTGCGATAATATCTAGAGTCAAATCAATAATTTTGTGTTTGAATAATTAGGGCTATCAAAATGACTGGAATAGCCTATGTGAGGACTTTGTCCAGGAAGGCTATGTCCCTAATACCTACGTTACACTTACCTTTGTAACTACCATGTGATTGTATTGGGTTTTAGCTTCAGATAATATAGGGTGAGCCTATTGTTGTTCTATTGATGCACATGCAGTCTAACATAGGCTACATAAGTAGCATCGGGTGTTATTCTGTTTTTATAATGCATGGTGACCATAGTCTCATACAGATGAAACCATTAGCACCCATAGGCCTCTTCATTCCCCTTCACTTTGTCCTTTTGCTTCTGAACTACCAATGGACTGCCGTAGACTGTTAATAATAATAAATGGACTTGTCATTCTAGTTGCCTAACTCATTCTGTAATTGTTTAAGGGGTTTCTGAAGTATACAACTCAAAGAGAAGCGGGTACTCTCATGTAGACAGTGGCGGATTTAGGTATAGCCGACCCAGCGCGACATTTTCCCGGGGACGGCACGGGGCGCCCGCACAAAAAAAGTGGAATGGTGACAAAAAGTGGAATGGTGACATTTACGTGACCGGTTTTCTATCACTCATTTGCACGTCACGTCGATGATATAATGTCACTGTGTGGGACTGTGGGTCAATTAACCTTGTCGGTGTGGGCGCCCTGATTCTAGTTGGTGAGCTAGGCAGGCTACTGCCTGGGAAGGTCTCCCACTCAGAAGTATGAGATGGGGAGGGGGGCGGGGGTAGGTTGACCTCAGGTCTCCCCATTGGAAGTCCGAGGTAGGGGGAGCAGGGGAATCTATCAAATAGCTCACCTCTAACTTTGTACAGTACTAATGCAATTAGTAAAATCAGTCACACTACGAAATGCTACCAAATAAAGCACAATTAATTCATAATACAGTGAATATATAGTTTCACAGACATATTGTAGATTTTTTTTCTGGTTTCTGCAAAATTGTTAAGAATAATTTAAAACCAGTCTGCACACCACCAAGTGAACTGGTTTAGTCTTGACTCTTGGTTGAGAGTGTTGGGGGAAGGGTAATGTATTGATGCTCAGTGCCAAATCAACACAAACTTGTGTCTATTTGTCTCTGTTTCTTCTTTTTGATATATGTTTATATTTATATAGTTTTAAATATTATGATTATTTATTTGTGTTGTTACAAATGTCTGAATAAAAATGACCGTTTTTGGGGGGGTGGGGGTGGGTGTGCGGCTGAAGGGGGAGGTTCGCCCAGGGAGCCATACAAGCTTGAACCCCCCACTGCATGTAGAGAATCATTTTCACTGGAACATACGAAGAGGCAGACTAAATAAACGGGTTGCATATTGTACCCTGAGAATAAAGAGCGTTTACACCTTTATTTAATTACATTCACTATGGCAACAGTGACTGTAGTGGCAGGCACACAGTAATTGCACCATGGTATTTTATAAGATATACTAGATACATATTTTTATATGAATAGAGGCCAGAATAAATGAGAGAAAATACATCAAATTGGGCCTCGCATGAAATGTACTCTGTCTGTTTGCGTGTCACGTCCCCGGGCGCGCCGCTGAGGGAGTTCCCTTTGTGCAGAGCTCCGTTGAAAGGAGCACGGGGCCGGATTCTCCCTGTCCCTCTCCCTCCTCACACTGCTTCGCTCCATGGCTTCTGCCTCTCTCTCTCTCTGGGCCGAGCTGGGGGATCCGATGACGTCACGCACCAAACACTGTCACTCACTCCCTCTCTCTCTACCTCTGTCTTTCGCTTTCCCCTCTCCCTCTCTCAGATGTTCTATTCTGGGAAGTTGTGCCAGGAATAATAGCTTCGGCGTCTTCCTCACAAACTGAAAAATCGTGTCGAGGAGGATGTTTTACTCACAAGCTGTCTTCATTTAGTAGCAGCATAAGGCTTTAGAATAGTCATACGGAAGTCGATCTTTTTTTGGTGCTAATTCTTGTTTAATTTTTCACTCTTGAGTCTTGGACGCTTTTATCCGACAATTAGCGAAGTGTCAAGAGCGTTGTCATAGGTTGTCATTTATTTGGGATTTTACCGGACGTGGGTTTTTGCACGGCACCTGAAGTGTGACACGGTAAGTGACTAAATAGAAGCTGTCAGTTGACTTCCAGTGTACAATTTCGTTGTTTTGCAACGAAAAATCTATAGTGTTTGTTCTGTTTATTACGATAGCTATGTGGGGAATACCCAGTGCTTTGCATGCAGATTAGGAATGTTGCGTAATATCCTAAGGAATTTGCACAGCCAATGCAGCGGGCAAACGGCTTGTAAAACCTAGCTACAGTATGAAGCTGGATTCATGGCAGGAAGATTGTGTTTTTCTCTCTCTCTGCAGAACAGTCAAGGCCATGAACACCCCTCTGTCATTGTCACCTATCTGTACATAGTGTTGTATCCGTGTTGACTGTTGTGGTCTGTAATTCTATGTACGTCGTATGTTTCTGTGCTTGAATGTGTGTGTGTGTGTCTATGAGAGGGATGGTGGGTGGTACGCTGGCCCGTTCCGGGAATGTTCCATGACGTGTTCGCCGTCAAGATCGGGGCCCATCAAGGGGGTTCTCTGCCGCTGATCGTCTCCGTCTTTCTGTTGAAAATACAATATTAACATGAAAAAAAGTGACTTTATTTATGTTTCGTAAGTCAGACTTGGAGCCTATTAATTAGACATATATTACGCATGGACTAGGCATGGGTTATGTATGCATCATATTGCCCAGCTTTTAGCCAATGCACAGAGCTAGTGATGTTAAGAGTTATCATTTTCTGCTTTGCTTGTTTATTTTGTTCAGCAGCCTAAATGTTATTTCCTCTCAACCATTTGCTCAACATGCATTTCTATTATCATATTTTCCTCACAGAAAGCAAATATTTAAAAGGCTTTTTATTGGAAGGTACTCTAGAGAGGTCAGTTCTCTTGTGCATACAGTATCAGTCTATAAGATTATACATTTTATGTTTAACATCCCGCCTCACTGTTATTATGCTTGACCCAATTGAACCCATTTACCTGGTGTGTCCTCAAACTGTACATGTTGTCACTCCATATTTCAGTCTGTCATCACGACAGTGACTGGTGTTTGTTTTTTTATCAGCACAGCAGAACTATCCATTAAAATGCAACAGGTTCTCCAATGAGACATTCATGTCAATGGGTGTGCTCAAAGCCTTTGCCTCCATGGTAACAGCCTATTAACATGGTACCACAATTGAGGCCTATATCACCCGGTGGTAGATTTGAATCTGTTTATCCTACAATACCTTCATTTAGATATCCTACATTGCTTTATTGCAGATACAGCTATAACCTACAGTCCCATCATTGTAATTCACCTTTGTTGAGCATGATATGACTGAATGGATATAACTCAGGTTAGCCACCACCAGCCAAAGGCAGGGAGCAGTAGAGCTGCACTGTGGATATCCATCAGCCACTGGGAATTAATTCTGAAAGACCAACCTACATACGGTATCATCTGTCCCACAGCAGCGTTGTAGGAGAGGAATGGGATATCTTTTATCATACTGCACATACATTGTAGTGTGTCTTTCGCTGTACCAGCAACCTGACTGTGAGAGGAGGACGGAGAGGTTGTGAGCCTGGAATACAGAACGTAAGCTATATGATATTGCACAATTTTACAATAGGCACTTAGCAGTGAATGAAGAACTCTACCCATCTCTTTGTGTATGGACGGTTTCTGTTTTGTGCCTCTGGTTAGGGAGCTGGCCTATTGTGAAACTTTCTTTCAGCGCTACTGTAGATTCATCAGTCCCAATATACCCATAAGAGGCTTTCCGGTACTGTGCAGAGACACTGTGGATCATTTGGCACTTGCGGGTTAATGATACAGCCACACCTTCTGTGGTGGGGTAAATACATCGTCGGCTCCTGTCCCTCTCTGCCTTTGAGCTACGGCCCTGAATACACACAGAACACGGGACACACACAGCCTGGAAAGAGGTGGTCCACTTTGCACCTTTGTCATTGTGGAAGATTCACTCTCACGTTGTAGAGGGACAACCCATGCAACACATTTAATGACTTGATATCTAAACCTTGTGGTTCTGCGTGTATTATGTGTAGTGAATAGCTCAGGAGACTGGGGTGCTAGGTTATTACTGTGCATTTTGTCCTAAGTCACTCTTCAGTGATGGGAACATGACAGTGACTCACACCTGAGCGGTGTCTGGCCTCCTCTAAATCCTCTGAGTAATCTGTCTGTCTCACGCTCTAACCTCTGTCTGTTGTCCCCCATCCCAATCTACATGGGGACTCCCACGTAATCAAATCACATGCGCCGAATACAACAGGTAGACCTTACAGTGAAATGCTTACTTACAAGCCCTTAACCAACAATAGGCTTTAAGAAAAATAGGTGTTAAAGTATTTACTAAAATAATTTAACAAAAAATGTAAGAAGAATGAATAGAAATAGAAAAACAATTAAAGAGAAACAATATCACAAGTAAGATTATGTGAGTTATATTACAGAATAACTGTTTGTTAGTGTGTGTGCGTGTGCATGCGTGTGCGTGTGCGTGCATGTGTGTGTTTATATGTGTGTGAGGAAGAGATGGTGTTCTGATTACTAGAAGAATGATTTCCAGTTGCACCAATGAGTCATGATGACTCAAAGGTCCAAGCATCTGAATGACCTTCAGACTAGTCGGGCCCTTTGATCTCACACTTTTTCATTGTGGGTCCAAACAACGTCTTCAAACGTATGAGATGGTCCGACGGGTCAACTGGTTAGAGAGGTGGGTCAGAGATGGGGACATTGTGACTGTGTAGTTGTATGTATCCAGGTTATATTCCAATGGGTGTATAGGTCTGTGGTGTGGCTTGCTAGAAATGTGTTCACTTAACAATCAGAACACTCAGACACCTGCATCCTACATCTGATGCCATGGAAATGTCTGTAACTGAAAATAGCACCGTTGCACACACAGGAGCCTGACCATGGCTTGAAATCTTCACAATCATGTGATCACAATAACAAAAACAGCACCGACACAGGTGACCGTGTTCAGGTTCACCCCTCTACAGTACAGAATCTCTATGTAATTCGTGTGTGTAATCCCCAGCAGTGTGTATGTGACTGGGGCCCTTTGAATTATTCAGCCTGAGCTGTGGCCGTGTCACCAGGACCGTGCACCGCACACACTTAAATGGGCCGACTGGGTTCAGTGGCTCACCCTGCTAAACACTCAACCTGCTCTGTGGTTTCCCCTATTAGCTGTACATGTGCACCTGTGGAGCCAGGAGGCAGCGGAGGGGAGGGGAGGGAGAGGAGGGAGGAGGAAGGAGGGGGTGGTCACATGTGGTGCTGACTACACCTCCCCTGGAGCAGCAGTAGAAGGAGGAGGAAACAACACTGGTAACCAAGGCGACGCTCACACTTTACAAGGTCACTCTACAAGGCGACTCTGTCACTCTGTTAGCCCAGCGCTAGCTCTGTTGAGCTAGCGCTGGGCTAACAGAATGTGACTTCTGTTGCCTTCCTCTAGTGTTATGGCCCATGTTTGCCTAGGGGCGGCCGGGCATCTGGAGAAAATGAGCGTCAGATGGCATTATAACAGCTGCAAATGTGCTCTGTGACTGTAGCCAACTGTGAAGTGATAGCAAGCTGTTCAAGGCTAATGAAAGCGAGAAGACCCTTTAAAAGAGAGAGAATTAGTAGAAAAATATGGCGACTAGTTTTATTCTTCCTCTTGTGCCTTGTGACAAACGTTCCTTAAACGAAGAAAGGAAAACCCTGCACACATCTAATTGTAGATTCTTGTCGTATTTGCTTAAACAACAGTGTTTTCTTTGATTAAAGTGGTGATTTCTAGGGCTGGGAATTGCCAGGGACTTCACGATACAATATTATCACGATACTTCAGTGCCGATACGATATGTATTGCGATTCGATGCTGTGATTTTATTGAGATTCAATGTTCCAAACACATTGCTGCAGAGGGACAAGAGAGAGCCATGAGAAAACAAGTGTTGATCAGTCATGGAAATAAAAGTGCTGAAAACAAATGGGCTCCCTATTTAAAAAGAAGATGGAGAACAGGCTATGAAGGGAAAACACTGTCGTTTTGGTGCAGGTACAGCCAACTAGCGCAAAAAATATATATTGTCATATTGTCATAACGATACTATATCGTCAAAAATATTATCCCGATATGCAACGGTGCCGACCCCCCCCCCCCCCCCCCTTCACTAATGGTTTACAGTGTAATTGGCCCCTAGCTGGGTGTCAGTGCAGACAGGGGTAGAGTGGCTGGATGGGGATATTCACAGCTGAGTAATGACACTCACCCACATCATAGATCACTGTGACACATAGCACATTCACCCACACACAGGGCTATGTGTCTAAATGTGAACCACTGTTAGTGGAGCAGGACATGGGCACTGAGGGCCAGCAGAGGAGGCACATCAGAAGACGAGGTCAGTAGTACAGGTACAGAGGGACTGAAAAACAGCTTCTATCTCAAGGCCATCAGACTGTTAAATAGTCACCACTAGCCGGCCTCCGCCCAGTACCCTGGCCTGAAATGTAATCACTGTCACTAGCCAGCCTCCGCCCAGTACCCTGGCCTGAAATGTAATCACTGTCACTAGCCGGCCTCCACCCAGTACCCTGGCCTGAAATGTAATAACTGTCACTAGCCGGCCTCCGCCCAGTACCCTGGCCTGAAATGTAATCACTGTCACTAGCCGGCCTCCGCCCAGTACCCTGGCCTGAAATGTAATCACTGTCACTAGCCGGCCTCCGCCCAGTACCCTGGCCTGAAATGTAATCACTGTCACTAGCCGGCCTCCGCCCAGTACCCTGGCCTGAAATGTAATCACTGTCACTAGCCGGCCTCCGCCCAGTACCCTGGCCTGAAATGTAATCACTGTCACTAGCCGGCCTCCGCCCAGTACCCTGGCCTGAAATGTAATCACTGTCACTAGCCGGCCTCCGCCCAGTACCCTGGCCTGAAATGTAATCACTGTCACTAACCGGCTACCACCTGGTTACTCTACCATGCACCTTAGAGGCTGCTGCCCTATGTACATAGACATGGAATCACTGGTCACTTTAATAATGTTTACATATTTTTTTACTCATTTCATATGTATATTCTGTATTCTAGGCAATTCCATCCTATTCAACTATTGCTGTATATTTACTATTCTATCCTATGTATTCTACAGATATACTAAATATTCTATCCACGTACTGTCCATAATGTCCATAATGCCTATACATCCCATCACATATACAGTGCCTTGCGAAAGTATTCGGCCCCCTTGAACTTTGCGACCTTTTGCCACATTTCAGGTTTCAAACATAAAGATATAAAACTGTATTTTTTTGTGAAGAATCAACAACAAGTGGGACACAATCATGAAGTGGAACGACATTTATGGGATATTTCAAACTTTTTTAACAAATCAAAAACTGAAAAATTGGGCGTGCAAAATTATTCAGCCCCCTTAAGTTAATACTTTGTAGCGCCACCTTTTGCTGCGATTACAGCTGTAAGTCGCTTGGGGTATGTCTCTATCAGTTTTGCACATCGAGAGACTGACTTTTTTTCCCATTCCTCCTTGCAAAACAGCTCGAGCTCAGTGAGGTTGGATGGAGAGCATTTGTGAACAGCAGTTTTCAGTTCTTTCCACAGATTCTCGATTGGATTCAGGTCTGGACTTTGACTTGGCCATTCTAACACCTGGATATGTTTATTTTTGAACCATTCCATTGTAGATTTTGCTTTATGTTTTGGATCATTGTCTTGTTGGAAGACAAATCTCCGTCCCAGTCTCAGGTCTTTTGCAGACTCCATCAGGGTTTCTTCCAGAATGGTCCTGTATTTGGCTCCATCCATCTTCCCATCAATTTTAACCATCTTCCCTGTCCCTGCTGAAGAAAAGCAGGCCCAAACCATGATGCTGCGACCACCATGTTTGACAGTGGGGATGGTGTGGTCAGGGTGATGAGCTGTGTTGCTTTTACGCCAAACATAACGTTTTGCATTGTTGCCAAAAAGTTCAATTTTGGTTTCATCTGACCAGAGCACCTTCTTCCACATGTTTGGTGTGTCTCCCAGGTGGCTTGTGGCAAACTTTAAACAACACTTTTTATGGATATCTTTAAGAAATGGCTTTCTTCTTGCCACTCTTCCATAAAGGCCAGATTTGTGCAATATACGACTGATTGTTGTCCTATGGACAGAGTCTCCCACCTCAGCTGTAGATCTCTGCAGTTCATCCAGAGTGATCATGGGCCTCTTGGCTGCATCTCTGATCAGTCTTCTCCTTGTATGAGCTGAAAGTTTAGAGGGACGGCCAGGTCTTGGTAGATTTGCAGTGGTCTGATACTCCTTCCATTTCAATATTATCGCTTGCACAGTGCTCCTTGGGATGTTTAAAGCTTGGGAAATCTTTTTGTATCCAAATCCGGCTTTAAACTTCTTCACAACAGTATCTCAGACCTGCCTGGTGTGTTCCTTGTTCTTCATGATGCTCTCTGCGCTTTTAACGGACCTCTGAGACTATCACAGTGCAGGTGCATTTATACGGAGACTTTATTACACACAGGTGGATTGTATTTATCATCATTAGTCATTTAGGTCAACATTGGATCATTCAGAGATCCTCACTGAACTTCTGGAGAGAGTTTGCTGCACTGAAAGTAAAGGGGCTGAATAATTTTGCACGCCCAATTTTTCAGTTTTTGATTTGTTAAAAAAGTTTGAAATATCCAATAAATGTCGTTCTACTTCATGATTGTGTCCCACTTGTTGTTGATTCTTCACAAAAAAATACAGTTTTATATCTTTATGTTTGAAGCCTGAAATGTGGCAAAAGGTCGCAAAGTTCAAGGGGGCCGAATACTTTCGCAAGGCACTGTATATATTTCTTAGTTCCATTCTTCTATTTTTAGATCTGTGTGTATTGTTGTGAATTGTTTGAAATTACTGCACTGTTGGAGCTAGGAACACAAGCATTTCGCTTCACCAGCAATAACATCTGCTAAATATGTGTATGCAACCAATACGATTTGATTTGATCTGTGACTGAGAGTAAACACACGGAGTAGTCTTTGTGTTGTTCTCGTCCTGATCCTTCTCCTGCTCCTCCTTTTCTGGGTGTCTGAAAGGAGTGTATTTCCTTGACAGGCTGTGCCGATGCCCTGGAGGAGTGTGAACGCTGTGTGACGTCCTCGCAAGTCGCTCTCCTTGGCTGCACAACAGGAAACACTTGTGGCCTCCCTCCTTCCTGCGCTCAGAAAGAGGTAGTCTCTTTCTTTCTTCCTCTCCCCCTCTTTCTTTCTTTTCTATGGCTTTCTGTAGTGGTAGAACCAGCTGAGACCTACTTTTATGTCCGCACTCTGCCAGCAGCCACTGCTGGAGTGTTGCTGGCTCCATTGATGCCTCCTCCGCTCCCATCCAGCCAATCAGACCACAGCTGTTTATGCTGAAGAAATGTGATCGTTCTTTGCTCCAGCCTCTGAGCAGCGAGCAGCGCTAGAAGCAGAGCAAGAGAGAGCGAGAGAGAGAGAGAGAGAGCGCGCAGGCGGGCTAGAGAAAGAGGGAGGGCTGCAGACAGTAGAAGGGAATAAGCTCCTCTTAGAGCCGTTTGAGTGGCGCTCGTAGAGGCTTGTGAGACTCGGGTTCGGTGAGGCTGTGATTTGTACCCCCCACCCCTCTCCCCCGAGGCTCCCCAGCACTGGAGGGATGCAGAGGACACCGTGTCAGGTGGGCTGCTGGGGGGGGGGCTTGGCAATTGAATACCGCTGAATAATGTCGGGAGAGACATAGAGATGAAGGGAGCGAGTTAAAGAGAGATATAGGGAGTGGGCGATGCAGAGAGAGAGAGCTCTTGTCAGAGTGTCTCGGTGCTGCTCTTGTCACCTGCCTCATCAGTGTAGGTGGGTGAGGTGACATCAGAGGACAGAGAGGGTCTCTCACGCATGGTGGTTGAGGCTCCACCACGCCACCCAAAGGATGAAGAGGAGCGTGGCAGACTGACAGGCACAGATACCCAGAGGAACAATGTATTCACTTTGGGCAGAATATACATGACTACCAATACCTTTTAGTTGTAATTTTATTTAACACTTTCACAGTGTTTGTCTATGTGTCGTCTTTGTGCATGGTCATGCACGTTTAGCCACTAGTCTGTATATTCCTGACAGCTTCGTAACCCTCTCTCCCGATCACAGGGCGTGTGAAGAGGGTGTGTGCCTGGATAGGCTTGCCAGGACTGCCAGGCAGAA